>NC_037668.1:21644427-21758392 GCF_003255815.1 Theropithecus gelada
GGCCGGGCGCGGTGGCTCAAGCCTGTAATCCCAGCACTTTGGGAGGCCAAGACGGGCGGATCACGAGATCAGGAGATCGAGACCATCCTGGCTAACACGGTGAAACCCCGTCTCTACTAAAAAATACAAAAAACTAGCTGGGCGAGGTGGCGGACGTCTGTAGTCCCAGCTGCTCGGGAGGCTGAGGCAGGAGAATGGCGTAAACCCGGGAGGCGGAGCTTGCAGTGAGCTGAGATCCGGCCACTGCACTCCAGCCTGGGCGACAGAGCGAGACTCCGTCTCAAAAAAAAAACAAAAGTAGAACCCCTTGTTTAAGTATTACGAGGACTTTGAACAGAGCAACAGCAGAGCATTAATCCAAGCGTGGCCCTTCTGAGCACAGGGCCCTGTGTGGCTACACAGGTCTCGTGCCCGTGAAGCCAGCACTGGCTGGGGCCCTGCCAGTTGAAGCAAGGGAGATGGCAGTGGGGCTTGGGGTCTGACTCCAGAGACTTTGGTGTGAAGGGTGCAATGCTGGGGGCAGGGTGCCCTTCCCACTGGGCTCTTTTTGACCAGGAGGCTCTTGCTAGAGGCAGGGGTGGGTAACTCACAGCCTTCCTTCAAGGAGGTTTCTGTTACCTCTGAAACGCTTTATTGACCCAAATAAGCACGCTCATAAGGGCCACGCTTGGGGCCGGGCACAGTGGCTCACGCCTGTAATTCCAGCACTTTGGGAGGCCGAGTTGGGCAGATCACTTGAGGCCAAGAGTTCGAGACCAGTCTGGCCAGCATGATGAAACCCCATCTCTACTAAAAATACAAAAAAAAATTAGCCGGGCTTGGTGGTACATGCCTGTAGTCTCAGCTACCTGGGAGGCTGAGGCAGAAGAATGGCTTGAACCCGGGAGGCGGAGGTTGCAGTGAGTCGAGATCGCACCATTACACTCCAGCCTTGGCGACGACAGAGCAAGACTTTGTCTAAAAAAAAAAAAAAAAAAAAAAAAAAGCCCATGCTTGGTTTAATGTTCTGGTGTTGGCCTGTTGAAAGTCCTCAGAAATCACCTCAGAGATCTTGTTTCTTAACCTAGAGTAGGCAAAGCTCACTACCCTCCCAGCCCACGCTTGCCTTCTCTATCCAAGTGGCTCAGAACTGTGGACTGGGGCAGGAGGGAGGACTGAACGACTAGGACTCTGTAGAGTCTTTGTAGCTAAGAGATTTGCTATTGAATGAGGCAGATCTGAATTCAACTTGGCTTCTAGCTGTGTAACCTCTCTTCTTTATCTGTAAAATGGGATTATGTCCGTACCTAGCTGCTAAAATTGTTGGGAGGACTAAAGCCTGATAGTGTGAACTATTCATATTGGCTAGAGGGGCTGGGGAAGAGGACGTCTGGAGTTGGGAGAATTCTGGATGTCTGGAGGAAGAACTGGGGGCAGGGCATGGAGTCTTTCACTTCCAGAAAGGCGGGAATAGGACATCAGGCTGGAAGTGTGGGGCTGGAACTCCCCCAACCTCCCCGTATCAGAACTCCTCCCAGTGACCCAAATAAGCCAATCTGTTTAAGCAGAGAGGCCCAGGGGAAGACCGGCTTCCCAAATCTGAGCTGGGGGTTGGGGAGACACAGAAGGTAGGGTCTGGATAAATGGGAGTTTCTCTTGATTCTAAGAAGCTGGAAGGGACCTGGCAAACAGCCTCTGGGAGAGTCTGGGGGAGTCCTAGGCAAGTCTTGACAGAAACGATTATTAGGCAGGATATGTCTGAGACCAACCCCTGGGGAAATTGAGAGAGACGAAAGAAGGCTGAGTACCTCAGATGAGGAATTATAAGGAGTAGCCTGAGCTGTAACATCCCCCATGTTGGCTGGTGCTGTAGCAGGAGGGATGGAAGTTACACTGCAGGAAGGACTTCCTGCCAGGGAGGAATGTGCATGTCAGATGGAAGTGGATTATTTATTAGAGTTGGATTAGCCCGGGGATGTCTGTGCTCTTTAACGTGCAGTCAGCTGACCGTGTTGAGTGGGCAGGAACCTACCCACTTTGTAGGCCATGGAGTTCTTGCCGCTGGATGCCTCATTAACCCTGCGTTATGAGGCTCCCCCTGGAGCCTTTGAGGAGGGGTAAGCAGCCATCTTTGGGGGTTGGGCGCCTCCAAAGTGTGGTCCAGTGAGCATGAGTTCAGATGAGAAATGTTCTGGGCTTCCTACTGGCCTGATTTTTGGGCTTCCTATTGGCCTGATGTCAAGGAGTGATGGAGATTAGACTACAAGGGGGACTTGCTCAGCAAAATCACAGATAAGAGCCTAATACAATTCTTTCATTTTTTAAGAAAGATTATGGCCCAGCTGAGAGTGGGAGGTTTAAAGGTTAGACCACTGCAGGGACTTCCCAGTAGGTAGGAGTGGAGAGACCCCACCTTGTGGGTAAGTGAAAAGAGGAATATGTCATGTCCCCTCTCTGGGAAATCTTGAGCAAGAGGAGAAACCACTGCTAGGCTGGTTAGACTGGCTGTGACATGATGGAGAGACAGGGGAATCACTGAAATGACCTAGAAGGGCCTCTTAAACTTTCTGGTTGGACCGAGCAAGAGGAGGGAGAGAGAGGTGTGTCTCTTGTGAGGTGGGTGAACCTCTTTTTATTCCCTCCCAAACCACCAACTTCCACCCAAGCCAGGATCTGTCACAACTCGAGAGGTGGAAATTCCGGTTTCCCTGGCCCAGAGCTCCCAGTTCTGGCTTTGGCATGATGGGCACCTGGAGGGCCGCACTCCCGTTCCAGCCAGGCTGAGCCTTCTGTCCCCTGCTTCTGGGGCCTGGGAATCCCCCTTCTTCTTTCTCCTGAATGGCACCCCCGCCCTAGAATCCAGACACCGAGTTTCCCACTGTGGCTGGTTCAAGGGTATGTGAGGTGAGATGGGTGGCTTGGGGTGGGTGGTCTTGGGAAAGATTATGTAGAGGCCCAGGGAGGCAGACACAGGAGCAAGAGACAAGGGGGCCGGGGAGCTGCAGAGGCTGGGAGCCGGCCAGCCACCCCTGCCCAGGCAGCTCCCCAGGAAATGCTGATAGCCAACCTGGCGGGATGGACCCTCATTGCCTCCCTGGAAGAATCAGGCCAGGCAGGACTGAGCCTCAAAGACCCTGAGCCCAGCTGGGGCTGGGGGAGAGGTTAGAGCAGACAGACTCAAAGGTCTGCCCACCTAGGTCAGAGCTGAGTAAGAGGCACAGGTGTCAACAGATCTGAAAGTGACAGGAGAGTAAGGTCTGAGGAATTTATATTTTGGGTACAGGAACCTGCTCCCCAAAATGTCCCCTGCCCAGAGCCAGGCAATGGTTTGGGCTTGGGCTATGAGAAGAGGGAAGGCAAAGGAGGAAAGGCAGGAAAGACGTCCTAAGAATAAGGCAAGAAAAGGCAGACCAGAGCTGTTGGTGAGAAGACAGCAGAAGAAGAAGGATAGGGGACACCCATAGGGGACAGTGAGGTGACAGGCTGAGGCTTGGAAGGATGATGAAAGTGAGACTGTCTTAGGGCCCTTCTAGATAGGGAACCTTCCCTGCCCTAATGTCCCCCCCCCGCCCCAACCAATACACACGCTTCTGCTGCCTGGGGCTCTCCTATTGGTCCCCAGGGGGGATGTGGTAAGAACTGCTCACCCAGAAAGTGCCCGGGTGCCTGTTTCCCCAGAGCTCCCTGGTGACAGTCTGTGGCTGAGCATGGCCCTTCCAGCCCTGGGCCTGGACCCCTGGAGCCTCCTGGGCCTTTTCCTCTTCCAACTGCTCCAGCTGCTGCTGCCGACGATGACCGCGGGGGGAGGTGGGCAGGGGCCCATGCCCAGGGTCAGATACTATGCAGGTAAGTGTATGATGGCAGCAAGTGTGGGGATGGCAATAGAGAGCTGGAGGTGGGTGGAGGAAGGAGAGAGGAACAGAGGAGAGGGGGGAAATGGACATGGAGAAACGGGGACACAGAGAGAGATGCCAGGGAGAAACAGAGGGTTTCGGAGAAAGAGACACAGCCAGAAATAGAAGTCCAAATGGAAAGAAAAGCCACTGGAGAGCAGATTGAGAAAAACAGGGGGCCACGGGGCCACGGGGCCACGGGCACTGCTTCTTCCAGTTCTCCAAAATCGGTAATTTTTCTTTCCATCCTTAAATATCACTGTCACCAAGCTGGGCACCTCAAACTCCTAACTGCTTCACACTCCCAAGTACCCCAAAATCAAGGCCCATGCTAGAAGACCATGCGTGGACCCGGTGACCCAGGGCACACCAGGCCCATGCCAACCACATAGATCATGCTGGACCATACCATGTCCAGGACTGTGGGATGGTTGGTCGGAGAATGGGCCCTGGAACCCACACGCAAGCACAGCTTGACTGGTTTCTTACTGAGACTGTGGAGGCTGCTGGTCCCCTCACCTCCAGGGAGAAGACTCAGGAAAGGATATAGACACTGCAGGAGTTGTAGGTGACTGGGCGTGGCTGTGTCTTTAGCATCTTTCTGGGGCAATCAGTAAAGGAAACGTATATTGCCCACTGATGCAGAGACCTCCTCTGTGTTGGATGCAGGGCGTACAAACATGGATAAGCCTCAGCCCCTGCCCTCAAGGTGTTCACAGTCACAAAGGGGGAAGCACATGAGCAAGCAGACCATCAATACAGGGTGATCTGTTCAGTAACTGAGGGATTTATGCAGCTCTGGGGGAGGCCTGGCTTCCGGGAGATGCTCCTCCCTGAGGCCAGCCCTTCCAGCCCGCAGCTGCACCATATTCCCCAACTCCTCCCCTCTGTCCTGTGTAAGATTCCCTGAGCCTACAAACGTATCAGTTAGCTAGTCAGCTTTCTAACTAATGCAACAGTGCAAGTGCTAATAAGAGAGGATCTGAGGAGCTCCTTCCTCCTCGCTGATGTGCCAGTGGGACAGGAACATACACCCCCACCCACCCCACAATGCCAAGGTCATGGAGAGGACCTAGATGAGCCTCCCACACCTGGCTCACTATCTCTGCCCAGGGGACATCCAGCCATGCCCACACAGATCTTTGAAGAAAAATGCTTCCTCTCTGTTCATGGTGACTCTACTGGTGGGAATTTCCTTTAACAGAAGAGGAAGAAAGCAGGGGTGGTTGGGGGGTGGCGAGAGGGACCCTCTGACACACACCCTCCTGTCTGCATGTAGCTTTGCTGCTTGTGGCTGCCAACACTTTCCTGTTTGTCTGTCTGCCTGCTGCTCCCCGTCCTACTGAGGACCAAGGCATCCTCCCCGATGGTAGCCCTCCCTGTCCCAGGCCTGGAAGAGGGACATTGTGCCTCACTTTATTTCCTGTCCCCATTACTCTGTCTCTGGCTGCCTCTTCTCTCTACTGTGGGCTCAACACACAAAGCTCTTGTGGCTGCCGGCAGGGTGGGGTGAAGGGGAGAACTGCTGGTGGAGGAGAGTGGGTCTAGCTGCCAAGGCCCGGGGAGCACACTCAGGCAACCCTTCCCCTTCCCCTACTTATATCTCAGGAGTCAGCTGCCCACCAAGTCCTCATCACTCTCTCCTTCTTACTACCTCCAACAGGGGATGAACGTAGGGCACTCAGCTTCTTCCACCAGAAGGGCCTCCAGGATTTTGACACTCTGCTCCTGAGTGGTAATGGAAATACTCTCTATGTGGGGGCTCGAGAAGCCATCCTGGCCTTGGATATCCAGGATCCAGGGGTCCCCAGGCTAAAGAACATGGTAAAGAGTCCAGGGATAAAGAGTGTGGGCTGGGAGTGAGAAGGGGGCCAGCAGCTGCCCTGGGCTTGGCTGCCTGTGCATGAGTAACAGCTCAGTTGCTGCTATCTGTAATCAGCAGTTCTCTTTATATGTATATCGTGACAATATAACAGACAGGAAATGTTGTGGCCTCACTTTTTTTTTTTTGAGATGGAGTCTTGCTCCGTTGCCCAGGCTGGAGTACAGTGGGCACGATCTTGGCTCACTGCAACCTCCACCTCCCGGGTTCAAGCAATTCTTCTGCCTCAGTCTCCCAAGTAGCTGGGACTACAGGCACACACCACCATGCCAGGCTAATTTTAATAGAGATGGGATTTTACCATGTTGGCCAGGTTGGTTTCGAACTCCTGACCTCAGGTGATCTGCCTGCCTTAGCCTCCCAAAGTGTTGGGATTACAGGCGTGAGCCACCATGCCTGGCCTGTGACTTCACTCTTCATTGGTATTGTGAATAGTGATTGAATAATATTAACTGCAAAAATGGCTGATATGGAAATCATTGACATATGAGATAAACATTGACTCAAATTATGTCAACAATTTGATATCTAACCACTAGTAGAGATCACTGATGCTTCTGTGTCTTTTTTTTTTTTTTTTTTTTTTTTTTGAGATGGAGCCTTGCTTTGTCACCCAGGCTGGAGTGCAGTGGCGCGATCTCCGCTCACTGCAAGCTCCGCCGCCTCCCAGGTTAACGCCATTCTCCTGTCTCAGCCTCCTTAGAAGCTGGGACTACAGGCGCCCGCCACCACACCTGGCTAATTTTCTTTTTGTATTTTCAGTAGAGATGGGGTTTCACCGTGTTTGCCAGGATGGTCTCCATCTCCTGACCTCGTGATCCACCTGCCTCAGCCTCCCAAAGTGCTGGGATTACAGGTGTGAGCCACTGCGCCTGGCCTTTTTTTTTTTTTTTTTTTGAGACAGAGTCTCACTCTGTTGTCCAGGCTGGAGTGCAATGGCATGATCTCGGCTCACTGCAACCTCCGCCTCCTGGGTTCAAGCAATTCTGCCTCAGCCTCCTGAGTACTGGGATTACATGCGCCCGCCACTAGGCCTGGCTAAAGAGACGGGATTTCACCACGTTGGTCAGGCTGGTCTCGAACTCCCAACCTCAGGTGATCCGTCCGCCTCAGCCTTTCAAAGTGCTGGGATTACAGGCGTGAGCCACCATGCCCGGCTGCTTCTGTCTTAGTCACCCTATTACTGGGAACAATGTGAGGAAGGAAGGAAGAAAGGGAGAGAAGGCACTAGCAATATAGTGATCACCTCCGTGGTTCGTGTATCCTGATGTGTAGTCTGCTGACCACCTGCACATATGAGATGCTGGTTAAAAATGCAGATTCTCTAAGGCGTGACCCAGGAACAAACATTTTAAACAATTTCCCCAGGAAATGTGCGGTTTGACAACTGCTGCCATATATACCATTCTTCGTGTTAGGTGTTTTGTATATGCCACCTGGTTGTATCTGCCAGTAGCCTATGAAATTGACCAAGATCTCTCAGTCAGGAAATAGCCAAGTCTAGATTTAAACTTGGGTCTGTCTGATTCCTTAGGCTGTGTTCAACTACGGAGCTATGTCTGATATCAGTATTATTCAAGTAACAGCCATGGTCACAAACTGATGCTATTACTGCCCATCAGCATATCACTAAGCACCATGCCTGCTGTTGATTTCACATCAGAGAAGGGAAGCAGGGCACAGCGAGAACCGAAGACCTCATTTCTTTTCATCTTGCCCTCCCAACTCCCTACTTTCAGATACCGTGGCCAGCCAGTGACAGAAAAAAGAGTGAATGTGCCTTTAAGAAGAAGAGCAATGAGGTAAGTGGAGGTGGGGGAGTGGGGGTAGAGTGGGTAGAGAGCCCTGGCATCCCTACACCATCCCTGGATAGCCTCAGGTTGGGCGGCAGTGGAGGGCGCTTGTTTGCATGGTTATCTCCTGGATTATGTTCTACAGAGAGGTACAGGGACTGCCCCAGCATTACCCAGCCTTTCTCCTCAGTGAGGGGGCAGGCTCTGGGGGTCCAGGAAGTTGAGGTAAGTGGCCTGGAGACCTAAATTCTCTGTCTCCCTCAGACACAGTGTTTCAACTTCATCCGTGTCCTGGTTTCTTACAACGTCACCCATCTCTACACCTGCGGCACCTTCGCCTTCAGCCCTGCTTGTACCTTCATTGTGAGTTCTCTGGTGCCCAGTGCTCAGGCCCCCAAGCATTCCTTCTCACATCTACCCTCGGCATTCCTCTGTAGCTCTGGAAAACTCTGGCCTTCCAGATGCAGGACCCTCATGAACTTCCTGGCCCCAGACCAATTTCCCTCTATGTCACTTTCCCTTCCTTCCTCAAGCCCCTCATTTCCCAGATGTGAGACCTTGGCGTTCTGGCCCCCCAGCCTCTCTCCCCATTTAGGAACTTCAAGACTCACACCTGTTGCCCATCTTGGAGGACAAGGTCATGGAGGGAAAAGGCCAAAGCCCCTTTGACCCCGCTCACAAGCATACGGCTGTCTTGGTGGGTGAGTATCAGGTTTCTCACCTCATCCCAACATCTGCTTTCTCCAGTCACGCTGTGAAATATGGAATAGTACAGAGTTTTCCGAAAGGCAGGGAAAGCTGGGTGTAGTGATGGATACGTATGGTCCCAGTTATTTGGAAGCTGAGGTGGAAGGACCCTTGAGCTTAGGGGTTTGAGTCTAGCCTAGACAACACAGGGAGATCGTCTCAAAAAAACAAAAACAAAAACACACACACAGAAACCAGACTTTAGTGCCTTATGCCTGTAATCCTAGCAGTCTGGGAGGCTGAGGTGGGTGGATCACGTGACCCCAGGAGTTCGAGACCAGCCTGGTCAACATGGTGAAACCTCATCTCTACTAAAAATACAAAAATTAGCCAGTCATGGTAGGGCGCACCTGTGGTCCCAGCTACTCAGGCGGCTGAGTCACAAGAATTGCTTGAACCCGGGAGGTGGAGGTTGCAGTGAGCCGAGATCGCACCACTGCACTCCAGCCTGGGCAACAAAGCAAGACTGTCTCAAAACAAAACAAAACAGAACAAAACAAAACAAAACAAAACAGGCAGAGGAAAGAGAGAGGGAAGCCAGAAGCCTCAGATCACAAGATCAGAGGGAGAATTAAGCACCCCCAATCACCAACTCCTGCTGAAATTGCCACAAAAAGTGGTGGAGAAAGATGGATGTGGAAAGACACAGAGGCACGAGGGTTCGGGAAGGATATTGGGTAGAGAAGAGGCCTGAGAGTGAGCTGCTGTTCAACAATCGTGTGAACACTTCCTCTGGTGTACTGGGCACTGTGCTGGGTAGTATAGGAGTTATAAACAAGAAATCAGACCGGGTGTGGTGGCTCACACCTGAAATCTCAGCACTTTAGGAGGCTGAGGCGGGTGGATCACTTGAGCTCAGGAGTTCGAGACCAGCTTGGGCAATAGTATAGTCAGACCTCGTCTCTACTAAAAAAACAAAACAATAACAACAAAATTAGCCGGACAAGTGCCTGTGATCCCAGCTACTTGGGAGGCTGAGGTGGGAGGATCGCTTGAGAAGGTCAATGCTACGGTGAGTTGTGATGGCACCACTGCACTCCAGCCTGGATGTGAGCAAGACCCTGTCTTGAAAGAAAAAAAAAGAAAGAGAGAGAGAAACCATGTTTCAATGCACTACTGGACACCAACTATTACAGACTTCCCACCTGGCTTCCTGGAGGAGATGGCCTTCAGCTTTTCCACAGGACCTTGAAGATGTAGACAGATGGCAGGGAAGGTGTTCCAGGGAGAGAAGGGTAGGACCCAAGGTGTGGAAATGGAAAACACAGTCACCTTCCAGGATCAGTAAGTGATTCTACTTGGCAAGTGGTTCAGCTAGGTATGTGAGGGAGTAGCTACAGAAAGGCTAGAAAAGTGCCCAAACACGGAGGGCCACACAGGATGGCCATTTCCTGTGGATTGAGGAAGCTAAGAGGGGTGCTTGGTGAGGAGGGGAAGCTGGGCTTTGGGGCTCCCTAGGAAGGTGCAGAACTGATGCAGGGCCCCCAAGACTGATACGGATGCCAGCCCCGGTCAGAGGCAGGTCTGTGGAGGGCAGAGGAGCTGTCCACGCCATCAGTTCTCTCTTCTCCTCTCCCCCACCCTAGATGGGATGCTCTATTCTGGTACCATGAACAACTTCCTGGGCAGTGAGCCCATCCTGATGCGCACACTGGGATCCCAGCCTGTCCTCAAGACCGACAACTTCCTCCGCTGGCTGCATCGTAAGGACCTGACCCCCGCTGGCCCCCTTTCCTGAGTCCCGGTGACCTTGCTAATTCACTCAACTCTCATTTGTGGAAGGCACAATGTGTCCATTACTGTTAGGCGCAGGGGGTATATGGCAGGGAAGAAGACAAAGCTCCGGTCCTCTTGAAGCTTTCGTCTTATGTAAACACATTAAAGAAGCACCAGTCATCCCCTCCCCACATTGCTACCCCTGGACAAGCTGTGGGACCCGAGGAAGCCTGTGTCCTGGCCTCCAGGGCCAACCCAAGGGTTTTCACTCAGGCAAACCCAGGGCATCCAGGGGCTCAGTCCCTAAGCCCATCTGCCCCTCCCCCGCAGCGGACGCCTCCTTCGTGGCAGCCATCCCTTCGACCCAGGTCGTCTACTTCTTCTTCGAGGAGACAGCCAGCGAGTTTGACTTCTTTGAGAGGCTCCACACATCCCGGGTGGCTCGAGTCTGCAAGGTCGGCGGGCGGGGCGGGGGGCGGGGCTAACTGGAGGATTACCAATAGGGAGGTGGCAGGGGCGGGACTGAGTGGTGGGTCCCCAAGGAGAGCGGAGGGGAGGGGAGGGGAGCGGAGGGGAGGGGAGGGGAGGGGGGGGGGGGGGGGGGGGGGGGGCACAGGGGGCTGGGGGTGCGGGGAGGACACACGGGGTTGGCGGGACGGGGACACGCGTGGCTGGGGGTGCCCCCTCATTCTCCCTGTACCCCCAGAATGACGTGGGCGGCGAAAAACTGCTGCAGAGGAAGTGGACCACCTTCCTGAAGGCCCAGTTGCTCTGCACCAAGCCGGGGCAGCTGCCCTTCAACGTCATCCGCCACGCGGTTCTGCTGCCCGCCGATTCTCCCACAGCTCCCCATATCTACGCAGTCTTCACCTCCCAGTGGTGAGCAGCAGGGCCGGACCGTGGGGACTGGACACGGGACTTGACTCCAGTGAGGCCCCGGCTCGTGGGCCGAGGCAGGAATTGACATGAGCCAGCACCTATTCAGCACTTTCACAGAGGAAGGCATTAAATCGTCACCACCTCTGAGGAATTTGACTTATGCCCTTTTTGTAGATGGGAAAAATAAGGCTCAGAGAGGTTCTAACTAGTTTGTATTCTGCCTAGTTCCAAAAGGGATAGGAAGCATTTTGCAAAAGGCAAATATTAAAATCAATAAAATAGATAAAGAAATGGGAATAAAAGGAGAGTATGAGAAGCCAGGGATAAGGCCAACACACTACAAATGCTTGTCATAAGATGTAGTATAGTCCCTGGATGCCAGCCACAAATTTAGCTCTGCACTTCCTAATGGCCAGGGCAAACAGGGAAACACCATGGGTATCATAAGATAAAGTCGGCCGGGTGCGGTGGCTCATGTCTATAATCCCAGAACTTTGGGAGGCTGAGGCGGGCAGATCATGAGGTCAAGAGATCAAGACCATCCTGGCCAACATGGTGAAACCTCGTCTCTACTAAAAATACAAAAATTAGATGGGTGTAGTGGCGCATGCCTGTAGTCCCAGCTACTCACGACCCTGGGGCAGGAGAATCCCATGAACCGGGGAGGCGGAGGTTGCAGTGAGCTGAGATCACACCACTGCACTCCAGCCTGGCAACGCAGCAAGACTCCATCTCAGAAAATATAAATAAAAATAAAGTCATTGCTTGAAGGTTGAGAAAGGTTAACTGATTTGTCCAAGGTCCCTGAGCCATGGTCTGGCCCCACAGTGTTTAGGTACCTGCTGACAATGTGTCAGGTACCAAAGGTATTTGGGGTAAGTGGGGTCTGGTATCCACAGGATCCAGAACTGACAGCCTGGTGTATACAATAGTCAGCTTCAAGAGAGCAAGAGAAACAGACCTCCTGTCTCCACAGACCAGGGCTGAAGGAATAAAAACAGTCTGGTAGTCAGGCACTGGTCGGTTCTCTGAGGACCACGGATCCAAGAGACTGAAAGGAAGAGTGCTTTGTGTGGAGCCAGGCTAGAGCTGGTTACACTGTCCCTCCAATGGATGCAGCCCAGTCTAGGCAGGACAGGCAGGGGCCACCCCAGGGCCTGAGCCCCAATTAATTCTCATTAAGGATAATCAGACTTCATATCCCAAGATGGGCCTAGAGCCAGGCCCTGGGCCAGAGTCAGGGAATTCCATGGGGCTTCCTTGGCCCTTATCAACACAGTGAGGGGAAGGAGTGGTAGCTGGAGGCTGGCCCAGCTCTCCACACTCTTGCCTCCTGGGCTTTATCACTGAGGGTGGGCCAGGGCTGGAGAGAGAGCTGCCTGGTATGGCAGAGACCACAGACAATGTTCCCTCTGGTTGTCTCCAGGCAGATTGGTGGGACCAGGAGCTCTGCGGTTTGTGCCTTCTCTCTCTTGGACATTGAACGCGTCTTTAAGGGGAAATACAAAGAGTTGAACAAAGAAACTTCACGCTGGACTACTTATAGGGGCCCTGAGACCAACCCCCGGCCGGGCAGTGTGAGTACTACCTCCCACACTAATCACAGTCTACACACACATGATGTGCATGGAAAAGCACCTATCATGGCATAGTAAAGGCCCAATAAATGTTAGTGCTCTCCACCCCACCAATCTTGTCTGCTCAGACATACACCTGGTACAGCTGCCTACATTCCACATGTGCCTAGCACCCTCTTATACACAGAGGAGTTGCCAGAGCCATCTCCCTTCACCAAGGCTAACTGTACACCAAATATCTGGGTATATCACTATGGAAACAAGGGAACATGGGCTGTGTGCCAAGGACTGTCTCGGGCATTGCCACCTGCCTTTATTATTTAACTTTTTAAAAAAATCAGAGACCAGGCGGGGTGTGGTGACTCATGCCTGTAATCCCAGCAATTTGGGAGGCTGAGGCAGGTGGATCACTTGAGGTCAGGAGTTCAAGACCAGCCTGGCCAATGTGGTGAAACCTCATCTCTACTAAAAATACAAAAATTAGCCGGGCATGGTGGTGCATGACTGTAATTTCAGCTATTGGGAGGCTGAGGTAGGAGAATCGCTTGAACCTGGGAGGTGGAGGTTGCAGTGAGCCAAGATTGCACCACTGCACTCCAGCCTGGGTGATAGAGTGAGACTCAGTCTCAAAAAAAAAAAAAAAAAAAATCAGAGGCCGGGCATGGTGGCTTATGCCTGTAATCCCAGCCATTTGGGAGACTGAGACGAGAGGTTCACTTGAGGCTAGGAGTTTGAGACCAGCCTGGGCAACATTGTAAGACTCTGTCTCTACCAAAAAAATTTAGCTGGGCATGGTGGCATGTGCCTGTAGTCAGCTACTCAAGAGGCTGAGGTAGGAGGATCACTTGAGCCTGGGAGTTCAAGGCTCCAGTGAGCTGTGATCATGAGAATGTACTCCAGCCTGGGTGACCAGAGTGAGATGCTGTCTCTAAAAAAGTTTTTAAATGAAAAAAAGAAAAAAAAAATCACAGCCTGGGCAATATTGGGGGGAACCCATTTCTACAAAAGAGAAAAAAATCAGAGCTATTATATGTACGTTATTTGAAGAATCAGATAGATCTAAAATCAAATAGATCTATAGGGTTAACTACAAAAAGCAGTCCTATTTCCCATCCTCCACCTCGCCCCAAACATTTTCAACTCTTTTAGCTGATTCTTTTTAAATTTATCTCAAAATCTCTAAATAACATGCTTTTATTGCTACTTCTTGATGTTTCAGTTTCTGACAGTATCTGTTGAATTCCCATTGTAAAAGGTGAGAATTTAACTATGTTCCCCAACCCCCATCTCCACCCAGTGGTATGCTAGAGCTGGCTTGCAGCAGCTAGCAAGAACTGTTTTTGCACATCTTTTTCCAAATTTGTGTTCAGTGATATTACATTGGTAGCTTGAAATTAGCCATGGCGGAAGTATACATCACAGAAATCAGCAAACAATGCAAATCGGCTTTCTAACCCTCTCTCAACAAAACTGACTTGGACCAACATACAGTAACTGCACCCACCCCCAATCTCCTAATGTAGTTTTCTGGTAATTTTGGTTAGATCACTATTTATATTATGACTCTTCTTATTCACAGCCGAGCCAGGTAGTAAGCCATGATTACTTTTCCTTTTTGCATAGTTTTGTTTTCCCTGGGGCTAGTAATTATCTTGACTTTTCTGCTTGCTTTGTTTTCTAAGCTCTTTATTTTTATTATTTTTTTTGAAACAGTGTCTCACTCTGTCACCCAAGCTGGAGTGCAATGGCGCGATCTCCGCTCACTGCAACCTCTGCCTCCTGGGTTCAAGTGATTCTCCTGCCTTAGCCTCCCGAGTAGCTGGGATTACAGGTGTTCGCCACCTCACCCAGCTAATTTTTGTAATTTTAGTAGAGATGGGGTTTCACCATGTTGGCCAGACTGGTCTCTAACTCCTGACCTCAGGTGATCCTCCTACCTCAACCTCCCAAAGTGCTAGGATTACAGGCATGAGGCACTGTGCCTGGTCGAAGCTCTTATCTTTAATTCAACCCCAAGCTCTTCCTAAATTATCTGAATCTCTTCTGAAGACAGACCTATTAGCTTTTCTAACAGTTTTGTCTTCCTGGAGAGCCTTCCTGTCTGCTCCAGTCTGGACTAGTGCCCTCTACTCCCGGAGCACAGATGCCATCCTGGAATCCCCCTTCCTCATCAGCCTGGGGATTCCCCTTTGCCTCTTTCCTGTGACACATCTCGTGTTTCTTGCGTCCTATGGCTTCCTCTTTTTTTTTTAAATTTTCAGCTGTCTCATTTTGGTGGAGGTTATTTTTTGTAGATTCCTGGAAAAGGATACATGGCAGGTAAAACATTTTAAGATCTTGAGTGTCTGAAAATGTATTCTACTTTCCTATTTGATAATTTGGCTAGGTATACGTCATTCTAGAGTAGAAACACATTTCCTTCAAACTTTGAAGGCCTTGCTTTATTATTTTCTAGCTTCCAGTGGTGCTGTTGAGAAGTCCAAAGTTATTCTGATCCCTAGCACTCTGAATGTAACCTCGTTTTATTTCACTGAAATCTTTTTTTTTTTTTTTAAATACTGATACTCATGGAGCAGGGCTACCGTATAGGCAGCGTGCCTCACTGCCCTCACTGCCCTCACTGCCCTCACTGGAATCTTGTAGTGCTTTTTCTTTGTCCTGGTGTTTTGAAATTTCATGGTGGTGTGCTTTGATGGAACACTACTCGTTTATTGTGCTGGGTGCTCACTGGGCCACTTCAGCCTGGAAATTAGTACTCTTAGTTCTTTCAGTTCTGAGTTTTCTTGAACTATATCTTCCTATCTTCTTCTTCTTTTTTTTTTTTTTAGATGGAGTCTCACTGTCATCTAGGCTGGAGTGCAGTGGTGCGATCTTGTCTCACTGCAACCTCCACCTCCTGGGTTCAAGTGATTCTCCTACCTCAGCCTCCTGAGTAGCTGGGACTACAGTTTCACGTCACCATGTCCGACTAATTTATTTATTTATTTTGAGATGAGTCTTGCTGTGCCCCCAGGCTTCAGTGTAGTGGCTCTATCTTGGCTCGGTACAACCTCTGCCTCCCAGGTTCAAGTGCTTCTCCTGCCTCAGCCTCCCGAGTAGCTGGGACTACAGGTGCCCTCTACCATGCCCAGTTAATTTTTGTATTTTTAGTAGAGACAGGGTTTCACCATGTTGCCCAGGCTGGTCTCGAACTCCTGACCTCAGGTGATTTGCCTGCCTTGGCTTCCCAAAGTGCCGGGATTACAGGCGTAAACCACAGTGCGCGGCCTTTTTTTGGTATTTTTAGTAGAAACTGGGTCTCACCATGTTGCCCAGGCTGGTCTTGAACTCCTGAGCTCAAGCAATACACCCACTTTGGCCTCCTAAAGTGCTGGGATTCCAGGCCTGACCCACTGTGCCCGGCCCTATCTTCTTTTCATTCAACAAATATTTTTTGAGGACACATGCGACTATTCTGGGCAGGGAATATAGAAGTGAGCAAAACACATGAAAGTCCTGGCCGGGCACGGTGGCTCAAGCCTGTAATCCCAGCACTTTGGGAGGCCGAGAGGGGCGGATCGTGAGGTCAGGAGACCAAGACCATCCTGGCTAACACGGTGAAACCCTGTCTCTACTAAAAATTACAAAAAACTAGCCGGGCGAGGTGGCGGGCGCCTGTAGTCCCAGGTACCCGGGAGGCGGAGCTTGCAGTGAGCTGAGATCCGGCCACTGCACCCCAGCCTGGGCGACAGAGCAAGACTCCGTCTCAAAAAAAAAAAAAAAAGAAAGTCCCGGGGCCGGGCGCGGTGGCTCAAGCCTGTAATCCCAGCACTTTGGGTGGCCGAGACGGGCGGATCACAAGGTCAGGAGATCGAGACCATCCTGGCTAACACGGTGAAACCCCGTCTCTACTAAAAAAATACAAAAAACTAGCCGGGCAAGGTGGTGGGCGCCTGTAGTCCCAGCTACTTGGGAGGCTGAGGCAGGAGAATGGCTTAAACCCAGGAGGCGGAGCTTGCAGTGAGCTGAGATCCGGCCACTGCACTCCAGCCTGGGCGACAGAGCAAGACTCTGTCTCAACAACAACAAAAAAAAAGAAAGTCCCTTCCCTCATGGGGCTTACATTCCAATGGAGTGTTTTCTCACTTTTTTCTGGACCTCCTAGACTAGTCTTCTCACTTTTTTTAAGCTTTCCTACTGTCCAGGTCTTTCGTTGTGTTCTATTTTTCTGGAAGAGTGTCTCAACTTTGTCTTCCAATCTTTCTGTCAGGTTTTTCATTTCTGTGTTCAGAGACAGTGAAAGAAAAAAGAAAGAAGGCCAGGTGCAGTGGCTCACACCTGTAATCTCAGCACTTTGGGAGGCTGAGACAGGTGGATCACCTGAGGTGAGGAGTTCAAGACCAGCCTGACCAACACGGTGAAACTCCGTCTCTACTAAAAATACAAAAATTAGCCAGGCATGGTGGTGCACACCTATAGTCCCAGCTACTCAGGAGGCTGAGGCAGAAGAATTGCTTGAACCAAGGAGGCCAAGGTTGCAGTGAGCTGAGATCGTGCCACTGCACTCCATCCTGGGTGACAGAACGAGACTTCATCGAAAGAGAGGAGAGGAGAGGAGAGGGGAGGGGAGGGGAGGGGAGGGGAGGGGAGGGGAGGGGGAAAAGAAAAGAAAGAAAAAAAGAAGAAGAAAAAAGATTTTTCGTTTCTGCCAAACAGTCTCGACCTCCTGGGCTCAAGTAATCCTCCTACCTCAGCCTCCTGAGTGACTGGAACTACAAGCACCCACCACCACACCCAGTTATGTGGAGGCAGGGTCTCAAACTCATGGGTTCAAGCAATCCTCCCACCTTGGCCTTTCAAAGTGTTGGGATTACAGGTGTGAGCCACCATGCCTCACCTGGGATTGTATAGATTAAAAGAAATTTAAGACCAGGTACAGTGGCTCAAGCCTGCAATCCCAACAGTTTGGGAGGCTGAGGTGGGAGGATTGTTTGAGCCCAGGAGTTTGAGAGCAGCCTGGGCAATATAGCGAGACCCCCATCTCTACAAAATATTTAAAAATTAGCTGTGTGTTGTGCCATGCGCCTGTAGTCCTAGCTACTTGGAAATGTGAGGTAGGAGGATCACTTGAGCCTGGGAGGTTGAGGCTGTACCCTACTGTACTCCAGCCTGGGCAACAGAGTGAGACCGTGTCTCAAAAAAAAAAGAGAAAAGAAAAAAATTTACATAATCCCTTCCCATCTTCCATTTTTCTCATGCATTTTTTTGTTTGTCAGAGTCTTCCACAGCCTGGATCTTGATGACTGCATCTCTGTAGTGTAGTTTAAGTATTTCCTATAAATTGTTCGGTAGTTGGATCTAGAGACTTACTCAGATTCAGGTTTGGTTTGGAGGAGGGGCAAGATTACTTCATCATGGTTGTGTGCTCTTTTCTCTGGATGCCTGTAATGCCTGGTGGCCCTCTGTGTGTGAAGGAAAGACTCTTCTTTGGTAGCATTTGCTTCCTGTTTCATGGGTGCACTATTTTCACGTATCTCTCTTAGGATAGTAATGATGGATTTCTGTGAAGTTTTCTTCTTTCTGATTCATTTCTATTTCCTCTTAGGTTTTTGTTTGTTTGTTTGTTTTTGTTTTTTTGGGTTTTTTTGAGATGAAGTCTCACTCTGTTGCCTAGGCTGGAGTGCAATGGCGCGATCTTGGCTCAGTGCAACCTCTGCCTCCTGGCTTCAGGCGATTCTTCTGCCTCAGACTGCCGAGTAGCTGGGATTACAGGCACACACCACCATACATAGCTAATTTTTGAAGTTTTAGTAGAGATGAGATTTCACCATGTTGGTCAGGCTGATCTTGAACTCCTGACCTCAGGTGATCCACCCACCTCAGCCTCCCAAAGTGCTGGGATTACAGGCATGAGCCACCGTGCCCAGCATTTTTTTTCTTTCTTTTTTTTTTTTTTTTTTTTTTTTGAGATGGAGTCTTGTTCTGTTGCCCAGGCTGGAGTGCAGAGGTGCGACCTTGGCTCACTGCAATGTCCACCTCCCTGGTTCAAACAATTCTCCTGCCTCAGCCTCCTGAGTAGCTGGGATTATAGGTGCCCACCACCACGCCCAGCTAATTTTTTTATATTTTTAGTAGAGACAGGGGTTCAACATGGTGGCCAGGATGGTCTCGAACTCCTGACCTCAGGCAATCTGCTCGCCTCGGCCTACCAAAGTGCTGGGATTACAGGTGTGAGCCACCGTGCCTGGCCTCTCTTAGGTTTTTGTTGGTTCTTTTTCTTCTTTTTTTTTTTTTTTTCCTATTTGTTTATTTTGGTTTCTTTCTTTCATGTTGGTGGTTTTACTTACATGTCTGGTAGTCCTTGAATGTCTACTCATGTTTAACAGCGGGGGACCTTGAAGCTGTTTGGAGCTCTGTGTCCATAACTAAGGCTTGGAAATTTGGTCTCTGTTATGCCACCACTGAGAGTGGTCTGGCTGGGCTGTTTGGTGGGAATCTTCAATGTCAGTGTCTTTACTGTATCTTAGGTCATTAAATCTTTCCTCTTAGACCTCCAGTCAGTTTCCTGAGCAGCCTCTTCTAGTCTTCTCCGTGGAGGCAGATGATCTGGCTCTTGGTGTCTGGGAGCCACAGGGGAAGAGGGTTGGGTTTGGGAAAGAGTCTCATCATGTAGTATACCTACCTGTATTGAATCCCCCTGCTTTCAGGATGGTGTCCCCATCAGCTGGGCCTGCTATCCTTCATCCAGAAACCCTCTGTTTTACTCTCTCTGGTGGATAAACCTCCAGTCTTGGGCCAGGATGTGGAAGGGGCAGTCACCCAGGTCTGTGGAGTTTGGAGAGTATCAGCCTGTTTCTTAAACAGACTTTCAAATAATCCTCATTTAGCATCCCCATTAACCTCACTTCCAGAGGTGGCTGAGATTAGTAATTCGTGAACTTTAGGAATCCTGCCTTCTAAATGTTTTGGGGCTTCCTCCAGGGCTGGCTTGAGAAGATTCTTCTCTCTCTCTCTCTGTTAAGTTTTTTCTGTTGTTAATTCGCTTTCCAGCTTCCAAAATGTGGATGCTTTTGCACTTCTCTCTTGTTCTCCCCATCCCTCGCTCGTCTAGGTTTATGTCTTTTTAAAAATTCCCTGGCCAGGCATGGTGGCTCACGCTGTAATCCCAGCACTTTGGGAGGCAGAGGCAGGCGGATCACTAGGTCAGGAGCTCGAGACCATCCTGGCCAACATGGTGAAACCCCGTCTCTACTAAAAATAAAAAATTAGCTGGGTGTGGTGGTGCATGCCTGTAATCCCAGCTACTTGGGAGACTGAGGCATGAGAATTGCTTGAACCTAGGAGGCGGAGCTTGCAGTGAGCCAAGATCGTGCCACTGCACTCCAGCCTGGCAACACAGCGAGACTCCGTCTCAAAAAAAAAAAACAAAAAAACCCCACAAATTCCCTTTGGCCCAGGTGCAGTGGCTAAAGCCTGTTATCCCAGCACTTTGGGAGGCCGAGGTGGGAGGATAACTTGAGGCCAGGAATTGGAGATCAGCTTGGGTAACATAGTGAGACCCCATCTCTACAAATAAAAAATTAGCTCGGGCCAGGCGTGATGGCTTATGCCAGTAATCCCAGAAGTTTGGGAGGCAGAGGTGGGTGGATCACTTGAGGTCAGGAGTTGGAGACCACCCTGGCCAACATGGTGAAACCCCGTCTCTACTAAAAATACAAATATTAGCTGGGTGTGGTGGTGGGCTCCTGTAATCCCAGCTACTCGGGAGGCTGAGGCAGGAAAATGGTGTGAACCTGGGAGGTGGGGCTTGCAGTGAACCGAGATCGCACCTCTGCACTCCAGCCTGGGAGACAGAGCGAGACTCCGTCTCAAAAAAATAAATAAATAAAATAAAATAAAAAAATTAGCCGGGCATGGTGGCACACACCTGTGGTTCTAGCTTCTCAGGAGGCTAAGATAGGAGGATGGCTTGAACCCAGGAGGTCAAGGCTGCAGTGAACCAAGATCATGCCACTGCACTCCAGCCTGGATGACAGTGAGACACTGTTTAAAAAAAAACAATTTTTTTTAGTGTAATTATCATTTGTTTTGTGTATTTGTTACATTGTGTGCATGACAGCCTTTGTTAAGGGTGTCTGAGGAGTATGGAGCTGACAGGGGCACTGGAATGCCGGGAAAGAGCTTCTTCAACTGAGATCAAGGCTTGCTGGAGGGAACTACTGCAAAAGGGCCATCAGGCAGTTTTCAAGTTATGTGACAGAGGGCAAAGATGGCCATAGGGTGCTCTGAGTTTTGGGATGGTCACATGACACAATCCAGCACTTGAACCTGGGGTACGTGCTCCCTCATTGTGAGGCAGGACGTAGGCACATGACTGTGCATTTAGGCATATGTGTGACCAAGAAGAATGAGAGAAATAGAAAACACTGGAGAACACAAAGTATCAAGAACTTTTCATTAGGCAATCCCAAAGCACTCTGCTCTTTTCCTCTTCTTTGCCTCTGTATCCTCTGTGGTTCCAGTTCCAGCTGAACTTGTGACAATCCCAAATCGCTCCTTCCTCTTTTTCAGTTTCTCATCATCTTCAGACTTTCTGGAGATTGAAGAGACATTCAAACCAAATCTTTGAGCTGTTTCCTTCAGCTTATCCAGGTTAACCATAGGTTTGTTATCAGATGACAGACCTTTTGTTGGAACTGAAGAAATCCCAAACCTAGCTGCCCGAGCAGCTTTCTTACTGCCGAGTAAGAATTTGTTCAGCCCTCTTCTGCATTCTCTCAGTCTGTGGTATTTCAGATGTAATTTTCACCACTTTCTTCTCTACTGCCACATCAACAGTTTTTTCAGGGGGTTCTTTCTCTTTGACAGGGAGCTCAATGGGCTTTGTTTCTTCTTCCTCTGTTTCATCTCCCAGAACATCTTCTTCATTTGCCTCCTCTTCAGCGTGTTCTTCAAGATATGCCTGGAGTCTGTGGATAAGATCTTGCTTTATTCCCTTGGTCTCCAAACCACAAGCAAGACATTCTTGCTTTAGTTCAGCAAGCTTCAGCTTATGGAACTCCACTGTCTCGGTCGCCATCTTGTTACCCCTCAAAAAACAATTTTTTAATTAAAAAAAACCCTTTGGCTGGGCGCGGTGGCTCAAGCCTGTAATCCCAGCACTTTGGGAGGCCGAGATGGGCGGATCATGAGGTCAGGAGATCGAGACCATCCTGGCTAACACGGTGAAACCCCGTCTCTACTAAAAAAAAAAAACAAAAAAAAACCAACAAAAAACTAGCTGGGCGAGGTGGCGGGCGCCTGTAGTCCCAGCTACTCGGGAGGCTGAGGCAGGAGAATGGCGTGAACCCGGGAGGCGGAGCTTGCAGTGAGCTGAGATCGCGCCACTGCACTCCAGCCTGGGTGACAGAGCGAGACTCTGTCTCAAAAAAAAAAAAAAAAAAAAACCCAAAAAAAAAAAAAACCCTTTAACCTGTAATCCCAGCACTTTGAGAGGCCAAGGTAAGAGGTTCACTTGAGGCCAGGAGTTTGAGACCAGCCTTGGCAATATAGCAAGACCCTGTCTCTATTTGTAAAAATAAAAAACAACAAACAAAAAAAACCCCTTTGGGAGGACATGAGAGTAGGTGCACGTGCTCATTCTGGCATCAAAACGAGATGTAGATGTTATTACCTTATTTTGCAGATGAGAAAGTTGAAGGTCAGAGAGGTGAAATAGCTTATCTAAGGACACAGCTTATAGGTAACAGAGTTGGGGCTGGCCCTAAGACAGTGCTCTTGGAGAACAAGGATCCTGACTGAAGATCAGGATGCAGGTGTCCCAGAGTCACAGCATCCTCATATTAGCAGGGCCTTTAGAGAACAGTTGGTCCAACCCCCTCATTTTATGGGTGAGAAAAAGGAGGCTCGGAATGGAGAAGGGATTCTCCCAGAGTCATGCAGCAAGTTCGTGCAAAACCGTGATGAGAAATGCTCCGTGCTACACCAACCCTTTCTGTGACATTCATTCAGTTGTTGACTCAGCAAACATTTATTGAGCACCAACTGTGTGCCAGATCCTGTGCTATGCCAGGAAATGCAGACATGAGTAAAATTTGGTCCTTTTTTAAATTTCTTTTTTGAGACACAGTTTCACTCAGTTGCCCAGGCTGGAGTGCAGTGGCAAAATCTTGGGTCACTGCAACCTCCACCTCCCGTGTTCAAGTGATTCTCCTGCCTCAGCTTCCTGAGTAGCTGGGATTACAGGTGCCCGCCACCATGCTTGGCTAATTTTTGTATTTTTATTTATTTATTTATTTGAGTCTCTCTCCGTCGCCTAGGCTGGAGTGCAGTGGCACAATCTCGGCTCACTGAAACCTCTGCCTTCTGGGTTCAAGCAATTCTCCTGCTTCAGCCTTCTGAGTAGCTGTGATTACAGGCATGCCACCACCCCCAGCTATTATTTGTATTTTTAGTAGAGACGGAGTTTCACCATGTTGGCCAGGCTGGTCTCGAACTCCTGACCTCAGGGTGATTCGCCCGCCTAGATCTCCCAAAGTGCTGGGATTACAGGTATGAGCCACTATGTCCAGCCATAAAATTTGGTACTTGCCTGTAAGGAGCCTTCGTCCTGCTTCCTGCTGGCTGCCAGGCCTCCTTGCTGGAGGTGCAAAGGAGGAGAACAATAATAACAGTTAACATTGGTTGAGTGCTTGCTTCATGCCAAGCACTGTGTGAATTATTTTTCATGGATTAGTGCATTTCATTTTCCCAGTGAGCCTATGAGGCAGGTCTTGGTAATAGGCCCACTTCACAGCTGAGGAACCTCAGGCAAGCAGAGGCTGGGATGCACAACCAGGCAGCTCCAGAGTCGGAGCTTTAACCACCACCCTGAAATGAGGACTGCCATGAGGGAGGGGGCGAAGGAGAAGCGCACGCGTTGGTGGGAGGGTGAGCTGAGGGAAAGGGGCCAACCAACCTGATCTGCCTCCCTCCTCCTTTAGTGTTCGGTGGGCCCCTCCTCTGATAAGGCCTTGACCTTCATGAAGGACCATTTCCTGATGGATGAGCAGGTGGTGGGGACGCCCCTGCTGGTGAAATCTGGTGTGGAGTATACACGGCTTGCAGTGGAGACAGCCCAGGGCCTTGATGGGCGCAGCCATCTTGTCATGTACCTGGGAACCAGTGAGTAAAGAGTTCCGGGACATCCCCCAGAGGACTAGAGCAGAGGCTGCCCCCAGGTTGAGGAGGGAAACCCTTGAGTTCATTCATTTATTCATTCAACAGCTGTTTACTGGGCACCTGCTATGTGCCTGGCATTCTTCTAGGTTTTGGAAATACAGCAGAGGAGCAAAACAGTCCACTCCCTACCCTTCCTGAGCTTTGTGTGGTGGGGGAGGCAGACAGGGAGGTCTTTGGTGGCCTTATCAAGAGCTGTGTGTCTTAGGGGGGAAGCTATGTTAGAGGAATTTTGAAAGGTGAGTGGGTGGAGGGGAGCTGGAAACTGCATTGTAGAGATCACTCCTTCAGGAAACTCAGCTGTGAGGGGAGAGAGGAAGGAGATGGTGGCTGGAGCAGGGAGTGGGGCCCAGCTGGGGTTCTTGGTTTTGTTTTTCCCCCTCCTTGCCCCCAGGGTTCTTGTTTTATAGACAGGAAGGACTAAGCATCTAGTAGACAGGGGGATGGCAAAGAGACGGGTAGAAGAAGGGATACATGGCAGGTAAAGTTGTGGAGGGAGCAGGCGGCCAGAGTCCAGGACACATGTGGAGCTGAGCAGCTGTGGGTGGCGGAGAGACAGCACCTGAGCTGGGCTGTGAGTGAAGTTGTAGCAGCTTGGTGTGACTTGGTGGGTGTGCAGGCTCAGGGGGCAGAAGCCAAGGGAGCTCTTATTTGAAGGCTTTTGTGTTCTCTATGTAGGTGGAGGATACAAGGTCATGAGCTGGGAGTGAGGGGGCAGGAAAGGTGGGAAGTTTGAGGAGAGAGGGGTAGATTCAAATAGCCATTGTGGGCTGGGTGCAGTGGCTCATGCCTGTCATCCCAGCACTTTGGGAGGCCGAGGCAGGTGGATCACCTGAGGTCAGGAGTTCGAGACCAGCGTGGCTAACATGGTGAAACCCCGTCTCTACTAAAATACAAAAAAATTAGCCATGTGTAGTGGCACGCACCTGTAATCCCAGCTACTCGGGAGGTTGAGGCAGGAGAATCACTTGAACCCCGGAGGCAGAGGTTGCAATAAGCCAAGATTGTGCCACTGCCTTCCAGCCTGGGCGACAAGAGTGAAACTCTGTCTAAAAAAAAACCAAAAAACAAAATAGCCATTGTGGAAAGGGGGAGAGGGAGTCAGCAGGGAATGCTGCAAGACTGCCTGGGCCGACTGCTCAGGCAGGGCCTGGCTGAGGATAACCTTGAGGGTCAGTGGAAGAAATCTGCCAAGCTCATTCATTCCTTCAGGCCATATTACTAGGCACTGTATCAGCTGTGCATGTATTGAGTATACACAGCAGAGAACAAAACAGTCAAAAATCTCAGTCTGTGGAGTGGGTGGAGACAGACAATAGCATCCTTAATAAGTAAATTACGTGGCACATCATGAGATTTGAGTCATGTAGAGGTGTGTGCAGGGGAATCAGGGATGCCAGGTAAGGAGGTTGCACCTGTTAAAAGGGTGGCCAGGTAGACCTCCCTGAGGTGCTTGATGAAAGTGAAGGAGGCAGGTGATGTGATTTTCTACAGAAGCACCCAGCCGCCCACTGTTTCATGCCTATGGAGAAATAGTTGGGTTTCTCCAGGGATAAAGTTTTGTCAGGGAGTTGCAAAGGAAGGACAGGGGTCCAAGGGATTTTAAGCCATTTACAAGAGACTGCCATCTCCATGGCAGAGAGGAAGGTGAACGGTCTGGTTGACCCGTGCCCAGTACACATCACCCTCAGAAGGCGCTTTCTTACAGCTGGGGAGGCCCACTGAAGTTGGGAAAGGATCTGTGGATGAGGTGAGATGACTTCTGCTCTCTCTGTCTCCCCATAGCCACAGGGTCGCTCCACAAGGCTGTGGTGAGTGGGGACAGCGGTGCTCATCTGGTGGAAGAGATTCAGCTGTTCCCTGACCCCGAACCTGTTCGTAACCTGCAGCTGGCCCCCACCCAGGTGGGAAGGGACCTGACTATCAGATGGCCTTCCAGTGGGGCTGGCCCTGGGGGCCTGTTGGGCTGGCTCCCTGGGCCTGCACCGGCGTGCTGGGACTTTACTAGATGTGGCTGGGGCTCCCTGACAATCTCCATCTCTCCTCCAGGGTGCAGTGTTTGTAGGCTTCTCAGGAGGTGTCTGGAGGGTGCCCCGAGCCAACTGTAGCGTCTATGAGAGCTGTGTGGACTGTGTCCTTGCCCGGGATCCCCACTGTGCCTGGGACCCTGAGTCTCGAACCTGTTGCTTCCTGTCTGCCCCCACCCTGTGAGTGCCAGTCCTGGATGGTGGCCTGGATAGCCAGCCAGGACCCTTCTCAGCCAGCTTCTGCTACTGTTCTTCCTCTGTCCAGGGGCTACTGACACATTCACTCCAAGAGTCCTCCCATCCTGCAGTGGGTTTCTCCAGGGATGGAGGTTCCGGGCAGTTTTGAAGCTGCTCTAACCATCCCGGGTTCCTCTCCTCTCTGTTCCTAGTCTCCCCTGGCCTACCTTCTTCCCTACTGCACTTCCTGCCTTCCTCTTTCCTCTTCCCACTTTTAGCTCTTTCGAGGGATAATTTTTGCTTTCTCTGCTCTCTTAGGAACTCCTGGAAGCAGGACATGGAGCGGGGGAACCCAGAGTGGGCATGTGCCAGTGGCCCCATGAGCAGGAGCCTTCGGCCTCAGAGCCGCCCGCAAATCAGTAAGTGCAGGACCTCTCACCAGGGGAGGTGCAAAGGCTCTGGAAGACTTTTGGGCAGGGGTGGGCATTCCTGCTCCAATTTCCTCCCCCAGCACCTGCCTGCCTTGAGATCTGAACACCCGAGTTGGGATGGATTTGGGTCCTGGCTATAGGGAAGAGGGACAGGAATTCTGAGCGGGAGGCCGAGCTGGGATTCAGGATCGAGGCTGCAGTTGATTTTGGTGTCAGAGTTGGAGTAAAGTGGACTGGGGCTTAGTTTGGGGTCCAGACTGGAAATTAAGGAAGAGTGAAATTTGATTTTGGAAGTTGAAATAGAAGTTGGAGATAAGAGTTAGGGTTCAGGCTGGCCAGGCGCGGTGGCTCACGCCTGTAATCCCAGCGCTTTGGGAGGCTGAGGCGGTACTCTCTTCTACCATTGTTTGAGCTCATGAGTTTGAGACCAGCCTGGCAACATGGTAAAACCCCATCTCTACAAAAATTAACCAGACGTGGAGAGACATACCTGTAGTCCCAGCTACTCGGGAGGCTGGGGTGGAAGGATGGCTTGAGCCCAGGAGGCAGAGGTTGCAGTGAGCTGAGATTGCGCCACTGCACCCCAACCTGGGCAATAGAGCCAGACCCTGCCTCAGAAAAATAAAAGGGCTGGGGTCCAAAGATAGGTTAGAGACTCCCTCCTGTCTCCGTCCTTCACCCCTCCCTTAACCTTTTGCTCCTTTTCTTCTATAGTTAAAGAAGTTCTGGCTGTCCCCAACTCCTTCCTGGAGCTCCCGTGCCCCCACCTGTCAGCCTTGGCCTCTTACTACTGGAGTCATGGCCCAGCAGCAGTCCCAGAAGCCTCTTCCACTGTCTACAATGGCTCCCTCTTGCTGATAGTGCAGGATGGAGTTGGAGGTCTCTACCAGTGCTGGGCAACTGAGAATGGCTTTTCATACCCTGTGGTCTCCTACTGGGTGGACAGCCAGGACCAGTCCCTGGCCCTGGATCCTGAACTGGCAGGCATCCCCCGGGAGCACGTGGAGGTCCCGTTGACCAGGGTCAGTGGTGGGACCTCCCTGGCTGCCCAGCGGTCCTACTGGCCCCACTTTGTCACTGTCACTGTCCTCCTTGCCTTAGTGCTTTCAGGAGCCCTCATCATCCTCCTGGCCTCCCCACTGGGAGCACTCCGGGCTCGGGGCAAGGTTCAGGGCTGCGAGACCCTGCCCCCTGGGGAGAAGGCCCCATTGAGCAGAGAGCAACACCTCCAGTCCCCCAAGGAATGCAGGACCTCTGCCAGTGATGTGGACGCTGACAACTGCCTAGGCACTGAGGTGGCTTAAACTCTAGGCACAGGCTGGGGCTGCAGGGCAGGCACCTGGCCATGCTGGCTGGGTGGCCCCAGCACAGCCTTGACTAGGATGAGAGCAGCACAAAAGACCACCTTTCTCCCCTGAGAGGAGCTTCTGCTACTCTGCATCACCGATGGCACTCAGCAGGGTGATGCGAAGCAGTCTGCCTCCCCTATGGGACTCCCTTCTACCAAGCACACGAGCTCTCTAACAGGGTGGGGGCTACCCCCAGACCTGCTCCTGCGCTGATATTGAAGAACCTGGAGAGGATCCTTCAGTTCTGGCCATTCCAGGGACCCTCCAGAAACACAGTGTTCCAAGAGACCCTAAAAAACCTGCCTGTCCCAGGACACTATGGTAATGGACACCAAACATCTAAACAACCATATGCTAACATGCCGCTCCTGGAAACTCCACTCTGAAGTTGCCACTTTGAACACCAACACTCCCCTCTCCCAGGGTCGTGCAGGGATCTGCTCCCTCCTGCTTCCCTTACCAGACATGCACCACTGACTCCCAGGAAGTCTTTCCTGAAGTCTGACCACCTTCCTTCTTGCTTCAGTTGGGGCAGACTGTGATCCCTTCTGCCCTGGGAGAATGGTAGGGGTAATCTGAGCCTTGTTCACTCCTTTACCCTAGCTGACCCCTTGACCTCTCCCCCTCCCTTTTCTTTTGTTTTGGGATTCAGAAAACTGCTTGTCAGAGACTGTTTATTTTTTATTAAAAAGACAAAGCTTATGTATGATGGGCGATGTGTTTGTTGGAGCAGAGGGCTCTGGCAGAGAATTGCTGGGATGTCAAGGGAGCAAGCAGTCCAAGCACATCAGTTGGGAGGAGGCCTAGGTTTGTGGGGTGATTGTTCTCTCCGACTTCAGACTACCTCCTCTGCCCTGCCAGCTCCGCACCCAGAACCAGCCCACAGCTCTTTCCTCCACTCTGAGCATTGCTGGAGGGTGCCGCAAACTTTGCCTTTTGGGCCAACCGCAGGTTGATGTTGACCAGGCTCAGCTTGTATCCGTCTGCTAGACAGGCGATACCTCATCCATCACTAACTCCCCTGTTGCGGCCCCCACAGTTGCTGTCCACAGCTCTCCCACACTTCTCGTGACTCCAACTCAGCCCTGCTTCCCCACTGCAGCAGTTGGCTTCAACTGTTGGTAGATGAATTTATAGAAAGGCTGTGCATCCACCCCCATCCTGGCCACATCCTTCTCAATATCTGATAATGCTCCATACACCTCCACACCACCTTCCTCCTCTCCCCTCTGTCACAAAGGCACAGGTCCCTCTTCCACCAAGGCTAACCAGCACATCTCTCAGCCCATCACTGCTAGGGATCTGTTCTCTAACCATCCGACCTCCAGCATCCCCACTCGCTTTACCCACTTCCTCATCTTTCATCTCTCCTCTCCCACCTACAGGTGTGTTCAGGCGTTCTCTACATTAAAAAAACAACAAAACACAAATCTTTCCCCAAACTCTATCCATTCACGTCACCCCCACTCAGTCTTTCTTTCCTGGTACCACCAAACATGGGAGCAGTTCCATTCTGGCTGCCCCCACCTCCCTCCAGTGTCACCTGAGCTCTCTCCAATCCCCTGAGGTCTGGCTGCTTTCCCCACCTTTCTGCTAAATGGCTCTCTCAAAGACTACCCATAAACCCATAATGCCAAATTTGACATCGGTGTCTGTGTACCCCTCACACATTGACCACCCCATTCTCACAATTTTCTTCTATTGTGGGTTCTTAAATTTTTTAAAAATTTAAATCGTGATTAAAAAAAAAAAAAGCATGCAACGTACCCGCTTAGCCAAAAAAAAAAAAAAAAAAAAAAAAAAAAGGCCAGGCACAGGGGATTAAGCCTGTAATCCCAGCATTTTGGGAGGCCGAGGCAGGTGGATCACCCGAGGTCAGGAGTTCAAGACCAGCCTGGCCAACATAGCGAGACCCGGTTTCTACTAAAAGTACAAAAAATTAGCCAGGCGTGGTGGCAGGTACCTGTAGTCCCAGCTACTCTGGAGGCTAAGGTAAGAGAATCACTTGAAGCCGGGAGGCGGAGCCTGCAGTGAGCCAAGATTGCGCCACTGTGTGTGTGTGTGTGTGTGTGTGTGTGTGTGTGTATTTTTTTTTTTTTTTTTTGAGACAGAGTCTCGCTCTGTCGCCCAGGCTGGAGTGCAGTGGCACAATCTCAGCTCCCTGCAGCCTCTGCCTCCTGGGTTCAAGCAATTATCCTGCCTCAGCCTCCTGAGTAGCTGGAACTACAGGCACCTGCCACCACACCCAGCTAATTTTTGTATTTTTAGTAGAAACATGCTTTCGCCATATTGGCCAGGTGGGTCTGGAACTCCTGGACTCAGCTGATCCGCCTGCCTCGGCCTCCCAAAGTGCTGAGATTACAGGTGTGAGCCACCGCACCCAGTCTAACAAGTATATATTTATTTTTTAAAATGAGAGACGGAGTCTCACTGTCACCCAGTCTGGAGTGCAATGGCGCAATCCTAGCTCACTGCAGCCTCATACTCCTGGGCTTAAGGGATTCTCCTGCCTCAGCCTCCTGAGTAGCTAGGACTACAGGCACATGCCACCACACCCGGCTTTTTTTTTTTTTTTTTTTTAGAGATGGGGTCTCGTTATATTGCCCAGGCTGTCCCGAACTCCTGGCTTCAAGCAACACCCCTCCCTCAGCCTCCCCAAATGCTGGGATTACAGGCATGAGCCACCATGCCCACGCCCCACCCCTCTTAGCCATCTCTACCTGTATATACATACATATATATATGTACATAAGCCACATATGGTAGGTAGCCCATGCCCATAATCCCAGCTACTCAGGAGGCTGAGGTGGGAGGATTGTTTCAGCACAGGAATTTGAGGCTGCAGTGAACTATGATCATGCCACTGCAATCCAGCTGGGGCAACAGAGTAATCCCCTGTCTCTAATAATAATAATAATATGTAAAATAAAATATATGTACTATTCATTAAGTGGAAGTGGATCATCACAAATGTTGGCTGAGTAGGCTGAGGAGGAGGAGAAAGAGGAGGGGGTTGGTCCTGCTGTCTCAGGGCAGAGGCGGTAGAAAATCTGCTTAAGCCGGGTGCAGTGGCTCACGCCTGTAATCCTAACACTTTGGGAGGCTGAGGCGGGAGGATCACCTGACGTCAGGAGTTCAAGACCAGCCTGGCCAACATGGTGAAACCCCGTCTCTACTAAAAATACAAAATTTAGCCAGGTGTGGTAGCATATGCCTATAATCCCAGCTACTTGGGAGGCTGAGGCAGTAGAATTGCTTAAACCTGGGAGGCGGAGGTTGCAGGGAGCCAAGATCACACCACTGCACTCCAGCCTGGGTGACAGAGCAAGACTCTGTCTCAAAAACAAAAATAAATATGCTTAAAAGTGGACTTATGTAATTAAAATTAATGTTGGTCAAGGTTCAACTGTATAAATAAGTAAGCTAGGTAGGGTACATTAGATGGTGATGTACTGTAGGGAAAAAATGGATCTGGGGAAAGCAGTTTGGGAGTGGGAAGGGTGTCTACAATTTTTTTTTTTTTTTTTTTTGAGACAGGGTCTCACTCTGTTGCCTAGGCTGGAGTGCAGTGGCTCGACTGTAGCTCACTGCACCCTCAAGCTCTTGGGCTCAAATGAGCTTCCTGCTTAGCCTCCTGAGTGGGTGGGACTATAGGCATGTGCTACCATGTCTGGCTAATTTTTTATTTTTTTATAGAGATAGGATCTTATTATGTTTCTCAGACTGTTCTTGAACTCCTGGACTTAAGCAATCCTCACTCCTTGGCCTCCCAAAGTGCTGGGATTACAGGCATGAGCCACATTGCCTTTTTTTTTTTTTTTTTGAGATGGAGTCCCACTATGTCACCCAGGCTGGAGTGCTGCAGTGGCGTGACCTCGGCTCCCTGCAACCTCTGCCTCCAGGTTCAAGTGATTCTCCTGGCTCAGTGTCCTGAATAGCTGGGATTACAGGCACCTGCCCCTGTTGAAGGGCCCCCATAGGTTGCAAATTAGCAATGATAACCCGTAAGTCATGCAAAAGTCTCCATTTGCCAGACCTTTTGGGAAGAGCCAATGTTAGGGGTAGGGGAGGTATAACAGTGGCCATTACTAGAAAAGGGTTTGTTGTTTACATAATTCATCAAATTCTGCCCTCCAGAGGAGGTATTAACTGGTGTTTAAAGTTGTTTTTGCTAGCATTGACCAGTCCCATGGAGTCATACCGAAGTTGTCTGCTATGGCCTCAATTAATCCTTTTGTAAATGGGCTAGCAGCTCTGTTTTCTCTAATGCTTTTTCTTATCTCTTTATAAGCACCAAAATAAATGGGTTAATGTAACTGATTGCCTTGTCAATCTTGCATTACCAGGCAGGCTAAGAGCTCCCCTTCTAATGCCACTTGCCTAAGATAGGGTCCCATAGCTGTAACATATCCCTTGTCTTTTTTCCAATTTATTGGAGGAGAGGGCTCAGGTATTTTTGCCTGGTGATAGCAGGGCTGAGGGAGAGGAAGGCGGTTAGGAAGGTGGCGGTTTCTTCTCCCTTCCCTTTTTAGACTCTTCTGTGTAGAGCGGGGCCAAAGCAGCCCTAACGCCCATAACATTAGAGATGTTACTTGGACCCGTTACCCTTGTGCATAATGTTAAGATTTCTTCCCACTTGTTCCCAGAACTCTACATCTAGTGTGCCTTCTTCTGGGAATCATGGGTTATGGGAAACAACAGTTTGCATTAGGTCCCTTAATTAAGCCTGCGAAACCGAGGCTCCGCTAGCTTTAAGCAGCCTTTTCAATACTTTTTTTTTTTTTTTTTTTTTGAGACGGAGTCTCACTCTCACCCAGGCTGGAGTGCAGTGGTGCGATCTCGGCTCACTGCAAGCTCTGCCTCCCGGGTTCCCGCCATTCTCCTGCCTCAGCCTCCCAAGCAGCTGGGACTACAGGCGCCCGCCACCACGCCTGGCTAATTTTTTGTATTTTTAGTAGAGACGGGGTTTCACCGAGTTAGCCAGGATGGTCTCGATCTCCTGACCTCATGATCTGCCCACCTTGGCCTCCCAAAGTGCTGGGATTACAGGCGGAAGCCACCGCGCCAGGCCGTGTTTCAACACTTTTATATACTGCTGCTCTTGAGCTGATACAACTGTTGTCCATGATGAAACCCTAGTGTGAACAATTCCCTCGAATTTGGAAATCCTGAGCAGGCACCAATGACTTACTGACTTACTGACTGCACAGTCTCTTCACCTTTGTTTTTGAGGGTTCCACTGCGATCCATTGCAGCATTCCTCACATGGGGCACCACCTGCCAAATCTGTCCCACAGACTCTGGCCAGAGCAATGAATGAAAGGAGTACTCAGACATAGGTGTCCAGTGAAAGAGCCAGCTAGGGAACTACCAGCACTAGGGGCTGAAGAGAGTTCGCAGCCCCGCTAAGCCGGTGATGTTCACATTTATTTAGTACAGATTTAATGACAAAGGCTTGGAGCAAACACAATTTGTGGGTAATAAACATTGTCAACCCCCCAAGTAGAGACCAGTCCTGTGTGCAAATGATCAAAGGTTGGTTTCTGGAGGCAAGAGTAAACAAATTTATCTAGATAAGTTCCTTTACATTCCCTTGTTATCTGCCCTTTGCTCTTAGGCTCCGAATGAGAGAATTGGCTGCCTTCAGCCAAATTTTCTTTCAAAGCTTTTGCAAAACCTCCTGGCCTTCCAAGAAGGTTTGTGTCTTTCCCTGTAATTTCTCCCACCACACTGACCGCTCTCCTACAATATACAAAATTTATAATATATAAAAATATAATATCTAAACTATGTATATATAGAATATATATATATTCTATATACAGAGTTTTTTTTTTTTTTTTTTTTTGAGACGGAGTCTCACTGTGTCACCCAGGCTGGAGTGCAGTGGCCGGATCTCGGCTCACTGCAAGCTCCGCCTCCCGGGTTTACGCCATTCTCCTGCCTCAGCCTCCGAGTAGCTGGGACTACAGGCGCCCGCCACCACGCCCGGCTAGTTTTTTGTATTTTTAGTAGAGACGGGGTTTCACCATGTTAGCCAGGATGGTCTCGATTTCCTGACCTCGTGATCCACCCGCCTCGGCCTCCCAAAGTGCTGGGATTACAGGGTTGAGCCACCGCGCCCGGCCTTTTTTTTTTTTTTTTGTAACAGAGTCTTGCTCTATCACCCAGGCTGGAGTGCAGTGGCGCGACTTGGCTCACTGCAACCTTCGCCTCCAGGGTTCATGCCATTCTCATGCCTCAGCCTCCTGAATAGCTGGGACTATAGGCACCCACCACCACGCCTGGCTAATTTCTGTTTTTGTTTTGTTTTTGAGACGGAGTCTCGCTCTGTTGCCCAGGCTGGAGTGCAGTGGCGCAATCTCGGCTCACTGCAAGCTCCGCCTCCCGGGTTCCCGCCATTCTCCTGCCTCAGCCTCCCGAGTAGCTGGGACTACAGGTGCCTGCCACCTCGCCCGGCTCATTTTTTTGTATTTTTTTAGTATAGACGGGGTTTCACCGTGTTAGCCAGGATGGTCTCGATCTCCTGACCTCGTGATCCACCCGTCTCGGCCTCCCAAAGTGCTGGGATTACAGGCTTGAGCCACCGCGCCCGGCTAATTTCTGTATTTTTAGTAGAGAGGAGGTTTCACTATGTTGGTCAGGCTGGTCTCAAACTCCTAAACTCTTGATCCGCCCGGCTCAGCCTCCCAAAGTGCTAGGATTACAGGCATGAGCAACCGTGCCTGGCCAGAGCATTTATATACATATACAAGTTTTTCTTTTTTTTTTTTTTTGAGACGGAGTCTAGCTCTGTCACCCAGGCTGGAGTGCAGTGGCCGGATCTCAGCTCACTGCAAGCTCCGCCTCCCGGGTTTATGCCATTCTCCTGCCTCAGCCTCCCGAGTAGCTGGGACTACAGGCGCCCGCCACCTCGCCCGGCTGGTTTTTTGTATTTTTTAGTAGAGACGGGGTTTCACTGTGTTAGCCAGGATGGTCTCGATCTCTTGACCTCATGATCCACCCACCTCAGCCTCCCAAAGTGCTGGGATTACAGGCTTGAGCCACCGCGCCCGGCCACAAGTTTTTCTTTTTCTTTTTTGAGACAGAGTCTCATTTTATCGCCCAAGCTGGAGTGCAGTGGCATGATCTCAGCTCACTGCAACCTCTGCCTCCTGTGTTCAAGCAATTCTCATGCCTCAGCCTCTTGAGTGACCAAGATTACAGGCACATGCCACCATGCCCAGCTAATTTTTGTATTTTTAGTAGAGACACGGTTTCGCCATGATGGCCAGACTGGTCTTGAACTCCCGACCTCAAGTGATCTGTCCATCTTGGCCTCCCAAAGTGCTGGGATTACAGGTATGAGCCACTGCACCTGGCCTGCATATTTCTTTTTTCTTTTTTCAAGGAACTGGCTATTTGATTGTAGGAGCTGGCAAGTCTGAAATCTGTAGGGCAGGCCTGCAGGCTGGGAACTCTGGGGGCAGGAGGTGATGTTACAGTCTTAATGCAGAATTTCTTCCTCAGGGAAACCTCGGTTTTGCTCTTCAGGCTTTTCAAACCATTAGATGAGGCCCACCAACATTATTGAGACAATCTCCTTTACTTATAGTCAGCTGACTAGATGTTAACTGTGCCAGCAAAATAACCTTTATAGCAACATCTATATTAGTGGGATTTTTGTTTGTTTGTTTTTTGAGACAGAGTCTCCTTCTATTGCCCAGGCTGGAGTACAGTGGTGCAATCTGGGCTCACTGCAACCTGTACGTCTTGGGTTCAAGTGATTCTCATGCCTCAGCCTCTCAAGTAGCTGGGACTACAGGCACGTGCCACCATAGCTGGCTAATTTTTGTATTTTTTTCTTTTTAGTAGAGACAGGGTTTCCCCATGTTGGTCAGGCTGGTCTCGAACTCCTGATCTCAAGTGATCCACCCTTCTCTGCCTCCCAAAGTGCTGAGATTACAGGTGTGAGCCACTGTGCCTGGTCTATATTAGTGTTAGATTGAATAACTAGGTGGTATAACCTAGCCAAGTTGATAGAAAACTAACTATCACACTATATAGTGTTAGATTGAATAACTAGGTGGTATAACCTAGCCAAGTTGATAGAAAACTAACCATCACACTAAGATTGAAATGTCCATTAGATATTTTGAGGCAGTTATAAATAAGTCTGGAGTTTAGGAGGAGGGATCTATCCTAGAAATATCAATTTTTAAAAATAGTAGGCCCGGCGCGGTGGCTCACACCTGTAATCCCAGCACTTTGGGAGGCCAAGGCAGGTGGATCATGTGAGGTCAGAGTTTGAGACCAGCCTGGCCAACATGGTGAAAGCCCATCTCTACTAAAAATACAAAAAATTAGCCAGGCATAGTGGCTGGTGCCTGTACTCCCAGCTACTTGGGAGGCTGAGGCAGGAGAATCATTTGAACCTGCGAGGCAGAGATTGCAGTGAGCCAAGATCATGCCATTGCACTCTGGCCTGGGAGACAGAGTGAGACTCCATCTCCAAAAAAAAAATAAATAAATAAACAAAAAATAAATAAAAATAGTAAAATACACATAACATAAAATTTACTATTAATAACATTAATATGTACACAATATTGTGCAACCATCACCACTACCTAGTTCTAGAACATTTTCATTGCCCAAAAGGAAACCCTGAACCCATTAGTTACTTTCCATCCTCTCCCTTAATCTCCAGACTCCTGGCCGGGCGCGGTGGCTCAAGCGTGTAATCCCAGCACTTTGGGAGGCCGAGATGGGCGGATCACGAGGTCAGGAGATCGAGACCATCCTGGCTAACACGGTGAAACCCCGTCTCTACTAAAAAAAATACAAAAAACTAGCCGGGCGATGTGGCGGGCGCCTGTAGTCCCAGCTACTCGGGAGGCTGAGGCAGGAGAATGGCGTGAACCCGGGAGGCGGAGCTTGCAGTGAGCTGAGATCCGGCCACTGCACTCCAGCCTGGGCGACAGAGCGAGACTCCGTCTCAAAAAAAAAAAAAAAAAAAAAATCTCCAGATTCCCGGCAATCACTTATCCACTAAACTGCTTTTTGTCTCTATAGATTTGTCTATTCTGGTTATTTGGAATAAATAGGATTACATAATATGTGCCCTTTGTATCTGGTTTATTTCACTTAGCTTAATGGTTTCAAGGTTCATCTATGTTGTAGCACACATTCATTCCTTTTTATTGCTTAATACTATTCCACTGTGTAAATATACCACATTTTGTTCACCCATTCATGGGTTGATGGACATTTGAGTTGCTTCTACTTTTGGCAATTGTGAATAGTGCTGCTAAAAATAAACATTCGTGTATGAGTTTTTGTTTGAATGTCTGTTTACAATTGTATTGGGTATATACCCAGGAGTAAAATTGCTGAATCATATGCTAATTTTATGTTTAGTTTATTGAGGAACTGCCACTGTTTTCCACAGCAGCTGTAGCATGTTACATTCCCACCAGCAATATCTGAGGGTTCCAATTTCTCCACACCCTTACCAACGCTCATTTTCTGCTTTTTGTTTGTTTTAATTTTAGCCACCCTAGTGGGTGTGAAGTGGCATTTTATCAACTTGATTTGCATTTCCTTAATGACTAATGATGGTGAGCATCTTTTCATGTGCTTCTTGGCCATTTGTATATCTTCTTTGGGGAAAGGTCTATTCAAGTCTTTTGCCCATTTTTCTCTCCTTTTATTTCTTTTATTTCACCTGCGACTATAGACAGGATCCAAAGGAGGAGTTTTCCAGTCTCTTTCCTGTGTTTAATGGAGACTTACCTTACTCTTCTGTGTTATTTTTAAATTTGGTTGTTTGTCTTTTTGTCGTTGAATTGTAGAGATATCAACTTTGAAATGAACTGACTCTGCAGCCTATGCCTCCTAGCCCCTCATTTAAAGTGCTCCCTTCTCTTCTTTTAAGTCTATATACAGGCAAATAGCTTCAAAAGCTGGAAAAGACCCTTAATGTCATTTTTCTCCACCTTCAGGTTGTCCCCATTCCTGCAGTTTTTTGAGTTCCCAAACTTCAAAATTGGCTGTGTATCCTCAGTCATTCCTGCTGCATGTTGACCTCTACTATTTTGGCTCTATAAATAATGAGAAATGCGACCAGCACAGTGGCTCACGCCTGTCATCCCAGTGCTTTAGGAGACTGAGTCCGAGGCCGGGCGCGGTGGCTCACGCCTGTAATCCCAGCACTTTGGGAGGCCGAGGCGGGCGGATCACGAGGTCAGGAGATCGAGACCATCCTGGCTAACATGGTGAAACCCCGTCTCTACTAAAAATGCAAAAAATTAGCCGGGCGAAGCGGCGGGCGCCTGTAGTCCCAGCTACTCGGGAGGCTGAGGCAGGAGAATGGCGTGAACCCGGGAGGCGGAGCTTGCAGTGAGCCGAGATCGCGCCACTGCACTCCAGCCTGGGCGACTAAGCGAGACTCTGTCTCAAAAAAAAAAAAAAAAAAAAAAAAAAAAGGAGACTGAGTCCGCAGCATCGCTTGAGCCCAGGAGTTCAGGTTACAATGAGCTATGATCTTGCCACTGCACTCCAGCCTGGGCGATAGAGTAATATTGTGACTCTAAAAAACAAAAAAGGGGAAAGAAGAAAAAGTTATATAAAAATCTCACATTAGATTTGTTCTTTTTTTTTTTTTTTTTTTTTTTGAGACGGAGTCTCACTGTGTCTCCCAGGCTGGAGTGCAGTGGCGCGATCTCGGCTCACTGCAAGCTCCGCCCCCCGGGTTCACGCCATTCTCCCGCCTCAGCCTCCCAAGAAGCTGGGACTACAGGCGCCCGCTACCGCGCCCGGCTAGTTTTTTGTATTTTTAGTAGAGACGGGGTTTCACCATGTTAGCCAGGATAGTCTCGATCTCCTGACCTTGTGATCCACCCGCCTCGGCCTCCCAAAGTGCTGGGATTACAGGCTTGAGCCACCGCGCCCGGCCTTTTTTTTCTTTTTGAGATAGAGTCTCGCTCTGTCGCCGTCCAGTGGCACGATCTCGGCTCACTCCAACCTCCGGGTTCAAGCGATTCTCGTGCGTCAGCCACCCGGGTAGCTGGGATTACAGGCGCGCGCCATCACTCTCGGCTAATTTATTTCGTAGTTTTAGTAGGGACGGGGTTTCGCCAAGGCAGCCAGCCTGATCTCGAACTTCTGACTTCAGGTGATTCGCCCGCCTCGGCCTCCCAAAATTCTGAGATTACTGGTGTGAGCCACCGTGCCCAGCCTTGATTTGAATATAAAGGTTCCAACACCCCCAAACACAAGGTGCCCCTATTTACAACTGGATCTTCAATAAGCGTCTGGTGATTCAATTTCCGCCAATTAGAAAGAGCCCAACCAGAACACGCAGGCGCCTTAACGCTGAGGGCATAACGAAGGTAAAGAAGGCGTGGCTACTGCCCAAATCCAAGATGGCCACCAGGAGGCCGTCCGTTCTCGGAAGGGCAGCCCATCCTCGCTCCTGGGAGGCTCAAAGGCTCAAACGCCATTGGCGGAATCGTCGACAGCTCATCCTCCGCCCCCCGCAGGGGGCGGTAATGACAGAGTCCAAGTTTCCGGTTCCGGCAGTACCGGGAGCCGAGTCGAGATGGAGGAAGATGCGACCGGCGGACGGCATTCGCTGGGAACGACGGATAGACTGGGGGCTGCGGCCTAGAGGTCCGGGCTTGGAGTTCGCCTCAGACGCGGCGGAGCCGCCGGAGTCTGAGAAGGTAATAAGCCACCAGCTCGGGGTCCCTGACAACTAAGGTCTCTGAGGATCTGCACTTGTCAAGGAGGCAAAGGATGCCTGGGGTGCCAGGCTGTGGTGCCATACAGTGGTGCCGTACAGTTCTGGGAATGAAGGACAACTGCTGTGAGGCGTCTCTTTCTGGCAGAGGAGCGTGAGATTCGCTGACAGCGAAGCAGCACGGCAGGGGGCATGTTCGAAGAGCCAGAGTTGGGTGTGCGGGGGCCAGGACAGAGGCTGTATAAAGGGGGTGTCCCACGGAGTATCTTGAGAGGATTGTCATGTGTTGTCTGTGATGAGGGATCACGTGGGTACCTATGGAAGACCGAAGGAAAGCTGGGTGGGAATCTCACCATGTACGAGGTAGAGAGGAGATGATCTTGAAGGAGGGTTCGAAGGCATCCCCAGGCATTCCCCTAGGGAAATGTATATTCAGTAGGACAGGTGGGCAAGCATGTACATATATTCACGTTCATGTGGTAGATAGCTCCCAGGATGCAGATGCAATAGGGAGAACAGAAGGAATAGAGGGTATTGGTCTCTATTCTCTGTTTCCAGCTGAGAAGTGGGGACCCATGGATGTCTTGTCAGGAGTTGTAGAAGATGATTTGATTTGAAAAGATCCGAATCGATCAAATGGTCATCACTGTGCTCAGTTCTACTGACAAGTCAGGATGGAGTCAGAGGGCTCCTAACCTACTCATAATGGTCCCAGAGTCCTGGAGTAGTTGTTATAATTCCTTTTTTTTTTTTTTTTTTGGACACAGAGTCTCGCTGTGTTGCCCAGGCTGGAGTGCAGTAGCGCGATCTTGGCTCACTGCAAGCTCCGCCTTCCAGGTTCACACCATTCTCCTGCCTCAGCATCCCGAGTAGCTGGGACTACAGGCGCCCACCACCACGCCCGGCTAATTTTTTTTTTTGGTGTTTTCGGTAGAGACGGGGTTTCACCGTGTTAGCCAGGATGGTCTCGATCTCCTGACCTCATGATCCACCCGCCTCGGCCTCCCAAAGTGCTGGGATTACAGGCGTGAGCCACCACGCCTGGCCATTACAATTCTTATAATGCTGACAATCCTTAATACTTAAAGCAATGCTTCCCAAACTTATATATTATAAAAGTTTGGTTCTTATTCAGCAAGTCTAGGGTGCACCCTGAAATTCTGTATTTCTAACAGGCTCCCAGGTGATGATGTCCATGATGCAAGTCCGTGGACCACCTTGGGTGGCAAGGACTTAGAGCATCACTGTCCAGTAGAACTTTCTGTAATGATAATGCTTTGCTGTTAACAAAATGCCTTCACAGTTATTAACTCATATGAGTTGCGCCAAAACTCTTATACAGCATTGACAGGCTTTATTAGCCTGATTCAACAGACAAGGAAACTGAATTTCAGTGAAGTGACTTGGTTGCAGTCTTATACTACTGAGTAATGGAAGTGAAATTCAACATGGATCTCCCGATTGCTGGTGTTATTTCCGTTGTATGACCTTGCCTTCCAGGTGACACTGCCTTCTCTCAAGCCAGAATCTTATCCCAGAACCTAGTGAATAGTCAGTCCCATGTGAATTTTCTGGTACAAGGAGAGTAGAGGTGAAGAGGAGGAGGCATATGCCAATTTGTCCCTTTCCATTGGTGGGGTCAGTAGTGGGAGCTCTGCCTCTAACACTTCACTTGATGACTTCAGGACAAAGCACTCACTAATTCTGGGTCACCTGTTAGGTCCCCAGAGGAAGCACTTCAGCATTTGTGCCTGAGCAGTATTGAAAAGTAGAAGAAAATCCGGAATTGGAACCATGCACATGAGGGTCTGAGAAAGAGCCCTAAAGAAGTTAGGCTAAGTTAGGAGAAGGGAAGGCTGGAGGAACTTTGCATATGGGTATCTGCAAAGAGGATTTTTCAGAGGGCAAAACAAGAAGAATGGGATTGATATTTCTGCAAGAAGTTTGGAAGTTATGTAACAAAGAGCAGGTTGAGATCCTATGTTTTAGGAGCAGCCTGCCCCTTTTGAAGGGGTAAAGGGAGTGGGTGTAGTGCCCTCTCCCCTTCTGTTGTAGTGGCTTATCCCTCTAAGGCATGACCCTTGGATAGGAGTTACCTGCCTCAGAAAGTCCCCACTTCCTTGTGGGAGTTTAAAATAGATTGGCGTATGTGAGAGATGGAGACAAGGTGGGAAATCGGATCCTGTCTTAGGATTTCTCATCAGGAGATGCTGGTACTTGGTGTTTCAGCTTGATAAATTCAGAAGGTGCTATGAAACCAGGTCCTGGAACAGAATCCCTGGTTGCTCTGTCGTTTAGCTGCTCTGACCCTCTGCCCTGTAGAGCACGCATTTTCCATGTGCCTGGCAGGAGGCCCTCCTGCTTGAACCCAGCTGTATTTGTCTGTGTTGACAAGGTGACTGCTCAGCCACTAAGCTTGGTCACTCCACAGACACACTAGGAAAGCAGAGGCAGTTCTTGGTTTCTCTGGAACAGAGCTGCAAGAACTCTCTGGGCATCTGCATGGCCAGGACCTTTTGCTTAACTGTTGAGTGACCTGCAGCCATAAGGGCATTAATTCTGCCTTCCAGAGGTGGGAATGACTTGGCCTTAAACAGTGATTTGTGTTAGAATTCTTCAAATCCCATAAGGTAGAAGGCATGGTGGAGTAGAGAAGAAATCTTGGCTCATATCTGCCTCTTCCATTGATCAGCTATGTGACCTTGGGCCTGTTACTTTTAATGTATCTGACCCTCCATTTCCTCATTTATCAGAAGTGTCTAACTGTACACAAGTTAAATTGTAAGGATTACATGAGGTATAGACAGTCAGTCAATCCTGTTGTTTCTCTGTGTCTTCTCACCTCTCACTGGTGTTGGAAATATGATCTTGCAACCCTGGATGGCAGCCACTCTGGAGCGGGAGAGACAGTGACCACCTTTTGAAGGGCTCAAAGGAGAATATTATCCCACAGGACTTAGTGGGTCCTCCAGGCTGAGGCTGGGGAGGAGGGCCACCTTTGCCTACAGCAAGTGGCATATCATTGTTCTAGGGGTTCTCTTGACGACAGAACTTTGCCTGCAGCCCATTTTCCACAGCCTAGATTTTCCAGTCTTGCCAATCCAGTTGACTTCTGTCTTCTCATTTCCAAGCCTTTGTTCTCTCCCTTTCACTGTCTACATGGATTATCCTTAATTCAAACTGCTTTGTCCTGTAGGAAGCCTGTGCAGGTTATGTGCACCTCCCTCAATCCTTACCTTGAAGCTGAGGTTTCCCCTCAGCTCTCAAGTACTCAGTTTGCACTGCAGGTAGTCCCTATGTTAACGAAAGTTATACAGTCCAGCTCAGGGAATCCTGAAAAGCTGCCCTTGCTTCCATGGTAACCAAAAGGCAGTTCTCATGGAATAAAAGCTACCTGAAGCCTGAGTTAGGACCTTTGGTTGGGGAAGGTGGTTGAGGATGGACTGTGATTAGATGCTTGGCATGAGGTTTGCTAATGGAACTGCTAGTGTAGAATGTTTCAGCCCCCTAGAGTTGTCCCTGTGATGTGGCTACCTCCTTTCTCTGGGATTTCTCTTAAAGTCTGGGGAGCCCCTGGTTCTCACTTCGTGGAATTTATTTTCCCACTCTCCCTTTCTGGCTGAGAATTTCTAGTATCTTACAGAACAGTGGTGGGCTACACTGGAGCACATCGTATTACCACTAAATATGTCTAATAAATGATATCCTCTGATTTGACATTTCCTAAATGTGAAGCTCCTGATTTTATACGGTTTTGAAATTAGTAAGCTTGTTAGTTTTGTTTGAAATTCTAGGCACTGGATACACTTAACATAAGGGCTACATGTGCATTAACATGCTCTTGTTTCCTTCAGTCTGTATCTTTTTTTTTTTTTTTTTTTTTTGAGACGGAGTCTCGCTCTCTCTCCCAGGCTGGAGTGCAGTGGCGCGATCTCCACTTACTGCAAGCTCCGCCTCCCGGGTTCACGCCATTCTCCTGCCTCAGCCTCCCGTGTGGCTGGGACTACAGGCGCCCGCCACCGCGCCCGGCTAATTTTTGTATTTTTAGTAGAGACGGGGTTTCACCGTGTTAGTCAGGATGGTCTCGATCTCCTGACCTCGTGATCCGCCCATCTCGGCCTCCCAAAGTGCTGGGATTACAGGCGTGAGCCACCGCGCCCGGCCTTTTTTTTTTTTTTTTTTTTTTTTTGAGATGGAGTCTCACTCTGTCTCCTAGGCTGGAGTGCAGTGGTGTGATCACAGCTCACTGCAGCTTCAACCTCCCGGCCTCAGGTGAGCCTCCCACCTCAGCCACCCAAGTAGCTGGGACCACAGGTGCATGCCAACATGCTCGGCCTTTTTTTTTTTTTGAGATGGAGTCTCGCTCTGTCGCCCAGGCTGGAGTGCAGTGGCGCGATTCTCGGCTTACTGCAAGCTCCGCCTCCCGAGTTCCCACCATTCTCCTGCCTCAGCCTCTTGAGTAACTGGGACTACAGGCGCCTGCCACCACGCCCGGCTAATTTTTTGTATTTTTAGTAGAGATGGGGTTTCACCATGCCGGCTAACTTATTTTTATATATTGTAGAGACGGAGTCTCCCTATGTTGCCTAGGCTGGCCTTGAACTCCTGGGCTCAAGTGATCCTCCCACCTTCACCTCCCAAAGTGTTGGGATTATAGGCTTGAGCCACCATGTCCAGCCTTTTCCTCTGTATCTTGTGTCCATTCCCCAGAGCGATACTGTGTCTTCTTGAACAGACGGTTTCTTGAAGTCAGAGTCTGTCTCCTCTGTCACTTCTCCCACTCCATTATCTAAGACTGAGGTTGTGGTTTATACGCTTAGAGTTGAAAGCATGCGGTCCAACATGTTCTGTACTCTGTAGTTCTCCAGACTCTCCAGGGAAACTACTTAGCTCTCAGGTGGTTCTTTTCTGTTTTTCTCAGAGTTAGTTATCTAATAACTGAAGAGGACTCTGCCCTTTGACCTGTTCCTGACTTTCTAAATCCTTTTGGTGGAGGAAAGGGAGGTGGTGGGGGGTGCCCTGTAGTGTGAAAGCCCCACTTGCCCACACTTTCTTCCAATGCAGACGGGAGAAAATATCATGTAAATGTAGTGACTGTGGGTCAGGGGAGCTCTGAGAGGCCAACATGGGAAACCGGAGACAAAATGAGTCAGTTGGCAATCAGAGGCACCCTGCTGCGGGTGCACAGCCAAAGGTGATGCCTCCTCAGTAGGCCCAGGAGCATCAAAACTGGAACAGTCCCTTTCAGCCTTCAGGAGCCTCCCAAATGTCACTTAGTGACGTCCCATTCACCTGCTTAAAGGCCCTGCATCCTGTCAGGTAGTTGGTTTGTCCACAGCATCCTGAGCTCTGCCTGGGTGAGCCAGACAAAAAGAATGGTCCCTGGTCAGGGTAGTGACACCAGGGCCCAGAGAGTCAGGATAGAAGATCCTGTAAGCTGGGGTAGGGAGCTGAGGAGGCCATGGAGCCAAGGGAATCACTGAAGTGAGGGACAATTTCTGGAGGAGGGAAACTGAGTAAGGAAGGCCTGGCCAAAGACAGAGAAGGGGACAGTATCCTGATCTATGAAGGAAGACTCAAGTGCGGATTGACAGAGCCAGGTTGGGTGGAGTCCAAGCTTTGGGCAAGTGAGTGTCCTGGAGATGAGGTCTGAGAATGGGACTTCAGAGCCCAGCCAGAAGGGGAAAGCACAAAGCTCTGACCTCCTTCTTCACATCCCTCCATGCTGCTCAAATCCCAGGTCTTCAGGCACCATGGAGGACAAACGCAACATCCAGATCATCGAGTGGGAACACCTGGACAAGAAGAAGTTCTACGTGTTTGGTGTGGCAATGACAATGATGATCCGTGTCAGTGTCTACCCATTCACCCTCATCCGCACCCGGTTGCAAGTTCAGAAGGGGAAGAGCCTCTACCATGGGACCTTCGATGCCTTCATCAAGATCCTGCGAGCAGATGGTATCACTGGCCTCTACCGAGGGTTCCTGGTCAATACCTTCACCCTCATCTCTGGCCAGTGTTATGTCACCACTTATGAGCTCACCCGGAAGTTTGTGGCTGACTACAGCCAGAGTAACACAGTCAAATCACTGGTGGCTGGTGGCTCAGCCTCCCTTGTGGCCCAGAGCATCACAGTGCCCATTGATGTAGTCTCCCAGCACCTCATGATGCAGCGCAAGGGTGAGAAAATGGGCCGCTTTCAGGTGCGGGGGAACCCAGAGGGACAAGGGGTAGTTGCCTTTGGCCAAACCAAGGACATCATCAGGCAGATCCTGCAGGCTGATGGGCTTCGCGGCTTCTATCGAGGCTATGTGGCTTCACTGCTTACCTATATCCCAAACAGTGCTGTCTGGTGGCCCTTCTATCACTTCTACGCAGGTAAGCAGGGGCCAGGACAGTGGGGGAGGAAAGTGGGATTTCTAATGGGGCTGAGATACTGTTGCTTTGTGCATGTTAGAGTGGAGGTGAGATTTAATGGGGGAATGGATCATTCATTCAGCAAATGTTTGAATCCAAGAGGATTTAAAGATGCATAAAACATAGTTTTTACTTTCAAGGAGCTTCTAATGTAGTGAGGGAAGTAGACAGGTAAAAAGACTAGAACAGTGTGTAGCATATTTTCTGTGTGCTTTGGAGTCACTGGAAGGTTGGGGAGGACAAAAGCCATGGGATGTTTAGGATTTGAAGACAAATCTGATGGGTAATAGTGAGCTTTTGAGTTGGATGTTTTCCTCTGCTTTTTTTTTTTTTTTTTTTTTTGGGTGGGGTCTCACTCTGTCCCCTAGGCTAGAGTGCAGTGGTGAGATCTTGGCTCACTGCAACCTCCACCTCCCAGGTTCAAGCGATTCTTGTGCCTCAGCCTCCTGAGTAGCTGGGACTATAGGCGTGTGCCACCATGGCTGGCTAACTTTTGTATCTTTAGTAGAGATGAGGTTTCACCATGTTGGTCAGGCTGTTCTGTAGCTCCTGACCTTGTGATCTGCCCGCCTCGGCCTCCCAAAGTGCTGGGATTACAGGAGTGAGCCACCAACCCCTCAGCATTTTAAATTCAAGGTGTGATATAACTTTGAACCTCTCCACTCCTGTGATGTATCTTTGTTCATAAGACATTTTACTTTTTAAGTATTTCCTATTTCCTAGAAATGGGGTTACTGAGTCAAATATGACTTTTTTTTTTTTTTTTTGAGACGGAGTCTCGCTCTGTCACCCAGGCTGGAGTGCAGTGGCCGGATCTCAGCTCACTGCAAGCTCCGCCTCCCGGGTTCACGCCATTCTCCTGCCTCAGCCTCCCGAGTAGCTGGGACTATAGGCGCCCGCCACCTCGCCCGGCTAGTTTTTTGTATTTTTTTTTTTTAGTAGAGACGGGGTTTCACCGTGTTAGCCAGGATGGTCTCGATCTCCTGACCTCGTGATCCGCCCATCTCGGCCTCCCAAAGTGCTGGGATTACAGGCGTGAGCCACCGCGCCCGACCAAATATGACATTTTTGAGGGCTTCCATAAACATACTGCCAGATTGCCTTCTCAAAGGGCACGATGCATTGTTGAAGAGCAAGACTTGAGTGTGTCTGCTACCCTGGGACATCCATCCACAGCTTTGAGTAACCACAAAACTCCCGTTAGGGCAGCCTATGTTTGCAGCCTCCCTAATCCCTGCTGTTGGCTCACAACCCTTGGTAATGGGCATTCTGTCCCACTCCATTGGAAACTTTTCTGACCAAAATTTTGATGCCTTCTTAACCTGTAATGATTTTATTTCTGTGGCTCTGTACTTCCCTGGTGCTTTTTTGTTTTTCTGATTATTGCTTCTTCTTTCTTCTTCCTTCTTCCTTCTTCCTCTTCCTCTTCTTCCTCTTCCTCTTCTTCCTTCCTCCTCCTCTTCCCCCTCTTCTTCTTTCTTCTCTTCTTCTTCCTTCTTTTTTCTTCTTCCTTTTCTTCTTTCTTCTTCTTTTTTTGCTAGCTCTATTACTTCTATTTAGCACAATGCTTCCTCTGGGGTATTGTTAAAAGTCAGGTTCCTGGACTCTACCCTGACCCTTTAATGTTAAAAAAGCTTCCCAGAAAAAAACAAAAAACAAAAACAAAAACAAAAAAACAACAAAAAAAACAACGCTTCCCAGGAAATGTGAGGATCTTCTCTGCAGTCTGTCTTTAGCCTTCTCTCCTCACTTGACTGCATTTACAATTAGAGCTGCATCATCCGGGCACAGTGGCTTATGCCTGTAATCCCAGCACTTTGGGAGGCTGAGGCGGGTGGATCACGAGATCAGGAGATCGAGACCACAGTGAAACCCCGTCTCTACTAAAAATACAAAAAATTAGCCGGGTGTGGTGGCGGCGCCTGTAGTCCCAGCTACTCGGGAGGCTGAGGCAGGAGAATGGCGGGAACCCGGGAGGCGGAGCTTGCAGTGAGCCGAGATCGCGCCACTGCACTCCAGCCTGGGCGACAGAGCGAGACTCCGTCTCAAAAACAAAAAACAAAAAACAAAAAAAAAACAATTAGAGCTGCATTTTTCTGATGTGCCCATCATCTCTACTTCCATTCTCAGACTAGCCTGTGGAGAGCTCTGGACAGGCATTCTGACTGTAGGACTTCTCCATCTAGATGCATCTACTTATGTCTAAAACTTTCTTCAAGTAACTAGTCTTCATCCCAAGCTGGCTGTCTTTTCTGACTTACTTTCATCGGTCAGTGGCCTTGTTATTCTTCAGATTACTGAGACTGAAGTCTTGGGGATTGTGCTTGACCACTCCTTCTTTCTTGTCCCCATGTCTAGTCCTGGTAACTCTAGAATTTTTCTCCCAACTTTCTCTTCATTCCTACTGCCTTCCCTGGGAACCATACCTCTGTTACCTTCCTCCCAGACTGCTGCATCAGCCTTCTAGCTGTTCCCTCCTGAGTTCTCTTCCTTCCCGTCCATCACATACATCTCTAATGGACTGAACTTTTCGACTGGAGTTGTCATGTTCAGTGGCTTCCACTGCTTACTGAGTAAAATCCAAACTCTTCAGCCTGACTTCAGCCTCCCTTAACAGTGAAATCTCTTGCTTCTCCCCTAGGTATAGGCAGTCTGTGCTGTAGCCTGGGCAGGTAGTGCACAATTCCTCAACCATACGTCACCTCTCTTACCACCGTGTTTTGTTCCTGCCACCCCTCTACCTAGATGCCTCCCAGGTTTGCTTACCCCTGGTGCAATCATGACTTACCTTAAGTGCTCCTTATTGCCTCCTCTTCCTTCCTCTCCATGTAACCCTTAACCCAGAAGTGATCTTTCCCCTTTTTCATCCCCATGACATTGAATCTTTCTTAAGGCAGTTATACATTTGCCTTGATATTATTTGTGTGTGCCTTATCTCTTCTACTGAAGGGAGAGGAAACTAACATTTATTGAATGTCCATGTGTGCCAGGGCTCTGTTTGAGGGCTTGCATATCTCATAATTCCAATCTCACAATAACCCTGTGATGTAAGTGTTCTATAAGAACAGGGACCGTGTCTGTTTTTGTTGACTATTGTACCTCCCAACACCTAACTCAGGGTCTGGTGAACCTTAATTGCTCAGTAAATGTTTTTTGAATTAATAGACTGGTTCTTGCCACTCCCTTTTGCTTAAAATCTGCCAGTGCTGCCTTACCGGCATCTAGAATAAAATCAATTTTCCTTTCCATGGTCTATACATCTCTATTGATCTGACTCCTATCTGCTTTTCCAGCCCCACCTTGTGCCACTCTCCTCTTCCTCACTGCTCTTCCCTCAGTTTCTGGTATACATCAAGCTCTGTTCTTGCCTCAAGGCCTTTGCAGATAATGTTCTCTGCCTGGACATCCTTTCCTCTGTTCTTTATGTGGTTGGCTCCTTCTCATGCTTCAGGCTTCAGCTTACACATCACCTTTGCGAAAAGGACTTTATTCTATTGGAAAGAGGGCTCTTTCTGTTTTATATTTCAACACCTTCTTTCCTTCTTAGTACTTGTCATAATTTGCAGTTATTTTACCCCCAACTCCCAGCTCCTTAGAATATAAATTCCATGAAGGCATCTCCCTGTCCATGTCTCTGTTCTATGTCTGGTACTTATCGCGGTGCCTGGCATCTATTATTAAGTAAATACTCATTTATATCATTAAATACTTGTCCAGAGTCAAGCCAGTCTTAGCCAAGAGGGATTTAAACCAAGTCAGCCTGAGTTCATCTTTTGCCTGGTAGATAAGAGATTCTTAAATGTTTCTTAAATTACTAATGGAGAAAAATGAAAGATGTGGAGTCCCTCCTTTTCCTTCCTTCCTTCCTTCCTTCCTTCCTTCCTTCCTTCCTTCCTTCCTTCCTTCCTTCCTTCCTTCCTTCCTCCCTCCCTCCCTCCCTCCCTCGCTCCCTCCCTCCCTCCCTCTATCCCTCCCTTTTCCCACTCTGTCGCCCAGGCTGGAGTGCAGTGGCACGGTCTTGGCTCACTGCAAGCTCTGCCTCCTGGGTTCATGCCATTCTCCTGCCTCAGCCTCCGGAGTAGCTGGAACTACAGGCGCCCGCCACCACGCCCAGCTAAGTTTTTTGTATTTTTAGTAGAGATGGGGTTTCACCGTGTTAGCCAAGATGGTCTTGATCTCCTGACCTTGTCATCCGCCCGCCTCAGCCTCCCAAAGTGCTGAGATTACAGGCGTGAGCCACCGCGCCCGGCCCTTTCTTCTTCTTTTTTTTTTTTTGAGATGGAGTTTCGCTCTTGTTGCCCAAGCTGGAGTACAATGGTGTGATCTAGGCTCACCACAACCTCCACCTCCCAGGTTCAAGCGATTCTCCTGCTTCAGCCTCCCAAGTAGCTGGGATTACAGGCATGAGCCGCCATGCCTGGCTAATTTTGTTTTTTTAGTAGAGATGGGGTTTCTGGTTTCTTCATGTTGGCCAGACTGGTCTCAAACTCCTGACCTCAGGTGATCCGCCTGCCTCGGCCTCCCAAAGTGCTGGGATTACAGGTGTGAGCCACCATGCCCTGTCTGACACAGAGTTATTTCTACCACTTTCTTGCTTTTGTGTTCCATCTTCTCCCCAAGCCCCAGGAAAATGGCATATGTGCATGATTAAAATTGGAATCTGGATCCTGCTATAGCTTGCAGGCCTGGAGGCCATAATAGACAGGCCCAAGGAGGCAGGCAGTGCCAGTTCAGATGCTACAGTTGTTTTTTGTTTGTTTCAAACAGAGTTTCACTGTTGTTGCCCAGGCTGGAGTGCAATGGCATGATCTTGGCTCACTGCAACTTTTAACTCCCGGGTTCAAGCAATTCTCCTGCCTCAGCCTACCAAGTAGCTAGGATTACAGGCGCCCACCGCCCCACCCGGTGAATTTTTTGTATTTTTAGTAGAGACGGGGTTTCACCATGTTGGCCAGGCTGGTCTTGAACTCCTGACCTCAGGTGATCCACCCACCTCAGCCTTCAAAAGGCGTAAGCCACCATGCCTGGCCCAGGTGCTACAGTTTAATGATTGCAAAATGCCTTATTCTTGGGAGAAACAGGACACGAGTGAGGCTGAGCCACCAGTTCACTTTGTTTCTGTTTGTATGCTGAGTCTGGGGAAGACAGTAATTAGAACTGGGGGAGAGGTGGTTCTGGTGAGGTTTAGGGAATTCTGCCATGCCACCTGAGACTTGGAAGCTCTCACTTCTGCTCTGCCTGCCTCCACCTCCCTACTTCTCCCTGGCCACAAACTAAAACTAGGAGCATGAGGGAAAAAAAATTTTTTTTTTTGAGACGGGGTTTCACTCTTGTTGCCCAGGCTGGAATGCAATAGTGTGTTCTTGGCTCTCTGCAACCTCCATCTCCCGGGTTCAAGCAATTCTCCTGCCTTAGCCTCCCGAGTAGCTGGGATTATAGGCATGCGCCATCGCACCTGGCTAATTTTGTATTTTTAGTAGAGATGGGGTTTCTCCATGTTGGTCAGACTGGTCTCAAACTCCCGACCTCAGGTGATCCGCCTGCCTCTGCCTCCCAAAGTGCAGGGATTACAGGCGTGAGCCACCGTGCCCGGCCGAGGAAAAAATTCTTAAAGGTATGACAACTGAACTATAGAAGAGAAAACCCTACGTGACTTACCTCTTGGATCTCATATGCTGTTCCTTCCCTTACTCATACTGCTCCAGGGTACTGGACTTGGCTGCCCCTCGAACACTTGCTATATGCTTGTCCTCAGGACCCTTGCACAGAATGTTATCCCTTCTTTGAAAGCTCTGTCCATAGATCCATGTAGCTTGCACTGTCTCCCTCAGGTCTTTGCTCAGACTTCACCTTCTTGGAATGGGCTTTCATCCTTTATCCCTGAGAGGTCTGAGAAAAAAAATAAAAGATAAAATGGCAACCCCTTCCCCTCCACCCTTGGCCTCCCTATCTCCCTTTCCTGCTTTATTTTTATGTATAGCACATACCTGCTGACATAGCTGTGTATTTTGCTTTTTTATTTGTTTATTATCTCTTCACACTAGAATATAAATTTCCTAAGCACAGGAATTTGAGGCTTTTTTATTTACTGTTAAATCCTCAGGACCCAAGATGACCAGCTCATGGTAGTCGCTCAATAAATCTTTGTTGAATAAATGAATGAACATGTTGTCTTTCACCTCCAGAGAGAGTAAAAAGAAAATTCAATTGCAGGTAGACTTCTCAGTGGTACTGGGATGGGTTAACCTGGGTGCCATTCTATCTTCATTAGCATTTTGAAAGATGAATTTTCTTTCTTGATATAAGCTGGAGAAAAGTGCTCATTGTAGGATGTGACTTTCTATTTTAATATTGTTTTTATTTTTAAAAACATGCACATGTTTCAAAATTCAAAAGTTAAGAAAGGGTATGTAGTATGCAACAAAAAGACTGACCCACCTGGTTCCCAGTGTCACTAGTTTTTATTTAATTTTTAATCTCTTTTTTTTTTTTTTTTGAGATGGAGTCTTGGTCTCTCACCCAGGCTGGAGTGCAGTGGTGCAATCTCAGCTCACTGCAACCTCCGCCTCCTGGGTTCAAGTGATTCTTCTGCCTCAGCCTCCCGAATATATGGGATTACAGGTGTGCACCACCACGTCTGGTTAATTTTTGTATTTTTGGTAGAGACGGGGTTTCATCATGTTGACCAGCCTGGTCTCGAACTCCTGACCTGAGGTGATCTGCCCACCTCTGCCTCCCAAAGTGCTGGGATTACAGGCGTGAGCCACCACATCCAGCTTTAATTTTTCTTTGAGACAGGGTGTTACTCTGACACCCAGGCTGGAGTGCAGTGGTATGATCATGGCTCACTGCAGCCTCTGCTTCCAGGACTCAGGCGATCCTCCCACCTCAGTCTCCCAAGTTGCTGGGACTACAGGCCTGCGCCACCATGCCCAGCTAATTTTTGTATTTTTGGTAGAGGAGGAGTTTCACCATGTTGTCCAGTCTGGTCGCAAACTCCTGGGCTCAAGTGATCTACCTTTCTTGGCCTCCCAAAGTGCTAGGATTACAGGCTTGAGCCACCACTGCCTGGCCGTGTCATTGGTTTTTAATGTATCCTACCAGAGTTACTCAATGTATTCCCTCTCCAAGGAATCTTGTCCTGTTTAAATGGGTGATGTTGGCCAGGTGCAGTGACTCACACCTGTAATTTGGGAGCTGAGGTGGGAGGATTGCTTGAGTCCAGGAGTTCAAGACCAGCCTGCGCAACATAGTGAGACCCCATCTCTACAAAACTTTTTTTTTTTTTTTTTTTTTTTTTTTTGAGACAAAGTCTCGCTCTGTCACCTAGGTTGGAGTGCAGTGGCATGATCTCCGCTCACTGCAATCTCCCCGCCTCCCGGGTTCACGCCATTCTCCTGCCTCAGCCTCCTGAGTAGCTGGGACTACAGGCGCCCACCACCATGCCTGGCTAATTTTTTTTTTTTTTTTTTGAGACGGAGTCTTGCTCTGTCACCCAGGCTGGAGTGCAGTGGCGCGATCGCGGCTCACTGCAAGCTCCGCCTCCCGGGTTCATGCCATTCTCCTGCCTCAGCCTCCCGAGTAGCTGGGACTATAGGCGCCCGCCACCACGCCCGGTAGTTTTTTGTATTTTTAGTAGAGATGGGGTTTCACCGTGTTAGCTAGGATGGTCTTGATCTCTTGACCTCGTGATCCGCCCGCCTCGGCCTCCCACAGTGCTGGGATTATAGGCGTGAACCACTGCGCCCGGCACTACAAAACATTTTTTAAAACATTAGCTGGGCATGGTGGCACAAGCCTATAGACCCAACTACTAGGGAGGCTGAGATGGGAAGATTGCTTGAGCCCGGGAGAGTGAGGCTGCAGTGAGCCATGATCATGCCGCTGCACTCCAACCTGTGTGACACAGCAAGACCCTGTCTCGGAAAAAAAAAATCAATCAAAATAAATGGGTGATATTTCCAAGATGACTCCTGGAAAGGGCCTGAGACTTAATAATTTTTTGAAGGAAGCAGAGAAAATAAAAGATAGGAGTTAGGTGTCTAAGGTGGCGAAGAGTGGAGGGCCGGTCTGGGTTGGGAAAGCCACCTGGTAGAAGCAGCAAGCACAGGGAGGCCAGACCGGTGGTGCTTTGTGTCTTGAGCCATTGTCTTTCCCTGGATTCCAGAGCAGCTCTCCTACCTGTGTCCTAAGGAGTGCCCTCACATTGTCTTCCAAGCCGTCTCAGGGCCCCTGGCTGCAGCCACTGCCTCCATCCTCACCAATCCCATGGATGTCATACGAACCCGCGTGCAGGTAAGACTGGCCACTTCCCTCACCCTCCTCATGGAGAAACCATTAGAAGCATGACCTTCAAGCCCTCCAGTGTTGCCCTGACCTCTTTGTTTCCTGGCCCTCTAGTCCAGTCAGTCTTCTCCTGAACATCTAAGTCCCTTCTGTGTGCTTAGCATCTATAGAAGCCAGCCCACAGCCAGGTGCAGTGGCTCACTCCTGTAATCCCAGCATTTTGGGAGGCCAAGGTGGGCAGATCACCTGAGCCCAGGAGTTCGAGACCAGCCTGGCCAACATGGTGAAACCCTGTCTCTACTAAAAATAAAACATTAGCTGGGTGTGTTGGCATGTGCCTGTAGTCCCAGCTACTCGGGAGGCTGAGGCAGGAGAATCACTCGAACCTAGAGGTGGAGGTTGCATTGAGCCGAGATCACGCCAGTGCACTCCAGCCTGGGTGACAGAGTGAGACTCTGTCTCAAAAAAAAAAAAAAAAAAAAAAGAAGCCCGCCCAGCACTTAAAAGTACCTGGAATGCTTCTCACTCTGTCTGCTACCTTGCATACCTCTCCTCCATCACATGCCCATACCTCCAGGAAATCTTACTGGTTTCTTCCAGCCTTTACTGGAGTCCTATTCCGTAGCCTATTAGCATAGCCTGTCAACAACTCTTTCCTTTACCTTGCAGGTTTGTGGTTATAAGAAATACTGATTTCAGTTAATTCGTAAGTCTGTCTGGTTTTTCCAGTAGGCCGTAAGTTCTCTATGGATTATGAGAGTGACTTTTCTTAAATAGGTTTCACAGATTTTATGGTGTGGATGCAGCAAAACCCTCACAAAGCCCTTAGTAATGCTTGTCTTCAGTCAGCTTAAAGACAGTTACACAGCACTTAGACCAAGGAAATAGAATCTGAATGATATGTAATATGCAAATAGTAGGTGTTGCCATATGAAGTTTTATGTCTGATTTGAGGTGGAGAATCAAAGTTGTACAAGAGAATGAAGTCACTGGGTTATGGTGAGGGGAGGAGGGAAGGAAAATAACAGGTTAGGGATAAAATCAGTTTCCCTAGTACCAGGATGTTGGGAAGGAGATAAGTAATAAATATAGGTATTTTTGTTTCTAGGAAAGAATGCCCCCTCATTTGAAAATGAATACACTGGCATCTGGTTGGTTTGCAAATAATAAAGCACACAGGGTCAGTCCTCATTCTTTCCTGAGCTTTATTCTGGGCGGTCTAGGAGGAGATCCAAGGGAAAGGACAGGTCTCTACTTTGAGGAGCTTCCAGGCTGGAACGACCCAGAGGCATAGGTGAAAAAGTCCTTGACATGGCTGTGGAAAAAGTGGAAGGGTTAGGGAAGCAGAGATGGTCACAGGAGAGAGTATTGGAGAGGAAGAAGGGAGTGTGTAGGAGGGTGCTGAAGGAGGCGGGGCGGAAGCAGGAGATGTTCTTAGCCATGGCTGGGGTACCTTGTGAAGGTCATATCATATAAGGGCGGTATGAACAAGGAGTGCATCTGTCCTGTATTGGCCAAGGGGCTGAGGGGTGGTTTATAAAGGTATAGTTTAGGGGTCAGGGAGGGTGTGGAACTGTTGAGAAAGAAGAGAGAAGTGATTTCTGCTTGGCCAGGCTTTCAGTGTGATAGGGAAGATGCCTATATTTGTTCTTGGGGTGTGTGAGAGATGGCAGAGATGGAGAGGAAGGTTCCAGCTCTAGAACTTCAAGGGATTGAAATGATCAGAATCAAAATCAGACTGGCAGAGCTGCAGAGGGTCTTAGAGAGGATTTAACCCAGCCTCCCTGAGACCAAAGAGCAACATCCAGTTCAAAGACTCATAGCTACATAGATTATCTCATGATATCAATGATAGTTAACATTTATTGTACACTGAAACGATCTGCCACCACTGTTTTAGTATTTATGAATATTATTTTCTTTCTTTCTCATAACAACCTCATGGTGCAGGTACTATTATCACTCTTTTATATTTGAGGAAATCGGGGCACAAATTGTTAAATTACCCAAGGTTATGTTGTTAGTAGGCTGGGGAGCAGAATTCAAACTCAGGCAGTCAGGCGCCAGGGCTTATACTAAATCACTGTGCGGTACCATCCCTCACAAGCAGAATCCACACCTTCCGATGTCTGAGTCTAGTTCTCCCCACTTTAGCCTAAGGCCGATGGAGATTGAGCAGACGGGCTCTGACTACAGACAATGGCCCTCCACTGTGTTGACTTTTCCAGGTTGAGGGTAAGAACTCCATCATCCTGACCTTCAGACAACTGATGGCAGAAGAAGGGCCTTGGGGCCTCATGAAGGGCCTCTCGGCCAGAATCATCTCAGCCACACCTTCCACCATTGTCATTGTGGTGGGCTATGAGAGCCTCAAGAAACTTAGCCTCCGACCTGAGCTGGTGGACTCGAGACACTGGTAACCAGTGGTGGGGAGAGAAGCCTGCTGTTTTCCACACTACCGTGGGTCAGGGGCAGAGTGGAGAGGATGGCACCCTCTCCAGATGCCCCCACCACACACCCAGCCCTGCCCTGGGCCAGGTGGCCTATCTGGGATAGGGATAGAGACTTTGAACTGCTCTTGCTGAAGAGGCTCCACACCTGGATCCCTTGCCCCCACTATTTAAAATTCTCTTCTGAGCTGGGCTCCCTCACTCAGTCCCTGTATTCCATACTGGCCTAAAGGCCACCCCCCACCCTGCTAGCCCTTCTGGCTTCCCCCTCCGTCTGTGTCCCTGAGACCCTGAGAAGAGCTGTACATAGAGCTTGCTTACTACCACTGGTTCTTCCTCTTGGGCTTTCAGCCCAGATTCCAAGCAGCTGCTATCAGCCCTCTCTCCCTTCATCTCTTAGCCTTGCTTATTTTTATTTTGGGACCGAGCTGCCCACTAGATGACTCTGCTTTTCCCTGCACTTGGGGCTAAGGTGCCAGGCACTTATTTGCACAGGGAGCAGGAGCAGCAAAAAATCTCTGGTTCTCCAGAGCACTCGTCCTCTCTTTGGAGGGGTTATTAGGTTGGGGAGAAATGTTGATACTTTTATTTTGTGTGTGTGTGTGTGTGTGTGTGTATTAACATCTATGAACCAGGCTATTAGTCCTGCTAAAGCGCCAATCCTGCTGTCAGAGCTCACCCCCTTGCCTAAGACAGGTAGAAAAATGTAATGTGACTTTTTCCTCAATTCTAGTTCCCTGTCCCTTCAGTCTCAGGAGCCCCAGGAGAGTCTAAGCTGGGGCATCCCCTGATCCAGAGGACTCCCATGGTGGGCACAGTTCTAAGTGGATCAGGCTGTCTTGGGTGCACTGGACTTGGAGCACTGCCTTGAGAAGTCAGGTTGAGAAAGTAGTTGATCTAGAAGGCAACAAGAGGGCATGTGTTCCCCAGCACATCTACCCAGGCCAGCAGAGCCAAACCTAGGAGAGGGCAGTGAGGAGATTCTCTGCCCCAGGCGGCCATAACATACACATAAATACCCCAGTCACTCAGACTTATGGCAACAAGTGTTGTCTCACTATGGCGATCTCTAAGATCCACATCACTGGATGCGTAGTCATCCCAGTCATGTTACCCTGTGGAGGGATACTGGAAGAACATAAAGAGCAGTTCAGAAAGTCACCCAATACAAGGACCACTGCATTTACCAGCCTGATACTGCCAAGATTATCTGATGCTCTCAGGAGCTAGAAGAGGAGTGCTCCTTCTTCCCTGCCTCATCCTCCCTACTGCTACTCCCCCCGAGCCTGTGTTGCAGGTAGAGAGGTGCAGCAAATAGAGAAGGCATGTCAAACCCTGCATTTCTACCTGAGACGTTTGACCTGGATGATCCTCCAAACTCTATTGGTCCCACCCCCTGGGAAAGGCCATGGTGCCAATTTGAAAGGTGCTAGCTACCTGAAGCCTTGATATTTCTTCATGGCTGCCGCACATTCTTCCACCCTGGCCAGAACAGGTTGTGAAAACCACTTCTCTACCTTCACCACCACCACTGTCCATCTTGATCTCATTGAGGGTTTTTCCCTTTCACTTGATTTTATTTTTGTTAATCCCTTCCTGCACTTTGTCAAGAGAGTCCTCCAGTTTCTTTTTTTTTTTTTTTTTTTTTTGGAGAGGGAGTCTCGCTCTGCCGCCCAGGCTGGAGTGCAATGGCCGGATCTCAGCTCACTGCAAGCTCCGCCTCCCGGGTTCACGCCATTCTCCTGCCTCAGCCTCCCAAGTAGCTGGGACTACAGGCACCCGCCACCACGCCCGGCTAGTTTTTTGTATTTTTTTTAGTAGAGACGGGGTTTCACCGTGTTAGCCAGGATGGTCTCGATCTCCTGACCTCGTGATCCACCCGTCTCGGCCTCCCAAAGTGCTGGGATTACAGGCTTGAGCCACCGCGCCCGGCCAGTCCTCCAGTTTCTATCCAGGAATGTTCACATCCAAAGGGTTGGACCCACCAGTCATTCTGAATCTTCCTGCCCCTCCTCACCGCTTTACCCTGAGAACCACAAATATAATGGAAGCAGTGGGGCCCCCTCCCCCACCATGTCTTTAAGCTCATCCTAGCAAGACCTCTAGAGACCCTAGAGACTTCAGTCCTTCCCCACCATGGCACAGTGGGGAAAGTGGCAATGGGGAAAGTGTCACGGACGGGAGGTAGGATCCTGCCACTCGCGTCTTAGTGTTTCTCCCCCAAGACTTTCCTTCTGTTTTGTTGTCTTGTGCAGTATTTTACAGCCCCTCTTGTGTTTTATTCTTTGTTTCTCGTACACACACGCAGTTTTAAGGGTGATGTGTGTATAATTAAAGGGACCCTTGGCCCATACTTTCCTAATTCTTTAGGGACTGGGATTGGGTTTGACTGAAATATGTTTTGGTGGGGAATGGGACTGTGGACTTCCATTCTTCCTAAACTGGAGTTTTGGTCGGTAACCAAAGCTAAAAGAACCCTCTGGGAGACTGGCCAAGACGGGAAACCTGATTGGAGCATTGAGAATGAAAAGGCAGACTCTGAACGTTTGATGAAATGGACTCTTGTGAATATTAACAGTGAATATTCACTGTTGCACTGTACGAAGTCTCTGAAGTGTAATTAAAAGTTTTTATTGAGCTCCCGAGCTTTCGCTTGCGCATATTTTTCGGGTCGCGGACATCCCACCGCGCGAAGCCTCGCCTTTCTGCGACCCTCAGCCTGCAAAGACTTTCCCGCCCCCGCCCTGCTTGGTGACAGACGTTCTACCGCTTCCAATCGGAGGCGCCCGTCGCGGGAGCGGCCAATCGGGAGCTCCGGCGGGCGGGGAGGCCGGGCCAGTTAGATTTGGCGGTTCAACTTCAACATGGCCGAAGCAAGTAGCGACAATCTAGGCTGCGGCTGTGAGGAAAAAAGGCATGAGGGGTCGTCTCCACAGTCTGTGCCACCCGGCACTACCATTTCGAGGGTGAAGCTCCTCGACACCATGGTGGACACTTTTCTTCAGAAGCTGGTCGCCGCCGGCAGGTAAAGTGGAGGGAGCCGCAGTGGGAGGGTTTGTCCGCACCGAAGCTCAAATCCCGCGAGATCAGAACGGCCGCAGGCCGGCGCGCGGTCACGTAGGCCCAGGGCGGGGACGGGGGCGGGGCAGTCGGACCAGGCGACCCAGTCAAATTCTGAGCCGGAGGAGTCAGGGTATTCACGCACCGATAATCTGTAGCGGACCGGGATAGCTAGCTACTCCTTCCTCCAGGAAGCCCCGTTTTCACTAAAACTTCAGATGGCTGGAAGGAAAGATAGAGCTATTGCAAATTAGAGCAGGGTTTGTTTTTTTTTTTAATCCTTGAGATAGGGCCTTGCGCAGTCGCCCAGGCTGGAGTGCAGTGGCGTGATCACTGCAGTCTCGAACTCCTGGGCTCAAGCGATCTTCCCGCCACAGCTTCCCAAGTAGCCGGGACTACAGGCTCGGGCTACCGCGCGCGTCTACAGATCAGGGTTTAAGTCGCGGCCCACCACTATGTGAGCAAGACGTAAGCCCCCTGTCCCACTTCGGCTCCTTATCAGTCAAATGGCAACAATAGTACCTTTCTCATAGGGTCGTTTTGATATGAGTAAATACACCTAAGGCGCCTAGGACAAGACCTGCCACATAGAAATATTTGTTAGCTATTATGAGAATATCTTCTTCACTGGGAGATTGCCAGGACTAAATGTGTTAACATGAAAAGAAACATTTTTCCTGTCTCGACTTTTATTTTATTTATTTTTATTTTTATTTTTTGAGACGGAGTCTCGCCCTGTCGCCCAGCCTGGAGTGCAATGGTGCGATCTCGGCTCATTGCAACCGCCGCCTCCCGGGTTCAAATTATTCCCCTGCCTCAGCCTCCCAAGTAGCTGGGATTACAGGCGCCCACCACCACGCCCTGCCAAGTTTTTGTATCTTTACTGGTAGAGACAGAGTTTCCCCATGTTGGCCAGGCTGGTCTCGAACTCCTGACCTTGTGATCCACCCGCCTTGGCCTCCCAAAGTACCAGGATTACAGGCTTGAGCCACCGCGCCCGGCCCTGACTTTTATACAGTGTATATGATTCAAGAGTTTTGCCCATGATCCCACCACCCCTGCACATCAGGGTTGAAACGCTCCTGGGAGTTCGGGGCCCTGACCACAGCCTCTCCTCCTCTAGCCCTCTGTGTCCCCACTTCTCTGGTCTTTGGCTTCATCAGGACTCTCATTTATTCCCAGTCCATTCCTCCTGGGTTCAGCACTTTACCTTTCCTACACATAATTAATGATCTCTCTTTTCACTCATGACTCATCAAATATTTGAGTGCCTTTTCTGTGTCAGGTGCTGGGGATACCATGAGGCAGACAAGGCCTCTTGTCTTTTTGGAGCTTGCATTCAATGGGTGGAGACACCAACAACATCATCGCATAGCCTGGTAAGATGATAAGGCCAGGCATAGTGACTCATGCCTGTAATCCCAGTGCTTTGGGAGGCTGAGGCAAGAGGATCATTTGACCCTGGAAGTTTGAGGCTTCAGTGAGTTATAATAGCCCCATTGTACTCCAGCCTAGGTGACATTGCAAGACCATGCCTCTAAAAAAGAAAAAAAAAAAGATGTGAATAGGTAATGATACCACTAGATAGTTTGGTTGGGACGCCCATTCTGAGAAGTGACATTTCAGCTGAATCTTGAAGGATGAGAAAGAACCAGATTATTATTATTATTATTATTATTATTGTTATTTTGAGGCAGCGTCTAGCTCTGTTGCCCAGGCTGGAGTGCAGTGGCTCCATCTCAGCTCACTGCAGCCTCCACCTCCCGGTTCAAGTGATTCTCCTCCCTCAGCCTCCCAGTGCCTGCTACCATGGCCAGCTAATTTTTGTATTTTTAGCAGACACAGGGTTTCACCATGTTGGCCAGGCTGGTCTCAAACTCCTGAGCTCAAGCGATCCACTCACGTCTGCCTCCCAAAGTGCTGGGATTACAGGCATGAGCCACCACACCTAGCCAGAACCACCTTTTTGAAGAATTACAGAAAGAGTGTATAGGCAAAGGGGACAGCCTGTGCAAAGTCCCTGAGGTGATCAGATATTCCAGGAACTGGCAGAGACCTCCTTGGCTACAGCATAGTGATCAGAGTAAAATGAAATGAGGCTGGAGAGGCAGGTGACAGCTTTATCATGCAGGGCCTAGTTTGCCATAATAATGAATTTGATAAAATAATTTGTAATCACTTTTATGAACCAATCATGGCATGTCATCATCATATGTTCTGGCACAGTCCCTCCCTTGTTGTATTTATTTTTCCCTACTCATTCTTGCCCTTGTCTCCCCTCTCACAGCCCCCACTTTCTCTTAGTTATATGTCCCCCATTTATTTATTTATTTATTTATATTTCTTTTAGAGATGAGGTCTTGCTATGTTGCTCAAGCTGGTCTCAAACTCTGAGGCTCAAGTGATCCTCCCACCTCAGCCTCCCAGAGTGCTGGGATTACAGGCATGAGCCACAGTGCCCGGCCCATTTATTTATTTATTTATTTACTTATTTATTTTTGAGACAGGGTCTTGCTCTGTTGTTCAGGCTGGAGTGTGGTGGCATGATCTCGGCTCACTGCAACCTCCGCCTCTCGGGTTCAAGCAGTTCTCCTGCCTCAGCCTCCCAAGTGGCTGGGATTACAGGCATGCACCACCACGCCCAGCTAATTTTCATATTTTTAGTAGAGATGGGGTTTTGCCATGTTGGCTAGGCTGGTCTTGAACTCCTGACCTCAGGTGATCTGCCTGCCTCGGCCACTTATTTATAACACAAATATTTATTGACCATTGACAGTGTCCCAGGGTTTGTTCTAGTTGTTAGAGATAAGTTAGTGATCAAGATGGACAAGGTTCCAATCTTCATGGAGTAGACATTCTAGTACTGTTAAAAAAAAATAGCCGGGCGCGGTGGCTCAAGCCTGTAATCCCAGCACTTTGGGAGGCCGAGACGGGCGGATCACGAGGTCAGGAGATCGAGACCATCCTGGCAAACACGGTGAAACCCCGTCTCTATTAAATACAAAAAACTAGCCGGGCGAGGTGGCGGGCACCTGTAGTCCCAGCTACTTGGGAGGCTGAGGCCGGAGAATGGCGTGAACCCGGGAGGCGGAGCTTGCAGTGAGCTGAGATCCGGCCACTGCACTCCAGCCTGGGTGACAGAGCGAGACTCCGTCTCAAAAAAAAAAAATAAAAATAAAAAAAAAAAAAATAAAATAAAATAAAATAAAATTGAGCCTGGCACAGTGGCTCACACCTGTAATCCCAGCACTTTGAGAGGCGGAGGTGGGTGGATCACTTGAGGTCAGAAGCGAGACCAGCCTGGCCAACATAGTGAAACCCCATCTCTACTACAAATACAAAAATTAGTCGGGCCTAGTGGCGCATGCCTATAATCCCTGCTACTTGGAAGGCTGAAGCAGGAGAATTGCTTGAACCTGGTAAGCGGAGGTTGCAGTGAGCCAAGATCGTGCCATTGCACTTTAGCCTGGGCAGCAGAGTGAGACTCTGTCTCAAAAAAATAAATAAAATAAAATCAGTTAAAGGAATAGAGAGCAATGGGGAAGAGGAGTCAGGGTGAGGAGGAGGGTAAAGAAGTGGCATTTGATGTATGCTTGTAAAATATGTTATATTTTTGTCTATGTTTTAAATTTATATGAATGATACTGTGCTACATATGCCATTTTTTACTCAACAACATTGTTTTCAAGATCTAACCTTGTCAGGCCAGGTATGGTGGCTCATGCTTGTAATCCCAGCACTTTGGGAGGCCGAGGTGGGCGAATCACTTGAGGTCAGGAATTCGAGACCAGCCTAGCCAACATGGTGAAACCCCATCTCTACTAAAAATACAAAAATTAGCTGGGTGTCATGACGCCCACCAGTAATCTCAGCTATTTGGGAGGCTGAGGCAGAAGAATCACTTAACCTAGGAGGCGGGGAGCTTGCAGTGAGCTGAGATTGCACCATTGCACTCCAGCCTGGGCAACAGAGCGAGTCTCCACCTCAAAAAAAAAAAAAAAAAAAAAAAAAAATCTAACCATGTTCTATTTTTTTTATTTTTTATTTTTTGAGACGGAGTCTCGCTCTGTCGCCCAGGCTGGTGTGCAGTGGCCGGATCTCAGCTCACTGCAAGCTGCGCCTCCCGGGTTCACGCCATTCTCCTGCTTCAGCCTCCCGAGCAGCTGGGACTACAGGCGCCCGCCACCTCGTCCGGCTAGTTTTTTGTATTTTTTAGTAGAGACGGGGTTTCACTGTGTTAGCCAGGATGGTCTCGATCTCCTGACCTCGTGATCCGCCCGTCTGGGCCTCCCAAAGTGCTGGGATTACAGGCTTGAGCCACCGCGCCCGGCCACCATGTTCTAAAGGTGCGCATGGTTCATAGCTTCTTAGTGCTGCCTGTCAGTCCTTGATATGCATCCCCCACTTGCCCATTTCCTATCAGCTCCTCATCCATAAATTATTCCAGGGTGAATATCCTTGTACATTTCCTCAGGAGCTAGTGCTAGAATTTCTCTGAGACATATAACTGGGAGAGGGATCACTAGATCCCAGAGTTTATACCTACCTGTGTTCCATCAGATTACTTTCCAGAAAAGCTGTTCTTGTCTGCCACCTCCTCACCATCACTGGGTTTTTACCATTCTAATATTTGTCATTCTGCCAAGTGTGAAAGGGGTATCTTGTTTTAATTTGTGTGTCCCTGATTCCTGGTAGGTTTGGGCATTTCTTCATGTACTTAGTCATTTCAGCTTCCTCTTCTGAGAACTGCCTGCTCATTTCCTCCAGCCTTTGATTTTCAGACCTTTTTAAAAATGGGAGTTTTTATCTTGTTGATTTGCTAGAGTTGCTAGTATAGAAGGAGATATCTTATCTGTCTATTGGGTGATAACTTTGTTGATGGTGTCCTTTGAGGAGCAGAAGTCTTCAATTAAATAAAAAGCAGCACACATTTTAACTGTTTCCATTTTCCCCTAAGAGGATGACACAGAAGAGAAATGCAGTTATCCCTGCAGACCCTTTATGAGCTGTATGGATCCTCCTGACTCCTTTTCTCAGCCTCTTGACTAACTCAAAGAGCCATTTAAAAAATGCCAGATATAGGCCAGGCGAGGTGGCTCGCACTTGTAATCACCAGCACTTTGGGAGGCTGAGGTGGGTGGATCATGAGGTCAAGAGATTGAGACCATCTTGGCCAACATGGTAAAACCCCATCTCTACTAAAAATACAAAAAAATTAGCCAGGCGTGGTGGCGTGCACCTGTAGTCCCAGCTACTCAGGAGGCTGAGGCAGGAGAATTGCTTGACCCTGGGAGGCGGAGGTTGCAGTGAGCTGAGATTGTGCCACTGCATTGCAGCCTGGGTGACAGAGCGAGACTCCATCTCAAAAAACAACAGCAAGAACAAAAACCAGATATTGCCTAATCCATTTATTTTTTTAATCCTAATTTTCATGTAATTACTTCCATTCATTTTTTTTTTCACCTTATGATTTGTGCTTTTGGGGTCTTGTTTGTTTTTTTATTTTTATTTTTATTTTTTTGAGACGGAGTCTCGCTCTGTCACCCAGGCTGGAGTGCAGTGGTGTGATCTTGGCTCACTGTAGCCTTCTCCTACCAGGTTCAAGCAATTATCATGCCTCAGCCTCCCAAGTAGCTGGGACTACAGGTGCCTACCACCATGCCTGGCTAATTTTTATATTTTTAGTAGAGACTGAGGTTTCACCATTTTGGCCAGGCTAGTCTCAAACTCCTGACCTCAGGTGATCTGCACGCCTCAGCCTCCCAAAATGCTGGGATTACAGGTGTGAGCCACCATGCCTGACCCCTGGGGTCTTTTTTATGAAGACTGTGCCCACATCTAGGTCACAAAGATAATCTCCAGTGTTTTCTTCTGTTAGCTGTTTCATCATTCCACTCTTTAAATCTTTCTTCTGGCTGGATTAAGGTATAAAGTGATCATCTCAAGCCAGCCTTATTTTTCTAACTTTCCCAAATACCATCAGCTACACAGCTCATCTCCATTGCTTGATGGAGCCACCTTACCAAATGGCCAGCTCTGGGCCCACTATGTCCCTGAGTCTTTCTCCTGCCCCACCAATCTGCCTGTCTCTGCCAGCGCATGTGGGTTCTTAAAACCAGGCCCTTGTAGGAAACCTTATGTTTGGTCCAGCAAGTCCCATCTTTTCTCTTTATTTATTTAGAGACAGGGTTTTGCTCTGTTGCCCAGTTTGGAGTACAGTGGCACAATCATGGCTCACTGTAGTCTAAACCTCCTGGGCTCAAGTGATCCTCCCAGCATAGCCTCCCAAGTAGCTGGGACTGCACGTGTGTATCACCACACTCAGCTAATTTTATTTTTCTCTTTGAGACTGGGTCATGCTCTGTCGCCCAGACCAGAGTGCAGTGGCACTATCACAGCTCACTGCAACCTCCGCCTCCCCGACTCAGGTGATCCTTCCACCTCAGCCTCCCAAGTAGCTGGGACTGTAGGAACACAGTACCACACCCAGCTAATTTTTGTATTTTTTGTAGAAATGGGGTTTTGAAATGTTGCCCATGCTGGTCTTGAACTCCTGGGTGCAAGTGATCCTCCTGCCTCAGCCTCCTGAGTAGCTGAGACTACAGGCATGCACCACCTCACCTGGCTAATTTTTTAATATTTTTGTTTTAATTTTTTTGTATAAATGGGGTCTTACTGCATTGCCCAGGCTGGTCTCCAACTTCTAGGATCCAACTGCCCAATCCTCCCGCCTCAGCCTCCTAAAGGGCTGATGTTATAGGTGTGAACCCCTGCGCCCGGCCTGTCTCCAAGTTTTCCTCATCATGGGGCTTTCCGCCACCCTTCCTTTACAACTACCCCTTTCAGCGTTATTAATCACCTCTTTGTTGCTAAATACTTTGGAGATATGTACATATATATGTGTGCATGTGTGTGTGTGTGTGTGTGTATTTTATTTTTTTTCAGACGGAGTTTCACTCTTGTTGCTCAGACTGGAGTGCAGTGGCGTGATCTCGGCTCACGGCAACCTCCATCTCCTGGGTTCAAACGATTCTCCTCAGCCTCCTGAGTAGCTGGGATTATAGGTGCCCACCACCACGCCCAGCTAATTTTTGTATTTTTAGTAGAGATGGGGTTTCACTGTGTTAGCCAGGCTGATCTTGAACTCCTAACGTCAGGTGATCCACCTGCCTCAGCCTCCCAAAGTGCTGGGATTACAGGCATGAGCCACTGCGCCCAGCTGGATATATATTTTTAAAATATTAACATACTTGCTTTCCTTGTAGCCTTGGACATTGTCAACCACTCCTCTGTTCTTCAGATTTCTCCCTTGGCTTCTGACATCATTCTCTGCCCCTTTACCTGACTAGCTGCTCCTTCCCAGGCTCCTCTTCTCCTGTCCTTTAAACATGTGAACGTTGCCCTCTCCTTACTTTCACCCGCCTCTCCCATCTGATGTCTCGCTGCTACTGAAAGCCTTTGGTGACTGTCCGTTGCTCCTCACCAGGGCTTCCAGGCCCTGCCTACCTCTTGTGCCCCGCTGCACTCATACTCAGCCATACTGACCTCCTCATTGCCTGGAACTTCAAGTGCTTTCCTGCCTTGGCATCTGTACTTGCTGTTTGCTCTGCCAAGAATGGTCTTCATCCATCTCTTCCCTGACCCTCTGTAAGGCCACCTTGCTCCCCTGGTTATTTGTCATGATAGACACCAGTTATTTATTCCTTCATAGCACATATTGCAGTCTGCTGTTCTGTTGTCTGCTTGTTTACTTATTTGCGGTCAATCTCCCCTACATAAAACCTAAAGTCCTTGAGGGCAGAATCTCGTCTGTCTTGTTCATCATTCTGTATTCTTTACTCATCACGGTGCCTGGCATACAGGAGACATTCAGTACATAGTTTTAGATAAATGGAGAATCCCAAGCAATATCTCCCCTGAGTTTCAGACCTCTATCTCCTACTACTACAAATCTTCACTTGGTGTCCCACAGAATCATCACCTCAGCATGGGAACAGGATTTCTTTTCCACCTCTTCCCTTACTGTGATCCCTGATTTGGTTGAAGGAATCACCACTATCCATTCTCTAGGCTAAAGATTTGAGAGTCCTCGTTGGCACGTCCATCACTTTCACTTCCATTCAGCTGCCCACCCCTGTTGGCTCCAGCCTCTCTAGCCTCGGACTCCTCCTTTCCATCCTTGCTGACACTTTCTGAATTCAGGCCGTGACTGTCTCTCACTGGGCTCTTGCACCTGCCTCCAAACTGGCCCTCCAGCTTCAGTCTTGTGCCCTCCCTCCAGTCTACAGCTCAGATTTGATCCCCTTCTCCTGCTTAAAATGTTTATTTGGTCAGGGTTGCTTCCAGAATTAATGCAGCTCCTTAGCACGGCGTGCAAGGCCATTCCTTCCCATCTCACCAGCCCCAAGTCAGGGCCCTGAGGGTACAGCGCATGCACACCTGAGTGCCAGTGCAGACACACACATGGGCACGGAAGCTCTTCTGCACTGAGTACTGCCCCCTGCCTTCACCCCTGCCATCTTGTCTTCCCACTGCTGCTTCTCCTCACTAGAACATCCTTCTCCTCATTTGATTAAATAGGAGCTTACTCTCAGCTGGTTTCCACAGAGAAAGGGCTCAGTAAGTGTCATATATGAATACAGATTTTTTTTTTTTTTTTTGAGATGAGTTTTGCTCTCGTTGCCCAGACTGGAATGCAATGACGTGATCTCGGCTCACCACAACCTCCACCTCCCAGGTTCAAGCGATTATCATGCCTCAGCCTCCCGAGTAGCCAGGATTACAGGCATGCACCACCACACCCGGCTAATTTTGTATTTTCAGTAGAGATGGGGTTTCTCCATGTTGGTCAGGCTGGTCTCAAACTCTTGACCTCAGGTGATCCGCCCGCCACAGCCTCCCAAAGTTCTGGGACTACAGGCGTGAGCCACTGCTCCCAGCCAAATACAGACTTTTAAGATGTATGCAAATACTTGACTTTTCTCCAGTCCCAAGCCATTAAGTTAAAAGCCTTTAAAGTCCTCAGTCCCAAGAATGAAGTACTTACACCTGGGACAGGAGTCTGAACATGGTTAATGTGAGTTTATTCACGTGTTCGTTATCCAAAAGGATAACGAATAGCTAGATTTTCCCCACAATTCAGCATATTTTCCACATAAATGTCAGTTTGAGTGAGAGAGTGCATTATATGATGCACCTGAAAAGACTGAAAGATGGTCAGCCACGATGGGCTTCAGATCCCGTGGATTCACACCCTGCTGTCTTCCTTTAAGCTATCTTTCTTTCATTATCTTGGCCGAGGGAGAGACTCCCCAGTATGTTCTCTCGGGCTTCAGAGCAGAGAAACATGGCCCTGTTGGAGCCTACCCTTTGTAACCTCTGCCTAGGTCTCTGGAAATGAAGGGTTCTTTTCTGTCCCCATGGCCTCCTGAGCCATCTGAAAACTCTTCTCCTCTTGAGCTAAAGCAAGCAGAAGGGGTGCTTCCTTTTTGTGTTTTGTTACAAACCACGACCCACCAAGAGAGGCAGTTGGTTAGAGGCATCGTTAGTGGGGCTCAGATTGAGGACCAGTTAGTACTATTCAGAGAGAAGCTGGGTCTGCTATAGGTGCTTCCAGCACCCTGGCAGCTGTGCCGCATGTGTTGGTTTGTGGGGGCTAAGGGAGCAAGAGGTGTTTGACAGTTGTTTTGTTTTGTTTGAGATGGAGTCTCGCTGTGTCACCCAGGCTGGAGTGCAGTGGCACGCTCTTGGCTCACTGCAACCTCCATCTCCCGGGTTCAAGCGATTCTCCTGCCTCAGCCTCCAGAGTAGCTAGGACTACAGGCGCACACCGCCACGCCCAGCTAATTTTTGTATTTTTATTAGAGATGGGGTTTCACCATATTGGCCAGGTTGGTCTCTAACTCCTGACCTTGTGATCTGCCTGCCTCGCCCTCCCAAAGTTCTGGGATTACAGGCGTGAGCTGCTGCACCTGGCCTTTTTTTTTTTTTTTTTTTTTTTTTTGAGACGGAGTCCCACTCTGTCACCCAGGCTGGAGTGCAGTGGTGCAATCTCTGCTCACTGCAACCTCCGCCTCCTGGGTTCAAGTGATTCTCCTGCCTCAGCCTCCTGATTAGCTGGGATTACAGGCACCCGCCACCATGCCAGGCTAATTTTGGTATTTTTAGTAGAGACGGGGTTTCACCATGTTAGCCAGGCTGGTCTCAAACTCCTGACCTCAGGTGATCCGCCCGCCTCAGCCTCCCAAAGTGCTGGGATTACAGGCGAGAGCCACCATGTCTGGCGACAGTTCTTGAGTTCTTAGATGCCATACTTAGAGATGTCCTTGTGGTCCAGTCTTCTGACCTGGGATATGCCGCACAGGGTAAGATGTATAAAGTGACTTAAAGTCTACGTCTGGCAGTGACCAAGAAAAGAAAGCGAATTGCATTTGTAATGAACTCAGAGTTTTAAACTAGTGCCAAAGACTGTTGGTGTTTATAGGAAATAGTTTGTCACAGGAAAAAGAGTGGTTTAATATGTAAACTGTTCTGACTATAAATGCCCTGGAAATATCTCACCCTCTTTGAATGTGCCGGTGATGCCTGCTACTGGTGGTGATTTGTTTCTGAAGGGTGGGCATGAGTCATCAAACTGTGGTGTGTGGCTCCAGGCCTGGCATGCTCATACTTTCCCTCCGTATATTTCCAGACCATCCACCTCTTTCTGTCCCCACTGTTTCTGCCTTGCTCCGGGCTGCCGTTGTCTCAGCTGTGCTTCCTGAATCCACCCTCACACAGCAGCTGAGTGCGCATCCTAAGGTGTAGATCTGTTCATATCACATCTCTACTTCAGTCCCTTTTCTAGCTCCTCCGGTCATGATACATCCACACTCCAGACTCTTTGTCTGGCCCTGCGTGGAAGCCAACATGGCCATATGGCCTGGATTGAGTCCTAACTGGCTCCATCATATGCTGGTTGTGTGACCCTGGGCAAGCTTCTCTCTGCCTCAACTTCCTCATCTGAAAAATGAGGGTGATGATAATAGAATCCCCTCTCATAGGGTCATTCATAGTAAGGATTCAATGAGTTATGTAGAGTGCATAGAACGGGGCCTGGCACTAATAAGTTCTCAGTTTCCTGTTATTACTGCATCTTCACACACATGCACATAGGTGCTCGTGCACACACACACACACACACACCCCGCCCTTCAGCTACACTCCCTGAGCTTACTCCATGCTGCTCTTCTCCTGTCCCGTGGCCAGCTCCTGCTTCTCTCTCTGACATTGCTTCCTCTAGGGAGCCTTTCCCGAGCCCCTGCTAAGACCCCATGCTCTTTCATACTCATTTTCCTGAAGGCTGATCAGCAATCCCTTTGACAGCAGGAATTGTACTGTCTCATCTTTGGGTTTGTACCACGAAGCTTGGCCTGGTACCTGGTCGGTGCTCAGTAAGTGTCTATTAAATGAATACAATTATCCTGCTGGTATTTTTTATTTTCATGCTAATATTTATCAAACCACAAAGTTTTTTCCATCTTTCTCAGGAAAAGTATCCCAATTTCAGGTTTTTGAAGTTTTCCAGCAGTTTTCAAAGGAAGAAGCTAAACAATGAAAGGTTAAGTTAGTCCAAGAGACCAAATAACCTAAAGATATAATTAGGATTGACTTTAAGTCTTTTTAATTGACACATTGTAATTGTACATATTTATAGGGTACATATCTATGTTATATAATGATCCAATCAGGGTAATTAGCATGTAATCTCATGGATTTATCATTTCTTGTGGTGAGAACCTTCAAAAGCCTCTCTTCTAGCTATTTGGTAATATGCAATATTTTACTATTAACCGTAGTCACTCTACTGTACAACACCAGAACCTATTCCTCCTATCTAATTGTAACTTTGTACCTGTCAGAAGACTAATTTTTAAAGGATAACCTTTTAATACAACCATTCATCTTGAATCACTGGCCTGGAGACTTTCCTCTTATTTTCATTAAGAAACATTTATCCCTTTCTTCTTTCCTCCTCTCCCTTTCTCAGTCCTGGGGCTTCCCAGTGTACACAGGACCAGAAAGTGGAGAGAGAAAAAGACTGAATGGAGAATTTTTTTTTTTTTTCCTTTTTGAGTGAAAGTCTCACTCTGTTGCCCAGGCTGGAGTGCAGTGGTGTGATCTTGGCTCCCTGCAACCTCCGCCTCCTAGGTTAAAGCGATTCTCCTGCCTCAGCCTCCCGAGTAGCTGGGATTACAGGCGCCTGCCACCGCGCCCTGCTAATTTTTGTATTTTTAGTAGGGATGGGGTTTTGCCATGTTGGCCAGGCTGGTCTCGAACTCCTGACCTCAGGTGATCTGCCCACCTCAGCCTCCCAAAGTACTGAGATTACAGGCATGAGCCACCACGCCCAGATGAGAAACATTTCTTAATGAAATGGACAGCTGTATAGTGAATAGGGGATGAAGAGCAAGAATTTCTGTCACTCCAGTCCTCAGCTTTTTTTTTTTTTTTTTTGAGACGGAGTCTCACTCTGTCGCCCAGGCTGGAGTGCAGTGGCGCGATCTTGGCTCACTGCAAGCTCTGCCTCCCGGGTTCACGCCATTCTCCTGCCTCAGCCTCCTGAGTAGCTGGGACTACAGGCGTCCGCCACCGTGCCCGGCTAATTTTTTGTATTTTTAGTAGAGACGGGGTTTCACCGTGGTCTCGATCTCCTGACCTTGTGATCCGCCCGCCTCGGCCCTCCCAAAGTGCTGGGATTACAGGCGTGAGCCACAGTGCCCGGCCTTTTAATTTTTTAAATTTCAATAGTTTTTTGGGGAACAAGTGGTGGTTGGTTACATGGATAAGTTCTTTAGTGGTGATTTCTGAGATTTTGATGCACCCATCACCCGAGCAGTGTACACTGTACCCAATGTGTAGTCTTTTATCCCTCACCCCCACCCCCCACCGAGTCTGCAAAGTCCATTGTACCATTCTGCCTTTGCGTCCCCAGCTTCTATTTGTTTTGTTCTCAGCCTTCCCCGCTCTCCACTCCTTCATTGGGACGGAAGTGCTGGTCCCCACCTGCCCTCTGGTGGACAACCTGTGAAACACGCCTTCCGTTGGGCGGTTACCACAGGGAAAGAAGGCAAGTCCTGGCTCCTTTTTTGGCTCTCTTAGCACTGTGTACACCGTGATATTGTGTTACCCTCTTTTGTCTTTCCATGCTGTCCTGCACAATTTATCTGCGTATGTAAACCAACAGATTGACAAATGACCAGGGCCTGATTCTGTGCTTAAATATTTTGAAGTCAAATGTATTTAAATATTTTTTAAATAAATATTTTAAATATTTGTTATTTTTTTGAGGTGAGGTCTCACTCTGTCGCCCAGGCTGGAGTGCAGCAGCATAATCTCTGCTCACTGCAATCTCTACCTCCCGAGTTCAAGCGATTCTTCTGCCTCAGCCTCCCAAGTAGCTGAGATTACAGGCATGTACCACCACACCTGGTTAATTTTTGTATTTTTAGTAGAGATGGGGTTTCACCATGTTGGCCAGGCTGGTCTGGAGCTCCTGACCTCAAGTGATCCCCCCCAACTTCGGCCTCCCAAAGCACTGGGATCACAGGCATGAGCCACTGTGCCCAGCTAATTTTTTTATTTTTATTTAAAAAATTTTTTTGTGGAGACAGGGTCTCATTATGTTGCCCAGGCTGATGTCAAACTCCTCGGCTCAAGTGATCCTCCTGCCTTGGCCTCCCGAGAAAAAATAACAGGTTAAAATCAGTTAATATCGTCATCTCAGTTTTGAAACTCAGTAAATGTGGTTTTTAAAAGTTACTTTCATTTCTGATAAATTTAGCCTTTTGGGGGCCACAATTTGGCCTTTTCTGTCTGGTGGGGACAAATCCTGACAGCTGGTTCGTACCCCTGCTGGGTTGGTTTCTGCACAAGCAATTGCACACAAGCCTCATTCACTAGCACCTGCCTTCCACCGGGGAGGAGACTTCCCATCTCTGGGAAGCCAAGTTACTGACTTCGGTACTTCTGAAGGGCAGTGAGGACTGTTATTTTGAGATTAGTGAGAATAATTGTAGCTAACATGAAGCATTTCAATGTGCTGGGCACCATACTGAGGACTTTGTATATTTTACTTCACTTAATCTGCACAGTAATTTTGTGAGACCTAGATAGTTATTATCCCCATTTGACAGAGGAGGAAACTGAGGCTTATAGAGGTAAAGAAGTTGTCCGAGGTCACTAGCTGATGAGTGGTAGAGATAGGATTTGAACCCAGGGAAAATGACAGGCAATCTCTCCAGAGAGCCGATAAAGTTACCCAGTATGCACTGGGTACTAGGTGACCTCTTATGTACTCTTGGATGCCAGGGCCAAGAGACTGTCCCATCATGGGGTGAAGAGGAGCCTTGACAGAGAGGTTGCAAAGGAGGCTCCTGAAGGAGGACTCCTCTTCCCAAGCTTTTCAGGTCCTGGGATCCTGGGGTCCGTGGTGGGCAGCCCAGGCCTTACCTTAGCCCCAGTCACCCAGTCTAGAGTGTCTTACATGCTGCTGTGCATCTAACATGGTTGTGGGCACCCTGGAGATCCCAGCAGCATTGCAGAAGGCATCCCTGTCCACAAGGATATTATAATTTGCGTAAGAAGATAAAATTTGACACTTGGGGCAAATAGTCAAGAATTTTAAAAAATGTTTTGGCCAGGCTCAATGGCTTACGCCTGTAATCCCAGCACTTTGGGAAGCCAAGGTGGGTGGATCACCTGAGATTGGGAATTCAAGACCAGCCTGGCCAACATGGTGAAACCCTGTCTTTACTAAAAAGACAAAAATTAGCTGGGTGTGGTGGTAGGCACCTGTAATCCCAGCTACTTGGGAAGCTGAGCCACGAGAATTACTTGAACCTAGGAGGCGGCAGTTGCAGTGAGCCGAGATTTAAAACTTCTTTTAAATTTATTTTATTTTATTTTATTTTATTTATTTTATATTTTATTTTATTTTATTTTATTTTAATTTTATTTTGAGACCATCTTGCTCTGTCGCCCAGGCTGGAGTGCAGTGGCATGATTTCGGCTCAGTCTCCTGAGTAGCTGGGATTACAGGTGCCTACTACCATGCCTGGCTCATTTTTTTGTATTTTTAGTAGAGATGGGGTTTCTCTATATTGGTTAGCTGGTCTCGAACTCCCGACCTCAGGTGATCCCCCTGCCTCAGCCTCCCAAAGTGCTGGAATAACAGGCATGAGCCACTGCGCCCGGCCTTAAATTTTTTTTATTGAGACAGGGTCTTGCTATGTTGCCCAGGCTGGTCTCCAACTCCTGGACTCAAGTGATCCTCCTGCCTCAGCCTCACAAAATGCTGGGATTACAGGCGTGAGCCACTGCACCTGACCATGTTTTGTTTTTCTTTTTGAAACGGAGTTTCGCTCTTGTTGCCCAGACTAGGGTGCAATGGCATGATCTCAGCTCACTGCAACCTCTGCCCCCCGGGTTCAAGTGATTCTCCTGTCTCAGCCTCCTAAGTAGCTGGGATTACAGACATGCACTACCACGCCCAGCTAATTTTGTATTTTTAGTAAAGATAGGGTTTCATCATGTTGGTCAGGCTGGTCTCGAACTCCTGACCTCAGGTGATCTGCTCACCTCCGCCTCCCAAAATGCTGGAATTACAGGCGTGAGCCACTGCACCCAGCGAATTTTTTTTTTTTTTTTTTTTTTTTAATGTGTCACTTTCCTGCTTCTCCCTGAGTATATTTTTCAGAAAATCCACAAGGGCATTCAAAACAGTCCGAATTCTGCATTGGCTCTCAAGAAAAACGCCTTCTTCCTGTACTCACTGACATCGGCACCAATCTGGCTGCCTTTCTCCTTGGTTAAGCCACATTGTCCTGTTAGCGTATATTTCATCTTGCATCTGTGTATGAGTGTGTGTGTTTCTGTGGTCCTTCACTTTCACTGAATTATCATACCATAAAGGAGAACTCAGAACAAGTCACAGGCAGCACTGGTGGTCAGTTTGCTTCACCCCTGCCCTGGGCCCTATCCGCTGTCAGCTGCCTGAGCTGAAGAGAGATGCGTCCAGCTCAGACCCTCCGCCTGCTAAGTAAGTTGGGTGGAGGAACAGGATCTCCCATGTCTAAGCCAAACCTGTTTTAAGCCACAATTACCCGGTTTCAATTCCAGCCCTGCTTGGTCAGGCATCCTGTGTTCCTCCGCGTTCCTTCTGGTAGCCACAGACTGCGTGGCTAGTCAGGCCAGCAGCAAGACAAGATGTCTGGGAGTCTGCTGAGGGTTGAAGGAATGTCCATCATCTATTCTGTGTACAGTATTGTTTTTGTTTTTGTTTTGTTTTTTGAGACGGAGTCTTGCTCTGTCGCCCAGGCTGGAGTGCAGTGGCACAATCTTGGCTCACTGCAACCTCCGCCTCCCAGGTTCAAGTGATTCTCCTGCCTCAGCCTCCCGAGTAGCTGGGATTACAGGCATGTGCCACCATGCCCAGCTAATTTTTTGTATTTTTAGTAGAGATGAAGTTTCACCGTGTTAGCCAGGATGGTCTCCCTCTCCTGACCTCATGATTCGCCCACGTTGGCCTCTGAAAGTGCTAGGATTACAGGCGTGAGCCACTGTGCCCGGCCTACCGTATTGTTTTTTAGGTACCTAAGCTTAGCTTCCAAAGTGTACTCACATGGAATGTGTACCACTGAAAAGGTGAGAGACTGCCACTGTAACCCAGAAGTGTACTGGTAGTTGCTTACAACCAGTTCTCTGAAAAGAGAGCCCCTGTTTGCAGTGTTTGCCAATTTCCAAGGTGTAGATACTTGTAAGCTACCAACATGGCATCACTATACACAAAGTTGAGAAGAGCTGGGCAGCAGCATACCTTGATCCAGTATTTCCACGGACAGAAGCAATATATACGAATTACCTCAAGAGCAGAGTAAAAGGTGGTAGAATGATTAGGAAGTGGTATGTTTGGAGTCTTTAGGACCTTTGTTTTGTTTTGTTTTTTGTTTTTCGAGACGGAGTGTCGCTCTTGTTGCCCAGGCTGCAGAGCAATGGCGTGATCTCGGCTCACCGCAACCTCTACCTCCCGGGTTCAAGCAATTCTCCTGCCTGAGCCTCCCGAGTAGCTGGGATTACCGGCGTGCATCACCACACCCGGCTAATTTTTTGTTTCTCCATGTTGGTCAGGCTGGTCTCAAACTCCCAACCTCAGGCGATCCACCGGTCTCTGCCTCCCAAAGTGCTGGGATTACAGGCATGAGCCACTGCGCCTAGGACCTTTGTTTTTAAAGTTAATTTATTGTTAGTTAATGTAATTTAATTCTTAATAATGGCTGTGTTTAACACTTGGCCCAGAGTTCCTGAAAATTTGGCAGTTCTCTTTTGCAGGCCACTGTGAGCTGGCTCCAGTACAGCACTGCTTGTAGTCTTCACCTGTTTCCAAAAACATTGTTTGGGGGCGGGTTTGGTGAGGAGGCTTAAAGAGCTATGAGAAAGGGAGGACCCAGCAGTGACTCCCTGGCTGGGGGTGGGGCTTTGCATTGGGCATCAGGGCCCTAATGCCCTGTTTGCCCAGTGACCCGCCAGCCTGATCCTCACAGCCGAGGAGCATCCTGACCTATAGTACGGCATCAGTGTGAGCTTTTGTGTATTTGAAGATCTTCCTTGGCTCAGGTGCTTTCTGCAAGTCACTCGAACACTGCTTCATCCGACCACACCCGCTCCCAATTTAAAGAAGGTCCTTAGAATACACTGTTAGCCCTATAACTCTGGCCTTTTTCTTTTAAAACATTCTCCACAAGAGATGATTATCACTTGCATGTGAGTTTCCGCATTTCTGCCATCTCTCCTTCTCTACTGGAAGCTCTGGGAGGGCCGTGTCAGTCTTATCCACCCCGAATACCCAGTTCCTGGTGGGCGATCAGCATATAGCAGACACTCAGTGAATATTTGTTGAAGGGGAAGGGCCTGAGAGAGTGGACAGAGAGACACAGGCAAGGGAGAGGGAGGAAACAAGGGGGAGGGAGAAAAAAAGCCAAAAGAGTTCATTTAACTTGAGTTTCTCTGTCCAAGAGGAATAAGCCATTGGGAATATACTGGATACTTCCAGCTGCAAAGGATTGAGCAGTGAGGAGCTCTCAGCTGCTAGTGGCAGAGACCTGATTTAAAATCAGGCTTGGCGGGGCATGATGGCTCACCCCTAGACTCCCAGCACTTTTCGGGGCTGAGGCAGGAGGATTACTTGAGCCCAGCAGTTTTTTGAGACCAGTCTGGGCAACACAGTGAGACCCCAACTCTACAAAAATATAAAAATAAAAGAATTAGCTGGTCATGATGGTGACACCTGTAGTCCTAGCTACTCAGGATGCTGAGGCAAGAGGATCCCTTGAGCCCAGGAGTTGGAGTTGGAGGTTGCAGTGAGCTCGGATTATGTCACTGCACTCCAGCCTGGGTGATGGAATGAGATCCTGTCTCAAAAAGAAAAGTAGAAAATCAGGCTTCAGGCGGGGCACTGGCTCACACTTGTAATCTTAGGACTTTGGGAGGCCGAGGCGGGTGGATCACCTGAGGGCAGGAGTTCGAGACCAGCCTGGCCAACATGGCAAAACCCTGTCTGTACTCAAAATACAAAAATTAGCCAGGCGTGGTGGCGGGCACCTGTAATCCCAGCTACTTGGGAGGCTGAGGCTGGAGAATCGCTTGAACCCAGGAGGCGGAATTTGCAATGAGCCAAGATCATGCCACTGCACTCCAGCCTGGGCGACAGAGTGAGACTGCTTCAAGAAAAACAAAGGAAAGAAAATCAGGCTTCAACAATAAGAGAAATATATTACCTCGTGTAACAAGAAGCCCCAAAGTAGAGTGGCTGCAGGTTGGTGTAAACTCTGCCCTCAGGCCAGGGCCCCTATGGTTGCCAAAGAGCATCACCTGGATATAGTAATGTCCTTCAGAGAGAGCATCAGATGCTTTCTATGTGGCTCTTTTTAGGAGTAAGCCAGTCTTTCTCAGACGTCACATGCCCTGTCCTAATCCAAGTCCTTCAGGGCACTGGAATGACCAGAGGCTCTCAAAGTGTGGCTCCCCAGACCAGCACCATCAGCCTCACCTGAGAGCTTGTTAGAAACTGTGGAAGGAGTGGGGAGTAATCTTTAAGGGATAAACACTTAAACTCACCTGGGGCTCTCCTAAGAGGGAGTGGGGATGCTGATGGGGCATTGATGGCGTTGAACTCGTGCTTCAATGACTCGTGCTTAGATAAGAGATTTGCATCCTCTGCCTTTAACCAGGGCCATGAAGTGGACAGAGCTCAGAGTCCTGTAATGTGAAGCGGAGGTGCCCAGGCAGGCTGATGGCCGGCTACGTGCTTGGCCCTCCCCACCTTTGCTTCTCTCCTTCCCACCAGCTACCAGAGATTCACTGACTGCTATAAGCGCTTCTACCAGTTGCAGCCTGACGTCACACAGCGAATCTATGACAAGTTTATAGCTCAGTTGCAGACTTCTATCCGGGTGAGTGGCAGGAAGCCCGGCAGGTGCTGTTGACTTGGGTTCTATCTCCAGATTGTCAGTCTGCTGAGGGCAGCGGCCCCACCCTCTACCCCTCTGTCTCCTCAGCCCCCTAGAGCTGTCCTGGGTGCCCGGCAGGCTGCAGCATCCATCATCTCTCCCTTCCAAATGATGCAGGTATCTTAGATGCAGCCTTTGCTCACTGTCCTGTAATGTAATTACATGTTTTATGTTGCCTGCCCTCTAGACCATGCAAACTCAGCAAGGGCTGATGGGGTCTTTTTTTTTTTAAGTCAAGATCTTGCTCTGTCACCCAGGCTTGAGTATAGTGGCATAATCACAGCTCCCTGCAGCCTCAAACTCTGGGCTCAAGCGATCCTCCCACCTTGGCTTCCCAAAGTGCTGGGATTACATGAACTATCAGCCTACAGACTCTTTTTAAATATTTCCCACTTCAGGCCGGTATAGTGGCCCAAAATTTTAATTTTTTTCTTTCTTTTTGAGACAGGGTCTAGCTCTGTCACTCAGGCTGGAGTGCAGTGACGTGATCTCGGCTCACTGCAGCCTCTGCCTCCCAGGCTCAAACAATCCTCCTACTTCAGATTGAGTCACTGGGACTGCAGATGTGCACCACCACACCTAGCTAAAAAGATTTTTTAAATAAAAATAAATAAAACATTTTTCCCACTTTATATTTTATTTCCTTAATTATTTTTGTTTGTTTTTTTTGAGGCAGAGTCTCACTCTGTTGCCCAGGCTATAGTGCAGTGGCGTGATCTCAACTCACTACAACTTCCGCCTCCCGGGTTCAGGTGATTCTTGTGCCTTAGCCTCCCGAGTAGCTGGGATGACAGGCGAGTGCCACCATGCCCAGCTAATTTTTTTTTTTTTTGTAGAGACAGGATTTCACTATGTTAGCCAGGCTGGTCTCGAACTCCTGGCCTCAAGTGATCCACCCACCTTGGCCCTCCCAAAGTGCTGGGATTACAGGCGTGAGCCACGGCGCCCAGCCTATTTTCTTAATTTCAAGCCACATGTAGAAAAGTTGGAATGTTAGGGAAAGCATAAAGACCTAGAACAGAAATTAGCCAAAATCTTACCAAGTGCTGTTAGCAATTTAGCATATTTTTGCCATGAGCTCGTCTCGTGTCATTACAGCTCTTTCCTCCTTTCTCTTCAGGAGGAAATCTCTGACATCAAAGAGGAGGGGAACCTGGAAGCCGTCTTGAATGCCTTGGATAAAATTGTGGAAGAAGGCAAAGACCGCAAAGAGCCAGCCTGGTAAGAGTGGGGAGGGGAGGTGAGAAGGCACAGGAAAGAGGCAGCAATTAAGCTTTTTTTTTTTTTATTTCTAGAGTCAGGGTCTCACTATGTTGGCCAAGTTGGTCACAAACTCCTGGCCTTAAGCTGTCCTCCCGCCTTGACCTCCCGAAGTGCTGGGATTACAAGCTTGAGCTACAACACCTGGCCAATTCAGCTTCTTGAAGGAGACTTTAAAACTGACCCAAGCAGGGAGTGGTGACTCATGCCGTAATCCCAGTTATTCAGGGGGCTGAGGTGGGAGGATCACTTGAGACCAGGAGTTCAAGAGTTCAGAAACAGCCTGGGCAATATAGTGAGACCCTGTCTCCAAAAAAGCTTTTAAAAGGCTGACCCCGTGTCCACCATATCCATGAGATTCTGGGCTTGTTGCCTCTGAGAGAGAACCTTTTGACAGGGACAAGTAGAGCAGACAGACACCAAACAGTAACCGAAAGCTGTTGTATCGCACAGTTCCCTTCAGGGGAGGAGAGCCCCAGGTAAGCCATGTTGTTCAGGGGATTAGGGAGGGAAGTAGTCTGAGGCCAGACCGAAGAAGCCTTCCTGAGAGAGCTCATTTTAGGGCCTGTTGGGCCTGTGGGAGAAAGGGAGGGTGGGGGAGTAGGAGGCAGAATTGTGAGGTTTGGAATCACCATGTACATCTTATAGGTGTAGATGAGGCTGGTGGGGCAACTGGTTTTTATACATTTGTTCGTTCAACAGGTTAGGGAGCACCTACTATATGCTTGATACTATTTTATTTTATTTTTTTGAGACGGAGTCTTGCTGTGTCACCCAGGTTGGAGTACAGTGGTGTGATCTTGTCTCATTGCAACCTCCGTCTCCTGAGTTCAAGCAATTCTCCTGCTTCAGCCTCCTGAGTAGCTGGGATTACAGGCGCTCACCACCACGCCTGGCTAATTTTTGTATTTTTAGTAGAGACGGGTTTTCACCATGTTGGCCAGGCTGATCTTGAACTCCTGATCTCAGGTGATCCTCCTGCCTCAGCCTCCCAAAGTGCTGGGATTAAAGGTGTGAACCACCACGCCCGGCTTTGGTACTGTTTTAGATGCCAGAAATTTAGCAGTGAATAAGACAGACCAAATATCTGCTCTCCTGGAGCTGACGTTTCAGCAGCAGCTGGCCACCTGGTACACCAAGTGTAACGTGGAGAAGTGGGGCCTGGGATGAGCAGTGGAGAGCAGGGGCCAACAAGACCCCAGCAGCTGAGCCCCTGCCTCCCGCAACCCTCCCTCCCTTAGAATCCTAGGCCAGAGGGAGTAGAAATCTTTTTGGTAATTTCCAACTTTTAAAAATGCTCTGTGACCTTAATACTTAAGGGAATTAAGTTTCACAACTGAAAAAGAATTTTATTTTATTTTATTTTTTTGAGATGGAGTCTCACTTTGTTGCCCAGGCCAGGCTAGAGTACAGCAGTGCCATCTCAGCTCGCTGCAACCTTAGCCTCCCAGGTCCAAGCAATTCTCCTGCCTCAGCTTCCTGAGTAGCTGGGATTACAGGCGCCCGCCACCACGCCTGGCTAATTTTTGTATTTTTTGTAGAGACAGGGTTTCGCCATGTTGGCCAGGCTGGTCCCAAACACCCCACCTCAGGTGACCCACCTGCCTTGGCCTCCTAAAGTGCTGAGATTACAGGCATGAGCTACCGCGCCCGGCCATTGAAAAACATTTTTTTTATTTTTATTTTTTTTGAGACGGAGTCTTGCTTGTCTCCCAGGCTGGAGTGCAGCAGCGTGATCTCGGCTCACTGAAAGCTCCACCTCAGGTTCACACCATTCTCCTGCCTCAGCCTCCCAAGTAGCTGGGACTACAGGCGCCCGCCACCTCGCTCAGCTAATTTTTTGTTTTTCTGGTAGAGATGGGCTTTCACTGTTAGCCAGGATGGTCTCGATCTCCTGACCTCGTGATCCTTCTGCCTTGGCCTCCCAAAGTGCTGGGATTACAGGCGTGAGCCACCGCGCCCGGCCTGAAAAAGAATTTTTAAAGAACTCACAGTGCCTTCCACCCACCTCTTGTGTCATCTTGCCTCCTCAGACTTGACTTTCCTTATCTTCCCAGAGCAGCCAGCACTTATGGGGGTCTCCCACAGTCTGGGCCCTCCGTCAGGAGCCACCCCCAACCTCTCCAACTCACAGTCTGATGGACCGGAAGCACCAGCCAGGCAGTGGGCACAAGGACAGAGGCAGGGGCTAGAAAGTGACCCTGAGGGTTCTGGATGGGGGAGTGTATGTGGAGGAGAGGAGGGGAATGTGGGGTATGGTCGGGAAGGCTAAGATAGGGGCTGAAGTGAGAAGGGGGAGAGGTAGACCCCTAAACATTGAAACCCAGGGACAGGAAGTGAGCATTCCTATGAGGAACAGGTCTTGGGAGGTGAGAGACCATGGGAGAGACCTGGGAAGCCAGCCCAACTTGGGACAAGGTGGGCATGTCACCGAGTGGGCTTGGAAACCGAACCCTCTTCCACAAGGGCCTTCCGTCTCCCTTATTCCTTGTGCCCCATGTGGCCCTCCAGGCGCCCCAGCGGGATCCCAGAGAAGGATCTGCACAGCGTCATGGCACCCTACTTCCTGCAGCAACGGGACACCCTGCGGCGCCACGTGCAGAAACAGGAGGCTGAGAACCAGCAGCTGGCAGATGCCGTCCTGGCAGGGCGGAGGCAGGTGGAGGAGCTGCAGCTACAGGTCCAGGCCCGGCAGCAGGCCTGGCAGGTCAGTGTCCCAGCCTGCCTCTTCCTCTTCCATCTCTGATGGGCCCTCTGAGATCCGCAAATTGGTGGCTTCCTCCATTCCAACACAAGGGACCCCCACAGGGAGTAGGAGAGCTTGCCCCCTGGGGAACGGCCATGCATTGCCTCCCCTTGGGCGTGTGCAGAAGTCTCTGCCAGCCTCAGCAGACAGTTTTCTCCCCCAGATCCTCCACCAGGCACAGGCATGTGTTCCCCTGATGGAGCAGGTGAGGACACAGGCCCAGAGAGGGCAGGTGACTCACCCAAGGTAACAGCACCTCCACAACAGATTTGGAGTTAAAACCTGGTGGTGGTTCTACTGCTCCATGTGTCCACTGCCCAACATAGATACATACATTCTAAACCGGGTATGTGGTAGCGGGGTGGGTAGAGAACAAGAACGGAGGATGCGATAGTATTTTTTAAATTTGATACATCATATTTTACATATTTAAGAAGTACATGTGATACTTTGCTACATGCATAGAACGTGCAGTGATCAAGTCAGGGTATTTGAGGTGTTCATCACGTTGAGGATTTATCATTTCTATGTGTTGGGAGCAGTTCAAGACCTCTATTCTAACTACTTTGGTTTTGGTTTTGTTCTGAGATGGGGGTCTTGCTATATTGCCCAGGCCAGTCTTGAACTCCTGGCCTCAAGCAGTCTTCCTGTCTCAGCCTCCTGAATAGCTGGGATTACATGTGCTCATCACCGTACAAGGCTCTTAGCAACTTTGAAATATGGAGTACGTTGTCGTTAACTATAGTTACCTTACTCTATTGTTGAACAATAGAATTTACACCTTTTGCCTAACTATAAGTTTATACCATTAAACTACCTCTCTTCATCCCCCACCCCTTCCCCCAGCCTCTGTTAACTATCATTCTTTACCTTTATGAGATCAACTTTTATCTGCATCCTCACTAGCATGTTATTTTTTTCTTTTTTTTTTCCTGAGACGGAGTCTTGCTCTGTCGTCCAGGCTGGAGTACGGTGGCACGATCTCACCTCACTGCAACCTCTGCCTCCTGGGTTAAAGCGCTCCTCCCACCTCAGCCTCCCGAATAGCTGGGACTACAGGCGCCCGCCACCACGCCCAGCTACTTTTTGTATTTTTAGTAGAGACAGGGTTTCACCACGTTGGCCAGGATGGTCTCGAACTCTTTTTTTTTTTTTTTTGAGACGGAGTCTCGCTCTGTCGCCCAGGCTGGAGTGCAGTGGCGCGATCTCGGCTCACTGCAAGCTCTGCCTCCCGGGTTCACGCCATTCTCCTGCCTCAGCCTTCTGAGTAGCTGGGACTACAGGTGCCCACCACCGCGCCCGGCTAATTTTTTGTATTTTTAGTAGAGACGGGGTTTCACCGTGGTCTCGATCTCCTGACCTTGTGATCCGCCCGCCTCGGCCTCCCAAAGTGCTGGGATTACAGGCATGAGCCACCGCGCCCGGCCTGGTCTCGAACTCTTGACCTTGTGATCCACCCGCCTCGGCCTCCCAAAGTGCTGGGATTACAGGTGTGAGCCACCACCTCCAGCCTGTCTTTTTAATAATAGCCATTGTAGCCCAGGCGTGGCGGCTCATGCCTGTAATCCCAGCATTTTGGAAGGCCGAGATGAGCGGATCACAAGGTCAGGAGTTCGAGACCAGCCTGGCCAACATGGTGAAACCCTGTCTCTACTAAAAATACGAAAATTAGCCGGGCGTGGTGGCGGGCACCTGTAGTCCCAGCTACTCAGGAGACTGAGGTGGGATCAATCGTTTAAACCCAAGAGGCAGAGGTTGCAGTGAACTGAGACCATGCCATTGCACTCCAGCCTGGGTGACAGAGTCAGGGTCTGTCTCAAAAAAAAAAAAAAAAAAAGGTAATAATAGCCATTCTAGGCTGGGTGCAGTGGCCTGTAATCCTAGCACATTGGGAGGCTGAGGAGGGAGGATCATTTGAGCCCGGGAGTTCAAGACCAGCCTAGGCAACATTGGGAGACCCCATCTCAATAATAATAATAATAATAATAATAATAATAGCCAGGCATGTTGGTGCACACCTGCAGTCCCAGCTACTTGTGCGGCTGAGGCAGGAGGATCACCTGAGCCTGAGAGATTGAAGCTGCAGTGAGCCATGATTATGCCATTGCACTCCAGCCTGGGTGACAGAGCAAAACCCTGTCTCCAAAAAATAAAAAAATTTTTAAAAAGTAGCCATTTTAACTGGGTTAAGGTGATATCTCATTGTGTTTTGTTTTTTGGTTTTTGGTTTTTTTTGAGACGGAGTCTCGCCCTGTCTCCCAGACTGGAGTGCAGTGGTGTAGTTGTGGCTCACTGCAACCTCTGCCTCACGGGTTCAGTGATTCTCCTATCTAAGCCTCCTGAGTAGCTGGGATTACAGGAACCTGCCACCACACCCAGCTAATTTCTGTATTTTTAGTAGAGATGGGGTCTCACCATGTTGGCCAAGCTGGTCTTGAACTTCTGACCTCAAATGATCCACCCACCTTGGCCTCCCAAAGTGCTGGGATTACAGGTGTGAGCCACCGTACCTGGCGTTTGTTTTTTGAGGCAGAGTCTCACTCTGTTGCCCAGACTGAAGTGCAGTGGCACGATCTCAGCTCACTGCAACCTCCACTTCCCAGGTTCAAGCCATTCTCATGCCTCAGCCTCCTGAGTAGCTGGGATTCCAGGCGTGAGCTGCCACATCCAGCTAAATTTTGTATTTTTAGTGGAGATGGGGTTTCACCATGTTGGCCAGGCTGGTCTCAAACTCCTGGGCTCAAGCAATTCACCCACCTCAGCCTCACAACGTGCTGGGATTACAGACGTGAGCCACCACACCCGGCCCCAAAAATGTTCTATTTTAACTTTTTTTTTTTGAGACAGTCTTGCTCTATTGCCCAGGCTGGAGTGCAGTGGCATGATCTTGGTTCACTGCAAACCTCTGCCTCCCGAGTTCAAATGATTCTCCTGCCTCAGCCTCCCGAGTAGCTGGGATTACAGGTACGTGCTGTCATGGCTGGTTAATTTTTGTATTTTTAGTAGAGACGGGGTTTCACCATGTTGGCCAGGCTGGGCTCAAACTTCTGGCCTCAGGTGATCCACCTGCCACAGCCTCCCAAAGTGCTGAAATTACCCATTGTATGTTCTTGACGCCTTTGCTGACAGTTGGCCATAAGTATATGGATTTATTTCTGAGTCTGTATTCTGTTTTTTTTTTTTTTTTTTTTTGAGACGGAGTCTCGCTCTGTCGCCCAGGCCGGAGTGCAGTGGCCAGATCTCAGCTCACTGCAAGCTCCACCTCCCGGGTTCAAGCGATTCTCCTGCCTCAGCCTCCCGAGTAGCCGGGACTACAGGCACCCGCCACTGCGCCCAGCTAGTTTTTTGTATTTTTTAGTAGAGACAGGGTTTCACCACGTTAGCCAGGATGGTCTCGATCTCCTGACCTCATGATCCGCCCGTCTCGGCCTCCCAAAGTGCAGGGATTACAGGCTTGAGCCACCGCGCCCGGCCCTGAGTCTGTATTCTGTTATGCTGTTGGTTATGTGTTTGTTCCTATTTATTTATTTATTTATTTATGTGTCTGTTCTTATAACAGTACCAGTGCTGTTTTGGTTACTATAGCCTTGTACAATTTGAAATCAGGTAGTGTGATGCCTCCAGCTTTGTTCTTTGTGCTCAGGATTATTTTGACTATCTGCCATTGCCTGATATTTGAATAATATGTATATTAGAATGATTTGTAGAGCCTTCACACATCTAACACATATCCTCCATGCCACAATTGTGTGTCCTTTGAGGGTGAACTTAACTTTTGAAAGTGGCCTGACGTTACTTGGGGCCACGTTGGGTAAAGAAAGGAGAAGAAGAGGATCAAGCTGGATGGCACAGGTAGCAGCTCGGCTGCACCTCGATGAGACAGATTTTCCTATGGGCTCAAAGTGCATTTCCAAGAGAAGCTTTCTGGTAGGGCTCAAGTGGCGGCATCTCTGTCGAACTCCCTCCATCCATCATGTCAGCATCCAATTGACATCGACTTACAGCCACTTGACAGCCCCTTCCTGGGGCAAACCCTCATATTCCTGAGGGTTACAGGTCCCCAAATTTATGGCTCCCGGATCTCCCTGGTCTTCTCTTCCCAATACCAGTTAGCTGCAGCCTGAAGGCCCTGCCACAGCTTAGGAAGGGCCCTGGCCAGGAGGCGGTGGCAAGTGGAAGGCTGGCAGCCGCTCTGCTCCCTACTGTCCCCACTCCCTCTGCTCTCCCCACGTCACAGACTGGCCTGCGGGACCGGGCAGCAGGCACAAAAGTGGTAGTGACCAAGGCCCCCACCCTAAGCCTGGTGCCATCTTGCAGGGCACAACTCCAAGTTGTGTCTCGGGCACTCCCAGGGCCCCCTGCTGAGTCCTCAGGCAAGGCGCTGCTCCACCATCACCACTCAGTCACCATGAGGCCATGCGTCACTCCTGTCTCTGGGTCCTGGCTTCCAAATTGGCTGGATAATGATCCCAGGGCCTCACCAGCTCTGGGATACAGTGCTATCCTAAGAGGGACAAAGCCCTCTGCTCTTAAAGCCATGCCCCACCTATTCCAGCTACAGACCTTCATGTTGTTTGACGTGGGCAATTTCCATGTCTGTAACTCAACTGAAAGTTTATTTAATTCAAGAAAGTTTCTCGCCAGAAAGCTCTGTTGAGGTCAGAGGATTGAAGGACCACTTTGGGGACCCTTGCTGAAGATGGGCTCTGCTCCGGGGATGCCCAGCCTAGGTGGTCACAGAACCCAGCTTGCTATAAATACTTGCCGAATGGTGCAGACTTTCTAATGTGTCTTCATCCTAACGTGCTCTGCAGGGCCATGACTTAAGCCACAGACTCCATCCATATTGTCCTGGGGGAAACCCCAGGCCTGGAGTCAGGGACAGTGGAGGGCAAGGATTTGGGTTTTCTCAGATCCCAGTTTGTCTGTTGTCTCCCATTGATTTCAGGCTCTACACAGAGAACAGAGAGAGCTGGTTGCTGTGCTGAGGGAGCCTGAGTGAGGAGACCGCCAGGCCCAGAAGCAGAGGGCAGTCAAGGTCAAGAGCTTGTGGCCAGCGTGCCTGGCCTGGGCGGCCTGCCTCTGAGAACAGCTGAAATGGTGCCCAGTCCCTCAGCAGTGATGGAATTTGCTGGAGGACTAGGCCAGAGAAAGCCTCATTGCCACTGTGCCTTTGGGGTACCCTTGGGGTTGGACATACACCCCCTTTAGATTCCTCTGTTTCTTCTACCTGGATAATTCTTGGCCATGTTCTCTCTTCTTTAGGTTCAGGTCAGCTTTGCCCCTCCGCCCCACTCCTCCTGGTTCCTGAGCCCTTTTCCCTGGGCCTGGCTTGGAGAATCTGTTTTCAATCTCCACTGATTGCCCCCTTGCTGCCCAGCCCAGGGGCCTTTACCATGTTCTCCCCACATCCGTAAATAAACTTCCTCCACTACACTGTAATCTGTGAGGATGCTTCCTCTGCCTGGCCTCTCTTGGGCCAAGTCTTCAGTCATGGTCCTCTGGGAGCCTCCAGGCGGGGGTGGGTTGGCAAGGGGCTTACCAGACCATGTGCGGAGAGCAGCAGAGCCCCTTGTACAAAAACCAGGACCCCTGGGTTCCCTGTGGATAGGATGAGCTGCCAAGGAGGTGTCACTCTTGGCACCCTCCAAGAATCATTACGGCCGGGCGCGGTGGCTCATGCCTGTAATCCCAGCACTTTGGGAGGCCCAAAGTGAATCACCTGAGGTCAGGAGTTCGAGACCAGCCTGGCCAACATGGTGAAACCCTGTCTCTACTAAAAATACAAAATTAGGCCAGGTGCAGTGGCTCATGCCTGTAATCCTAGCACTTTGGGAGGCTGAGGTGGGCAGATCACCTGAGGTCAGGAGTTCGAGACCAGCCTGGCTAAATGGTGAAACCCCATATCTACTAAAAATATAAAATTAGCCAGACATGGTGGCGTGTGCCTGTAATCCTAGCTACTCGGGGGGCTGAGGCAGGAGAGTCACTTGAATCCAGGAGGTGGAGGTTGCAGTGAGCCAAGATTGCGCCACTGCACTCCAGCCTGGGCAACAAGAGTGACACTCCATCTCAAAAAAAAAATTAGCTGGGCATTAGAACGTGCCTCTAATCCCAGCTACTCGAGAGGCTGAGGCAGGAGAATTGCTTGAACCTGGGAGGCAGAGGTTGCAGTGAGCCGAGATGGCGCCATTGTACTCCTGCCTGGGCGACAGAGCGAGACTCCGTCTCAAAAAAAAAAGAATCGCGGGCACTTTGTTTCTCTTGCTTCTTCCACTTCATTCTGCCAGGGCAGCCAAAGGCAGGATGGGTGCTTCCTGGATCAGCCAGAGGGGGAAAGGGGTTGGGTGTGGATGGGGGCAGAACTTTTCCCTAGCGAGGGCTTTGGTGAGGTCTGCCAGAGGCACACTGGGGACACAGGCAAGCATCAGGTGGCCCCCACTTCCCCCCTCCCATAAACAGCACTCAGCTCAGTCTCCCTCTGCCCACTTTGTTACCATGGAGCTGTGGCATTCAAGCATTCAAATGCCCTGCTCCTGTCAGGCCTGCCCCGTTGGGTGCTTTGTTTACTTGTCAGGTTGGGCAGATGGTCTCAAGCCCTGGTTGGTTGGTGGGTGGGTGAGTGACACAGGTTAGACAGGGGAAGGTTCCAGGACACCTCTTCCCTCTCTGGGCTGACCTGAGGCAGTGGAGGCTCTCAGGTGTGGGATGGGGTTTTCAGGCTGGGATGTTCTGTACCGTAGAGGACAGGCCTTCCTATCGCTTACAGGAGCACTACGGGAGGGCAGGTCCCTCCCCAGGGTGGTTAACACCGTGGAGGCTGCAGGGTCAGGAGGAGAATTGGGGGGACCAGGAGGGCGGAGGCACACTCCATCTCCATGCTCCTCAGGCCCTGCCTCCCTGCCTGCTAAGGGCACGGGGAAGGGGTTCCCCACCTCAGTGAGTGCCTGCCTCCCTGCCTTGTGCCTGTGTACCTGGCAGTCACAGCCACCTAGCGTGTCCCAGAGGCCAACCAGTTGACCTCATCTGCCCAGCCCCACCTCCATTGGCTTTGGCTCTTGGCCTTGTGCCGCCCGACCCTTTCTCCTGTCCAGATGTGCAGGGCCTGAGCCATCGAGCTGCGCCCACAGCAGACTGCCTTTGGTGTCTCACCGGGTGAACGAGGGCATTGCAAGGCATCCCCTCCCTGGGTTTGGCTCCTGCCTACGGGGCTGACAGTAGAAATCACAGGCTGTGAGACAGCTGGAGCCCAGCTCTGCTTGAACCTATTTTAGGTCTCTGACCCCTGCTTCCTCTTTAGAATCTCCTTAGAGCTCAGCCAGTGCTCAACCTGAGGCTGGGGGTCTCTGAAGAAGAGTGAGTCGGGGCTGAGGGGTGTCGGGCTGCCCCCTGAGGAAGGGGCCAGAGGCAGTGTCAAGAGCCGGGCAGTCTGATTGTGGCTCACCCTCCATCACTCCCAGGGGCCCCTGGCCTGGCAGCCGCGGCTCCCAACCACAGTATCCTTTGGGGTTTGGCCTACGGAGCTGGGGCGGATGACCCTCAAATAGCCCTGGCAGATTCCCCCTAGACCCGCCTGCACCATGGTCAGGCACGCCCCTCCTCATCACCGGGACACAGCCCAGAGGGTATAAACAGTGCTGGAGGCTGGCGGGGCAGGCCAGCTGAGTCCTGAGCAGGAGCCCAACATAGCCACTGAGACGCCATGAGAGCCTTCACACTCCTCGCCCTGCTGGCCCTGGCCACACTTTGCATCACTGGCCAGGCAGGTGAGTGCCCCCACCTCCCCTCAGGCTGCACAGCAGTGGGGGCTGAGAAAAGGAAGCACCATGGCCCACCTCTTCTCACCCCTTTGGCTGGCAGTCCCTTTGCAGTCTAATCACCCTGTTGCAGGCTCAATCCATTTGCCCCAGCTCTGCCCTTGCAGAGGGAGAGGAAGGAAGAGCAAGCTGCCCGAGACACAGGGGAAGGAGGATGAGAGCCCTGGGGATGAGCAGGGGTGAACCAGGCTCCCTTTCCTTTGCAGGTGCGAAACCCAGCGGTGCAGAGTCCAGCAAAGGTGCAGGTAAGAGGATGGACCTGATGGGCTCCTGGACCCCCGCTTCTCACCTTGGTCCCTCAGTCTCATTCCCCTACTCCTGCCACCTCCTGTCTGGCTGTCAGGAAGGCCAGCCTGCTGCCAACCTGATCCTCCCAAACCCAGAGCCACCTGATTCCTGCCCCTCTGCTCCACAGCCTTTGTGTCCAAGCAGGAGGGCAGCGAGGTGGTGAAGAGACCCAGGCGCTACCTGTATCAATGGCTGGGGTGAGAGAAAAGGCAGAGCTGGGCCAAGGCCCTGCCTCTCCGGGATGGTCTGTGGAGGAGCTGCGGCAGGGAGTGGCCTCTCTGGGCTGTGGTGGGGGAACAGGCAGCCAGCCCTGGTGGGGACCCTGGAGCCCCATGTGTAGTGAGAGGAGGGATGGGCATTTTGCACGGGGGCTGATGCCACCACGTCGGGTGTCTCAGAGCCCCAGCCCCCTACCCAGATCCCCTGGAGCCCAAGAGGGAGGTGTGTGAGCTCAATCCGGACTGTGACGAGCTGGCTGACCACATCGGCTTCCAGGAGGCCTATCGGCGCTTCTACGGCCCGGTCTAGGGTGTCGCTCCGCTGGCCTGGCCGGCAAACCCAGTTCTGCTCCTCTCCAGGCCCCCTTCTTTCCCCTTGCCCTTGCCCTTGCCCTGACCTCCCAGCCCTATGGATGTGGGGTCCCCATCATCCAGCTGCTCCCAAATAAACTTCAAAAGAGGAATCCGTGGGCCTGTGAATCTGTCCAGTTTATGGAGTGTGGGAGGGAGGTGTCAGGAGGATGGGGGTGAGGAGGTTTTACCTTCTTCAGTTCTAGAAAGTGCTTTCCAAAGTTTTATTTTTTTATTTGTACCTGCCTTGTTCCAGAAAACATTGAAGGTGGCTTCCTAAAGTCTTAACTAGGGATCCCCCCTCTAGCCTAGGACCCTCCTCCCCACACCTCAATCCACTGAACCATCCATAATGCCCCCAGATAGGCCCACCCCCAAAAGCCTGGACACCTTGAGTACACAGTTATGACCAGGACAGACTCATCTCTATAGGCAAATAGCTGCTGGCACTGGCATTACCTGGTTTGTGGGGATGGGGGGCAAGTGTGTGGCCTCTCAGCCTGGTTAGCAAGAAGCATTTGGGGTAGGCCTAGGTTAGTCGTGTTAGTTCTTCCCTGTGCTGAGCAGAGACTTCAGGAGCACCAGAAATGGAGCCAGATGAAAGGACCCCAACACCTCCCGGCCCCAACCTTTGACAGAGTGTGGGGGCATCTTCAGCCTGGACACGCATGCATCTCCCCTCTCAAGACCCTCAGCACTTCCTCTACTCCCATCAAGAGCCCCCTCACAGTCCCGCTCACACTCTGCCATTCCCCCTAGACACCCCTCCTCTCCTCTGCCCTCTCTCCTGTGCCCTCTCTCCTCAGCCCCTGTTGGTTCCAAGCTGAGATGTGTCCCCACCTGATTAGGCCCAACTCTGGGCTCCTCCTCAGCACGGGGGCCTGGCCTCTGCCCCCTCCAGGGCAGGGTCAGGGATGGGGCTTCACTGTTGTTTGGCCTGAGCACCCCCCTCCAGTGGGCCACCCTGCAGCAGAGGGCATGTACCGGGGGCCCGAAGCAGGGAGGCCGTGAAAGCAGCAATGATGAGTAGGTTCCCGGCTACAGCCAAGACCAGTGTGGCCACTGTGCCTGCCAGGCCCAGGGCAGGTTCCTGTGTGGCCAGCCAGGCTCTGCGCGATCCCATATCAGCCAGCACTGCCTCCAGCTGGAAGTGGGTGCCCAGCACTGCACAGATGTGGAATAGCTGGTGGCTGTGGCCTGTGGAGAGGATGGGCAGGTCAGAGCCACACCTTTCCCAGTGCAAGTCACCCCATCCTCTGGGCCTGCTACTCCCCTATTGAGAATTAAGAAACCCTGACTCCCAGAGTGACTGAAAGGAGTGAATGAGCATTTGTGCATGTGGCCCCAGCACACATGCTACTAGTTTTGCTACCTGAGAAGTGGCAGGTGGAGGACCCTTCCAGTGATGCTCTCGTTAGAGGAAGACAGGGAAGTCCCTCCTATAATTTGCCTCCATCCTGGGGTTGTAATACCCATTTACCCAGTTCATTCTGTGCTCTGGGAAGCCATCTGCCCCTGCCTCTTCCCGGGCCGGGCCAGGCGTGCCCTCACCGATGTAGTCAAAGCGTCCTGGTGCCAGCCTTTCAGGCAGGTGGGAGGCGAAGAGGAAGCCAGTGAGCAGCGCACAGAAGAGGTGGTAGCCGTGGCTGGTGCTCAGGGCCTCCTGCCCACAGCTGTGGCCCCTGCCCCAGCACAGCCCGAGCTGGCAAAGGAAAAGAGACTGCTGGAGAGGGACTTGGGAGCCAAAACATAGGGGATCTGGTGAGGAGGTAGAGTGGGCGGGCACAGCTAGGCAGGGTGCTAGACCAGAAGAGAGGCGGCTGGGCTGAGGCAGGGACTGAGGGGGCAAGGCTGGAAGTGGGCACTTTGAGGGTCTGGACAGGAAAGCAGGTGTCTGGGCAGGGGCCCCAGGCCTCCTTACCCGATAAAAGAGTGGGAGGTTGTCGAACAGGAAGGGATAGGCGAACGCTGCTGTGCGGAGAACCTTACTGAGCCCAGGGCTTTCCAGCTCCAGGAAACTGGGAGGCGGGAGGAAAAGGCTGGTCACCATCACTGTGCTCAGGGTAGGGGTCAGGAAAGGCAAGAGGACTTGGGCAAAGATGGAATATCAGCACAGCCTGCAGCTAAGAAAACCCTTAGGGCGTATGACCTGTGTAAACGACCACATCTGTATGTGGGGATAAAGACATCTGCCTTTTATGGTGGCTTGTGAGAATTAAAGGAGACAGCATGGGTATGAGCATACAGGGTCTGACAGAGGAAGTCCTCAGTACATGGTCCCGATGTCACTAATGCTGTTTGAGGGCAGTGAGGTGTGTCCTCTCCTGTGCCTCCGCCTTCCCCGTCCCCACCGGAGGGGCCTGGGAACCCACCGGGAGTAGCAGGAGAGGCCGGTGCACAAGAAGGAGTTGAGTGCGGCGGCAGGCACAAAGAACTGGTGCAGGCGGCCGTGCAGCCAGGAGGCCGGCATGGAGTAGGCGGCATAGGGGAAGGCGCAGCCTGCGGTGAGGTGGGGGCGTGCAGCTGAGGCCTGAGGGGCACGCCCCTATGTCCCGTGTACCACCCCTCGACCTGCTCCGGGACGCCCAAACCCCGCGCTCCCGCGCTCCCGCGCCTGTCCGGCTCACCCAGGCTGTAGAGGCTGAGCGCGCCGTAGTCCAGGAAGTAGCAGATGTGGCGCGCGCGGGGCGACATGGAGCTGAAGGTGTGCGCGCAGCACGACGCGAAGGGGTAGAGGCAGGCGGGCAGCAGGAAGACCAGCAGCGGCCAGTGGTACGGCTCCGCGCGGAAGCCGGGGCCGCCCGCCAGCGCCAGGAGCCGCCACAGGAAGTACCTGCGGCGGGCGCGTGCTCAGGCCGCCGTGGACCCCCGCGACTGCTGCTGCAGCCCGTGGGCCTGGACGGTCCCTGCCCGCCTGGGTACCCCCTCTGAGCTCAAGGCCGCGGCCTGGGGCAGAGCCTCCCCTCACCAGGTGGGCACGAAGTGAGTCCAGATGTTGACCGTCTCGTTGGTCATCTGGAAGGAGCTGAGAACACAGTCCAAAGCCGAGCTGGTGGGGCGGCGGTAGCCAGACATGATGCCATCTTCCCAGAACACCTAGGGTAGTGGTGGGAGAGGAGGGGCGTCACTGTGCCCCGACCCTTTCCCTCCATTTGAGATCTCTGGAAGCAGGGTCAAAGAGGCTGGGCTGGAGACCAACGTGGCCCCCAAGCCAAACTAAATCTGATCTGATCTTACCACAGGTCCCAGCACCCACAACCCGCAAAACAGATGGGAAACCGAAGAGCCAGAGTGGGGTGGGGTGGGGGTGGGGCGCAGCACACAGGGCGCTCTGGGGAAGGGGACTCCAGATGGAGGGCCACAAGCTTGTTCCTCAGAGAAGAGAGGAAGAGCCTCACACTGGAAAGGGAGAGTAAGAGTTCGCCTGCAGGAGGGGCTGCCCCAATAGCTAAAAGAGAATGTCAGCCCCTAGTCAGTCCTCTAGGGAATGGGGGTTGGTGGGTCAGTGAGTGGAGCCCCTCACCCGGGGGACCTGGTGGACTTGAAGAAGTTGGGGCAGCTTGAGACTGAGCATGGTGGCCTGGCACCTCCACGTTGACCTAGAGACAGAGCAGGGGATAGGGGATCAGATATCTGCCCCCATCCACAGGCCCCTTTCACCTGGGTTCAGCCCCAGGATGGGCAGCACGTGTGGGAGGCAGACGGCACCCTCCCTCCTGGAGCTGCTTCCTGCAGGCCCAGGGAGGCTGGTCCACCTTCCCCAGCCCTTGCACCACTTAACTCCAACCCCTGTTCTCCTTGGGGCATTCAGTCCCCACACTGAGGGGCTTGGCGGCCTCAGCCCAGCATGGAGTGGTGGGGTCCTCCCAGCCGGGAGGCTGCCCCAAATAGTGATCCAAACCCCCAGGCTCCCAGTTTGTGTCTCGGGAAGAACCCTGACTCCTGGAGGCCAGCACAGAGACAGCCCGGGTTCCACTCCCTGCCCCACCAGAACGTGCTTCGCCCACAGTGCCCGAGCTGAGCACAGAACACTCTTGGCACTCAGAGTCTCTGGAGAAGCCAGATGCCATCAGGTGGGACAAGGAGTTGGGGGATGCCTGGCTTTTCTCTGAGGACTACACTTGTGCCCCCCAGGAGAGTTTTGGGGTCCCTGCCCCTCCTGAGCCCCATATCCCTCAGCCCCAGACCTGTGCACTGCCTCCAGGTGGCCACGGCTCTGCTGCCCTGCTGGCCTCTCCCGGCACATTCCTTGGCACAAGTGGAGGGGCTGGGCCAGCTGGGCAGGCGGAGCTGCCCCAGGAGGAGGACTAGGACACTCCCCCCACCAACCCAGGCCAAAACTTTGCAGCAACTCTAGAGCCTAGTCCCTCCTCTTCCTGCCACCAGCAATGCATCCGTGTTTTTGCTGCATGCACTCTGGGGCTTGCACCAGCAGTCACCCCCCAGCCTCTGCCCCTGAGATGGGTGCTGGAGACCCTGCTGGGCACAGGGCAAACCTGGCCCTAGTCCCTGCACCCCAGCAGAACAAAGATGGATGAGGGCCTCCCAGGGTATCCTTTGCTTGCTCCCACAAGTGGGATGGGGGAGTTCTCCCCTATCCTGAGTGCTGCCCATCTATCTGGGGAAGGAGTGAGGAATACACTGGGGTCTAGCTCCCCTCACGGTGCCTTCCCTTAGTAGTAGGGTTTGGAGATCTCTGGAGTGGGGTGTGTGCAGTTGCTGTGGAAATGGGGGAGGGACAGCTGGAGCAAGGTGCTTTATCTCTATTTCCCCAGAGAGGTGGTGTCAGAGCCCCAGAAGGTGAGCTTCCTTACCCAGAGCTTGGCGGGTGCTCCTAAGCTGGTGGGTCAGCAGGCCCAGGGCTCCACGGGCGGAGTCCGAGGCTGCTGCCAGCCAGGCTGATGGAGGAGAGGGGCCAGGCCTGGGCGGGGAGTGGGGAGACAAAGGGGAGCCAGGGAACAATCCCAGCCTTGTCCAGCCTCCAGGGAGCAGCACGGGGTGGCCCAGCCCCATTAGCAGGCAGCTCACTCGGCCGCCTGCACACAGCCAGCATCTCCAGCACAACCCAAACTCCCTGTGCTGACTGGCTAGAATAGGCGAGCGGCCCAAGCCAGGATGTGGCCACGGTGCTGTAGAGTCCCCCTGGCCACTCAGAGCAGTTTTCTTCTTCCAGGTTCTCCCAGCAGTTAAGGACAGCTCTGCCTTAGGCTGGCAGAGGAACCCAAATCCCCAAACGCGGAACCTATTTCAGAAGCCATCTCTCACCATGCTTTGCTGCCTTTTAGCACCTGGTGCTGGGTAGGGCTCAGAGCAAACTGCCTTTGGTAAATGTTGGTTCTACCATGCGGGATTCACCAGGCTCACCACCTCCCCATCCCCACCCTGAACACAATTTGAAGAGCCAATCTTTGCAGGACAGGCACTTGAGGACTCAGAGGCTGGTTTCAAGGCTCACCTCCCCCACCCCCTTGAGGAAGAGGACCCAGCTGGTAACAGTGAACCAACCCCAGGCAGGGATGTTGCTGGCAGATTTTCACTATCACCCCTGCAAAGGCACCGCCTCAGTTTACAGGGTCAAGGAGCTTGACAGTGTCTATCAAACCATCTCCAGCGCTTTCACTCAAATTGCCTGCTTCTTGTTCTGTTCCATCCACTTCAAACAAGTCTTTCCAAAATGCATTTCAGGACGCCATCTTCAATGTCCCACCTCCCCATGAAACTTCTGTACAGACAGGCACCAGGAGACAGGGATTGGGCTTGGGGGGGTTTATTAAGTGATGCTTTAGTCTCAGTCTCTGCCAGCAACTGGGGGTGGGGTGACTCCACTCACCCCAGGATTTCCCAGACTTGCTGTTTTAGAGGAAAGAGGCAGGAAGCCAACTATCCTCTAAGCCACAGCTTGGGAAACTAGGCTAGTACTGGGGTGGGGGCAGCAGAGTTAAGACCCTCCACCCCCAGCCCGCAGCCTGTGCTATCCTCCCAGCCTGAGGGGGAAGAGCTGAGGCAATTCTGGCCTCAGCCTCCCACACACAGCCCTGCTCTTGGTGCGCCATTCACTGCCCTGAGCTATTCATGATCTCTGCTCCCACATATTCACCTCGACACTCCAAAAGCCAGCCCCACACTCAGCCCCTTCAGGTCTTTAGTCCTGGGGAGGGCAAAAGGAGGGACAGAGGGCTCTGACTGAGCAGCTTCAAGGGGCCTCTCCTTTCTGCTGCCCACTGAATGCCAGCCCCTTGTCTTCAGCCCTCCCTTAGATAGGAAGCGGGGTGGTGGCCTCAGACTGCACCCCCTTTCTTCTCTTCCTGACATCCCATTCTCTCCCAGCACAGCGGCCAAGAGCACAAAGCACAGCACCTGTGGGGCTGGTGGGCACAGGAGCCCATGCTGGCACAGGCCAGATTGCCTGCAGCCCTAGGTGGGGCCTGCTCCCTGCCCTGGAAGCTAGACAGAGGGAGACAGAAAGCAGAAGTGGGGCAATGGGATGTGCAGCCCCTGTGGCAGGAGGAGGAGCACACGAACCCTGACCCTGTGACCCTGCTATTCGGTGCAGGCCACACCAGGCCTTGCTTCTCTAAGAGCCCCTGTGGCTGGCTCCAGAGCTGCCTGGTCCCCATAAAGGGGGCTGAAAGGAGGATGGGTGATCCTTGAGGAGGGGAAGGGTCTGCAGAGAATCACTCAGACACCAGGTATTACCCGGCTCTTCCCCCAAGAACTGGAGGGTCCAAACTCCTGGCCCCAACCACTCTGCATCTTGGGTGAGGAAGAAGGGCCTTTTCTGCTGTTCCTTCCCCTCAGAGATCCAAGAACCCACTCCAGTGAAATGCAGGTGCCCATGCCTGCCACCTGCCCCTGGAGACAGCAGGGGAGCTGAGGCAGGAAGGCTGGCCAGGGGCCCACAAGACTCTCCTAATCCAAGCACTTTCCTCACTTTCCTAACGTCTTGGCAACAAAGGGACCCCACCCTCCCAGCCGGCTCCTGGGCCCTCCCTGCAGCCTCTGAGCAGCTAGGCCTCCGTCCTGTGTGCGTGCATGAGTCTGCATGTGGTGGGGTGACTACAGGCGCTGGTCCTGGCTGCCAGGGAGGGCAGGAGAGATCTGGAGTCAGCCCCACTGCAGGGCCTGGAGGTCAGTATCAACCAATCTCCTTCCACTGCTTGTAGAAGTCCAGAACATTCTTGATGTCCACGCTGGCGTGGGCAGCGGCCTGCAGGGCTGCCTGTGGAATGGGAGGAGGAAAGATGGAGAGGGTCTGACCTCCTGAACTGAGGAGCAAATCATTGAGGCGCTGGGGAAGGAGTGATGGAAGAGAAAAATGCAGCTATGTGGAGGGTCTGGGGATGGAGTCTGCTCTGGTACCTCATCCCTATTCCACACCATCCCCTCAACTCACCCATGACCCACCTGCATGGGGCCTGAAAGCACGCTGGGGTTGTCCAGTGGAAGGCCTGTGATGATGGTCACCATGCCGCTCGGATCCTCCTCACCTGCCCCCTGGGCCAGAGTCAGCTGTTTGCAGCTGTCCAGGATCTTATAGAGAGTCCTGGGGATGGGGGGTGGAGGGGAAGATGGGCCAAGACCCAGCATTAGCACAGCCCAAACACCAGGATCTCCAGGGGACAGGGGCAGCTAGGGGCAGCTGGGGGCTGGAAGGGCAGCAAGCGGCAGTGGGCCCTGGAAGCTGGCCCTGGAGACACTATGGGGAGCCGGCAAAGGTGCGATGAGGGAAAACACCAAGCCTGAGCATCGCAAGGCCCGAAGAGGCTGATCCATCTGCCTACAGAGGAAAAGCTCAGGTGCTGGGGCAACTTCGTACTCCCCGCAAGGTGAGGCCTGCAGGAGGGCCCCGGCAGGCTACGTGTGGAGCCTCAGAATTCTCCAGCCCTACCCGTTCTCCCTAGGAATGCTCATGGAGCAGCAAGGCAGGTGGCTTGACTGGGGTTCTAGGGGTGAGGGCTAAACTGTTACCAGGCATCTGCATCCTGCCTCTTCAGCTTATGCCGCTCAAAGCTCTTTCCCACCTCTTTCTGGCAGCGAATGTACCTGCAGAGGAGATGTGCGAGTGGAGGTCAGGAGCAGGGGACTGGCAGGGCGCCTTACATGAAGCAGTCCGTTGTGGCTCTGGGGGCCTGGTTTTGCAGGTGGGGGTGGGAACATGTCTCTCCCACCACAGCTTTGTTTGGAGCCATTCTTAAGTGGCTTCCTGGCTGCTGGGCCCAGCTCACTTTTTCTCCTGATAACATCAATTATTTGGTTCCTCTCAGGGGAGGAGCTGAGAGGGGAGAAGCAGCAGATGCTTTTCAAGTCAGGGCTTCTGGAGACAAGGTCCAAACAATCAGGCCTTGTGCAGCTTCCTGGCCAGGCAGAGCAGATGCAGAGGAGGGGGTGGGCCAGCTAGCAGGGAAAAGGAAGCTTTCTTCTTATTCCCTACACCCTCTGCCTAGTCCTCCTCCGGCCCCAAAGGCTAGAAGGGCAGGCCTGTACTGGCTCAGCATCTGCTACATGCTGCCAGCTGCCCCTCCCTGGCTGGCTTCAGTCTCACCACTCTCTCAGCTCAGCGGGGAGGTGGGAAGCCCCTGGGCAGCCTGGAAGAAGGCCCTCACACTCTGAGAAACCTGATCACCTGTCCCAACCCTAAAGCAGGAGAAATTCCTATAAAGTCTAAAGCTGGGGGAAGGAGGTCTGCTCCCTTCTCCCCAGTGGGTGCTGATCACAGGCTTGTCGCAGAGGAAGGACAGCAGCTCAGTGCTACCCACAGGGCTCCTGGCCCCTTTGGTCACCCTCTATTTCAGCACCTACAACCTTGACTTCTGATTATCTCTGGTATCACTGCCCATGCAGTGAGCTGACTGTGAGTAGAGATGGGTATGTGTGTGTCTTACCCATAGGGAGCAAGCAGCTCATGAGCATGTGTCGTCCGAAAGACAGACCCAGGGCTCAGCACAGGTCCAGCCAGGCCTGCACTCACCTGTTTCCTTTTTTAAACTCTGCCTCCAGGTACCGAATCCCATCCCGGGCCCCTGGGTGTTCCTTCTTCAGCAAATCCAGGCCATCGATCACTGGTGGGCAAGGTGGGGGTAGGAAAGGACAAAACAGATAAGCTCCGACTGCTGTGACAAGGGGCTCTGGAGGAAGTATCTGAGCTCACCTCAGTACACTCTTCAGGCAGAGAAGGGACCCTGGCTCCAGAGAGGGCTCCCAAAGTTCTCTGAAAATGTGACCTTCCGCCAGCAATATACTTGGCAATTTACCAAGTGCGTTCACATTATATTCACTTACATTTTCTGTTTCTCCCAACTGTCTTGTGAGGCAGAACAGGGATTGTTATGTCCATTTCACAGATGAAGTGACGGGTTCATAAAGGTGGTAAGACTTGACTAAGGTGACTGTGTATAAACTGGGCCCAAATAAGGTCTCCTAATCCCAAGCCCAGAATCTCCTTGAGCCATACTCTATCTGTCCCCTTATCTCTCCAATGTACTTACCTGTCCTTGGGATGATGACAATGAAGCGGCCACTGGTGGCCAGTTGGCGGATGACAGGGAGATGGTGGCAGAGGGCCTGGGTGTCGGGGACGAGGTAGGGAGACATGGCTGACTGGGCCTTGGGCTGCTGCAGGCTGCCCTCCAGCTGAGACACTTCGAGCTGGTGAGAGAGGGCAGGGTGGGCACAGCTGCGGGGGACCCCTGCAGCCAGGCTGGGGGAAGAGTGGTGCTCAAGGTGGCTCTTATAGGGCTCCTCCTGTTAAGGGGATCAGAGGACCCTTTCTACCAATGGCTTTGGGGGGAAAGTAGACAGAAGTAAGGGTTAAAGAGAAAGGGAGAGACAGAAGTGAAGGCAGAAAGGAGGCACATGGCTGAATGAAGAGTGAGTAGTAAGGAGGGTGATCTGGGAGAAGTGGAGGGACACAGAGGCAACAGAGCAGGAAGACTGCAGCGGAAGGGGGAGACCTGCCAGTAAGGTTGAAGCAAAAGCTCTACCAAGTGCAGAAGAAGCACTTGGGCCCTGATTTCCTACCTGAAGTCGTAGCTGAGCCATGTCTCTCATGAGCCTGTTCCGACGAGCTTCCTCCTGTGCCTATGAGGGAAACAACGAGCTATAAGGAGCTGGGGTACACATTCCCTTCTCCAGTCATCAGGAAGACCAAGAGGGTTTCCTGGGGTCTCAGTGTGACCTCATGCAAAGTCACTCTCTAGCACTGCTGCTAAATGAGGGGAGGAGAGCCATGGAAGAACAAATATTCTTCTGCTGCACTCTGAACACTTCCATTACCAACCCGAGGCAGGTCATGATGTTCCAGGCCCTGCAGGGGACGGGGAGCAGACAGCCATGTGCCGTTGCCATGCAGGACATCACCTGGCTGTGCCTCAGGATTCAATCTCTGCTCTTCTCAATCTGGTCTCCCCTCCCAGGAGATCCTACCCAAGCACTTCCTCACCTTCTACCTCCATCCACTTGCTAACATCTTCCAAATCTGCAGATTCAGCCCAAGCCTGACCATCCTGAGCTCCAGATCCACACATCCAACTGCCTACTCAGCAGCCCCATCTGCTCCTTAGAACCTGAGTCTCTTCCTCTAGTGTTCCCTAGCCTAGTAAATAAACCACAGTCTGCCCAAGTCAGAAAGTTCAGGGTTGGCTTTGAGTCTTCCCTCTCTCTCAGCCTCAGAAGTTATCAGTTTCCCTGTCCTGTCAATTGTGCCCCCTAAACAGCGTGCAAATCCTCCCACCTCCACTGTGAAACCCCAGTCTAAGCCAACACCTCTCCTTGACTACTGTAACAAACACGTACTGGTCTCTGCCTCTAATTCAATCCCTTTTCTCTACCTACAACCAAGGCAATCTTTTAAAAACCATCTGATGCCCACTATAGCCCTACCTAAGTCTTCTGATCCCTTTCCTCTGTATTCTGGGTAAAGTCCAAATTCCTTAGTGTGGTCTAAAAGATGAGGTTAAGGATGGGGACTTTATCCTGTAAGATACGGGGAGCCACTGAAGACTCTTTTTATTATGCTTTTCTTTTTTTTTTTTTTGAGACAGGGTCTCACTGTCACTCAGGCTGGAGTGCAGTGCCACAATTCCCGTTTGCTGCTACCTCTGCCTCCCGGGCTCAAATGATCCTCCTGCCTCAGCCCCGCAACTAGCTGGGACTACAGGCACATGCCACCATGCCTGGCTAAGTTTTGTATTTTTTGTAGAGAGTGGGTTTCACCATGTTGCTCAGGCTGGTCTCAAACTCCCGGGACTGAAGCAATCTGCCCGCCTTGGCCTCCCAAAGTGCTGGGATTACCGGTGCGAGCCACAGCGCCTGGCCCACTGAAGACTCTTTGATGACCAAAGTGGCATCATCAAAGTGGTGCTTTAAAATTTTAATCTTGGCCGGGCACGGTGGCTCACGCCTGTAATCCCAGCACTTTGGGAGGCCGAGGCAGGCGGATCACCTAAGGTCAGGAGTTCGAGAGCAGCCTGGCCAACATGGCAAAACCCTATCTCTACTAAAAATACAAAAATTAGCTTGGCGTGGTGTCGCGTGGCTGTAATCCCAGCTACTTGAGAGGCTGAGGCAGGGAAATTGCTTGAACCTGGACAGCAGAGGTTGCAGTGAGCCGAGACAGAGCCACTGTACTACAACCTGGGCGACAGAGCAAGACTCCATCTCAACATAAATAAAATAAAATAAAATAATAAAATATTAATGTTGGGGCCAGGCATGGTAGTTCACACCTGTAATCCCAGCATTTTGGGAGGCTGAGGTCAGGAGTTCGAGACCAGCCTGGCCAACATGGTGAAACCCTGACTCTACTAAAAACACAAAAATTGGGGCTGAGCACAGTGGTTCATGCCTGTAATCCCAGCACTTTGGGAGGCTGAGGCAGGTGGATCACGAGGTCAGGAGTTCGAGACCAGCCTGACCAACATGGTGAAATCCTGTCTCTACTAAAAATATAAAAATTAGCCAGTCGTGGTGGCATGTGCCTGCAATCCCAGCTACTCAGAAGGCTGAGGCAGGAGAATCACTTGAACTCGGGAGGCGGAAGTTGCAGTGAGCCAAGATCATGCCATTGCACTCCAGCCTGCACAACAAGAGCAAAACTCTGTCTCAAAATAAATAAATAAATAAAAATACAAAATTAAAATTAAATATAATATTAATCTTGGGGTCAGGCACTGTAGCTCACGCCTGTAATCCCAGCAATATGGGAGGCCAAGGCAGGAGGACTGCTTGAGCTCTGGAGTTTGGGACCACCCTCAGCAATACAGCAAGATCACATTTCTACAAAAAATATATATATTTTTTTATCTGAAAAATTAATCAAGCCTGTAGTCCTAGCTACTCAGGTGGCTGAGGCAGGGGGACTGCTTGAGCCTAGGAGTTCAAGGCTGCAGTGAGCTATGGTCGTGCCACTGCATTTCAGCCTGGGTCAACAGAGCAAGACCCTGTGTCAAAAAAAGAAAAAAATTCTCATTCTCATCATGAGACAACATCACACAAACCCAAACTGAGGGACACTATGAAATAACTGACCAGTACTCTTCAAAAGTGTCACACCAGGAAAGAGAAGGAAAAACTGAGAACTGTCAGAGACTGCATGAGACCAAGGATACATGACAGTCAAACATACTGTGGGTCCTGGACTGGATTACAAAGAGAAAACACACATTAGTAGGAAGACTAGGGAAAGAGGAATAAAGTCTACAGTTTCTCCAGCCTGGGTGACAGAGCAAGACTCCATCTCAAAAAAAAAGAAGAAGAAAAGAAAAGAAAATGTAGAAAGACAAAGGAACATTCCCAAGGTTGGAAAGTACAGTCAATGGTAGAGCCAGGACTCTGGAGTTGGACACACTGTGGAGTTCTTATCCTGGCTCTTTCTGCTGCTTTAGAGACTTAGCTTCTCTGTAGGCCAGGTGGGCACTAGGAGTTGTGGGGGCTGTAGTAACTCCACTCTCAACCCCCTGCAGAGTCCTGCACAACAAAGAACTGTCCTGCCCAAAGTGCCAAGAGTGTCCCCTTGAGAAAGTGTAGACGAATGGAAGCAGAAGGCCAGAGCCTAGGTGACAGCCATTTTCTCTTGCTCTCTCTTTTTTTTTTTTTTTTTGAGGCAGGGTCTCACTGTCACCCAGGTTGGAGGGCTGCGGCAAGATCTTGGCTCACTGCAGCCTCAACCTCCTGGGAGAGTCATTTTCTGACGGGCCCTGTGGGCAAACTGGTAAGCAAGGGAGGCACCACAAACTTTCCCTCTTCCTACTGCAGAACTCAAGCCCATGAGTTGCTTTTAGACTAAAATGGTAATTGTGAAACCCCTTATTCAAGAGAGGGGGATGGGGGCACTTGTGTAAAAGCCCCCCCAGAGAACTAGTGCAGATGAGTGGGATCGGCCTGGACCCAAGAAGAGGGAGCTGTGCTAATCTGAGACTCTGACATCACCAACCCAGCATTTCAAACAGATGTGGGCCTACGTGTTCCTCAGAGGGAAAGCCTACCTTCAGAGGTCCCATCAGCAGGTACTACAGCCCCCGCAACTCCTAGTGCCCATCTGGCCTACAGAGAAGCTAAGTCTCTAAAGCAGCAGAAAGAGCCAGGATAAGAACTCCACAGTATGTCCAACTCCAGAGCCCTGGCTCTACCATTGACTACTTTCTGATCTTGGGAATGTTCCTTTGTCTTTCTACATTTTCTTTTCTTTTTTTTTTTTTTTTTTTGAGATGGAGTCTTGCTCTGTCGCCCAGGCTGGAGTGCAGTGGCACGATCATGACTCACTGCAACCTCTGCCTCCCGGGTTCAGGTGATTCTTCTGCCTTAGCCTCCCGAGTAGCTGGGACTACAGGCACCCGCCACCACGCCCAGCTATTTTTTGTATTTTTAGTAGAGACGAGGTTTCACCATGTTGGCCAGGCTGGTCTTGAACTCCTGACCTCAAGTGATCCGCCCACCTTGGCCTCCCAAAGTGCTGGGATTATAGGCGTGAGTCACAGCACCCAGCCTACAGTTTCTTATCTATAAAATGGAGAATGCAAACACCTACCTCACTGGGCTGCTGCAAGGGTTAAATGAGATGTCACATGCAAACCAGGCTGTGCACAGAGAAAGCTCATGATAAACAGGACGACAACACTCCTCTGACTGGGGATAAGCCCTTCGGGGTAAAAGCCTGTGACTCAAGCAGAGGAGGAGGCAGCCCCAGCAAGCAACATGGCCTGTGTCTAGCTTGGCCTGTGGAGTCTAGCACCACATGAGAAGGGCTTGCAGGTACTCCCTGCCCCCCACAGGAGGAGTGTCTTCAGGAGCTTTAGGCTGGAGGAAATGCCTGCAAAAACTAACATTTTTTGAAGCCGTCTAACTTCCCCATAATTATTTTTGTAACCCCCCCACCCCGCTGCCCCATGTCTTCCCCTATGGACTAGCAATAAAAGCCTTAACACAAAAGGTTTGTTTTTAACAAAATGTGCTTGTTTATAAGACAGTAAGGAAGGGAGTTTCTGGGGAGCTTTTGCCCCTTTCCAGACAAGCAGAATGCCCACAAGAAATGGTACTCAGACAGGGTGGGGAAGCTGCTGGCCCTGGGACGGGTGGAAAGGAAGAATGTGGAGGAGGGGATTGGCTTGAGATGAAGAAGAAACCCTGAGGGGTTGCTGAGACACATCATACTTCTTGTGCCACACACTAACACCCCAAATGTACTGGTGCCACTTAGCTCAGGGTGGTGTATTGGGAAACATGCCCAGAGCTGTGCAGGCCCCACTGTGAAAACCAGATTGCTGCCCACAAGAGAAAGGACGGTCTTGTTCACTGCTGTAACCCCAGTGCCTAGAATACTGTCATGTCTGGCACAAAGTGGGTTCTTGATAAATATTCGTGGAATGAATTACTGGATGGAAAAGAGGTAACACAGGCCACTTTCCATCCTTTGGGGCCCCTGTGGGATGGGACCATGTCTGGGATGGGAAGGTTCCTTCACAGCTCCTTATACCAGGAGCCCTCCACTCCCTTCTGTTCCTCAGTCTTTATCGCTCTTAAATGAAAGGGAATAGACGGAACATTTGCTAAGCACACACATACCCTGTAAGACAATGTGCAAGGCACCTCATATCCACTATTATTCCATCTTCAAAAAACTCCATAAAGTGGATTCTATTTGTTCCCACATAACTGACAAGGAAACTGGCTTGGTGGGGTTAAGTGACTTGATCAATTCATAGACTAAGAGGTGACAGAGATGGCCTCAACTCCAGGTCAGTCTGGGTACAGGTCTTGAGCTAGGCAGCCTCTGCTCAAAGCCCCTCTCAGACCAGGCGTGGTGGCTCACACCTGTAATCCCAGTAGTTTGGGAGGCAGCAGATCACAAGGTCAAGAGATCAAGACCATCCTGGCCAACATGGTGAAACCCCGTCTCTACTAAAAATACAAAAATTAGCTGGGCGTGGTGGCGCACGCCTGTAGTCCCAGCTACTCGGGAGGCTGAGGTAAGAGAATCGCTTGAACCTGGGAGCCGGAGGTTGCAGTGAGCTGAGACCACGCCACTGCACTCCAGCCTGGCGACAGAGCAAGACTCTGTCTCAAAAAAAAAAGCCCCCTCTCAGACCCTGTCTATCAGTCCTATCCCTTAGTCCCTCCCACGCCTCCCTCCCAGCCTTCCCTCCCCTCTTCCTAGGCATGTTACTAATGTCCTTCAGATGGAGACCACCAGTGGGTCTGAGCCTCTTGCCCTGGTTTCTCAGTAAGCCCAATGGGAGCATAGCTGACGGGGAGGCGAAGGCCTGACTCACCATTCGGAACTGTGCCTGGGCCTGCTGCAGCAGGCTCTCCTGCTCAGACTGGGCAATGCTGACGAAGATGCCAACCTCTGGGTTGAACTGCAGGATGCTGCCTTGCAGGCGGGCGATGAAATGACCAAAGCTGCGGATGCAGCAGATGCGCACCACTGACTGTGGGGAGATACAGGAGCCCAGCGCCGCTGAGCAGGGCCCTCTAGACCCACCCTGCCCTCCAGGACCCCCCACTTCCTCCCTCCCAGCTCCCTGCTGGCCCAGCCACCTCAGCAACGAGGGCTCTAGGGGAAGACTTGCGGTCTATGGGGTGGAAAGGAGAAACACTAAGACCCAGAGCCTCTAACTGCCAGAAAACGAGTGGGTACAGCAAGGAAACTCCTAGGAGAACCAGAGAACCAGGACTTGGGCTAAGAAACAAGAGCAAAGGGCACTGGCCTGGAAGTGAGGAGACCTGGATTCTAATGCCATCTCTCTCCTAATGCTTCTCACATGCTCCAGGAGACCAAACTAGACCACATTTTCCAATTTTTTTGGGACAGAATCTCGCTTTGTCACCCAGTCTGGAGTGCAGTGGTGTGATTACAGCTCACTGCAGCCTCTACCTCCTGGGCTCAAGCCATCCTCCTGCCTCGGCCCCCGAGTAGCTGGGACTACAGGCGCGCACCACCATGCCCAGCTAATTTTCCTATTTTTTGACAGAAATGAGGTCCTGCCGGCCGGGCGTGGTGGCTCAAGCCTGTAATCCCAGCACTTTGGGAGGCCGAGACGGGCGGATCACGAGGTCAGGAGATGGAGACCATCCTGGCTAACACGGTGAAACCCCGTCTCTACTAAAAATATTACAAAAAACTAGCCGGGTGAGGTGGCGGGTGCCTGTAGTCCCAGCTACTCGGGAGGCTGAGGCAGGAGAATGGCGTGAACCCGGGAGGTGGAGCTTGCAGTGAGCCGAGATCTGGCCACTGCACTCCAGCCTGGGTGACAGAGCGAGACTCTGCCTCAAAAAAAAAAAAAAAAAAGAAATGAGGTCCTGCCATATTGCCCTGGCTGTTCTTAAACTCCTGAGCTCAAGGGATCCACCTGCCTTGGCCCAAAGTGCTGGGATTACAGAGGTGAGCCATTACACCTGGCCCCAACTTATTTTTGTGGTCCGTAAAACCCTTCTTCCCTCTCAAATAAAAATCTTATGTAGAACTCTAAAATATAAACCAGAGCCAAGCAGCTCTGGTTGGAGAGGAAGCAGCCAGGTGGTTCGTGTATGCCAGGACCGGGTGGCCTGTCTGCTTGGCTTCCCTCTGCTGCCCCCAAATGGCCCATGTGGTGATGGAGATTTAAGGGTGAAAGTTGCTGGACTAAGGGGGCAGCACATTCCCTTCCAGCTCTAACTTTCTATGATTGTTTGATGTTCAGCTCAGAGCAGGCTGGGCCCAGAGTTAGAAAAGAGACTGATAAAGATTTCAAAGCCCTAATAACTATTTGTTCTGCCCTTTACAGAAGGTAGAGAAAGGAGGGGGGTGGTTGTTCTACAATAGTAGAAACTAAGAATGGCAGAACTTTAGAAGGACATCCTGCCAAGGCAGGAAAAAAGCTAAAATGGCTCACTGAATGAAGAAGGAAGCATAGCCTGTAGCCCCAAGGACACACTCCCTGTCTGGGTGGAAGAGGGCATCCTGCCCCCTCCCTCCCCAGACCTGAACCCCTGTTTGCCGCTGTGTGTGACTGACAAACAGCTGTGGCATAAGAAATGCTATCCTTGGCCGGGCGCGGTGGCTCAAGCCTGTAATCCCAGCACTTTGGGAGGCCGAGACGGGCGGATCACGAGGTCAGGAGATCGAGACCATCCTGGCTAACACGGTGAAACCCCGTCTCTACTAAAAAATACAAAAAAAAAACTAGCCGGGCGAAGTGGCGGGCGCCTGTGGTCCCAGCTACTTGGGAGGCTGAGGCAGGAGAATGGCGTGAACCCGGGAGGCGGAGCTTGCAGTGAGCTGAGATCCGGCCACCGCACTCCAGCCTGGGCGACAGAGCCAGACTCAGTCTCAAAAAAAAAAAAAAAAAAAAAAAAAAGAAATGCTATCCTTACCTCCTCTAAGGTGCTGAGCAGGGGCCGATCTGTGTCAAAGTTAAAGCGTCTGTGGGCAGCTCGGAGCGGGGGCAGGTTACGAAGAGCCATGTCCTCCGGGAGCAGAAGGCTAGAGGGGAGGTCAGGCAGTTCACAACCTTCAAGAAGATCTTGGACCTCAGGACACAAGGCCAGGCCTAGGCAGAAGAAGGACACGTAAGACCATCTGTTCTGTGGGAACTCCCAGTCAGAGAGACACAGCCCTTCCCTTTGGGAATTATCAGGCTGATGAGACGATGAGACAGGACATACCCTAGGACAATGGGGAGAGATGGAGGGAGTGAAGGAAAGACAGATGGACACGTAAGAGCCAGTCAGGCAGAGCAGAGGGGCTCAGGAAGAACAAGGATGGCTCAGGTTAGGAAGGCTTCCTGACAGAAGGGACAATTACATTGGGATGGAAATGAGAGGAGGGGCTCAGGATGAATGAATAGCCCTTGGCAAGTCTTAGAGGGTAGGAGCAGGTGGAGTTTTCCAGCTGGAAGGTGGTAGGAGGAGATGAGCCAGACAAATAAACTTGGTAGATCAAAGTCAATTCTCAATGACCACAGATATCAATGCAACAGCAGCAGCTAGGTCTGGCTCCCAGGGCCCTCTCACTGTGCCCTTACCTTCCCCAGGGAGCATACTCCCTTGCTGACCAGGTCACCTGCCCACAGTGCAGCAGTGTTGGGGTGGGAAACCGGAGAGGCCTAGACCACACAATGACTGCTGTGTGCTAGGGAGGCTGGCAGTGAATCCCATTAACCTCCTTACCCCAATGGCTGGGTTATGGGGAGGCGGGATGGGCTTAGTAGGGCCATTGAGAGAGAAAAGAAAGGAGGGTAGTGCCAGGGACCTACTCACCAGACTCCTGGAGTTCGCCAGCAGCAGGCAACAGATTCAGCAACACAGACAGGCGGTTCCACAGACTTTGAGAGCTCTGGGGAGAGAGAAGGGAGAGGAGGCCTTCAGCCAGAGACAGTGGTGAACAGCGGTGAGCAAGGAAAGCACCACCCTGGAGGATCTGGCCTATGTTCAGAGGCCTATGGGGGTTTGATTTAAAAACTAACAAAAAAAGCCTGGGCAACAAGGCAAAACCTTCTCTCTAAAAAAAAATACAAAAATTAACTGGGCTGGCTGGACATGGTGGTTCATGCCTGTAATCCCAGCACTTTGGAAGGCCAAGGTAGGCGGATCACCTGAGGTCAGGAGTTGGAGACCAGCTTGGCCAATATGATGACATTTCATCTCTATTAAAAACACAAAAAAATGTAGCCGGGCACGGTGGCAAGTGCCTATAATCCCAGCTACTTGGGAGGCTGAGGCAGAAGAATTGCTTGAACCCAGGAGGCAGAGGCTGCAGTGAGCTGAGACTCTGCCATTGCACTCCAGCCTGGGCAATGAGAACGAAACTCCTTCTTGAAAAAAAAAAAAAAAAAAATTAGCCAGGCATGGTGGCATGCGCTTGTAGTACCAGCTACTGGGCAGGCTGAGTTAGGAGAATCACTTGAGCCCAGGTTGAGGCTGCAGTGGGAGCTGAGGTACGCCACTGCACTCCAGCCTGGGCAACAGAGTAAAACCTTGTTTCAAAACAAAACAAAAAAAGCCACATTCGGACCGGGCACGGTGGCTCATGCCTGTAATCCCAGCACTTTGGGAGGGTGAGGCAGGCAGAGATCACTTGAGGTCAAGAGTTTGAGACCAGCCTGGCTGAGCTTTTTCACCAGCTGAATACTTCATGAAAGGAGAAAGCAGGCTGGGCGCGGTGGCTCACGCCTGTAATCCCAGCACTTTGGGAGGCTGAGGCAGGCAGATCATGAGGTCGGGAGATCAAGACCATCCTGGCTAACACAGTGAAACCCCGTCTCTACTAAAAATACAAGAAATTAGCCAGGCGTGGTGGCGCCTGTAGTCCCAGCTACTCAGGAGGCTGAGGCAGGAGAATGGTGTGAACCCGGGAGGCGGAGCTTGTAGTGAGCCGACATCGCTCCACTGCACTCCAGCCTGGTTAACAGAGCGAGACTCCATCTCAAAAAAAAAAAAGGAGAAAGCAGCAAAACCACAAGGACTTTCTGGATCTTGGTAGTAGGAAAAGCCAGGGTGTTAAAGGACGTTGCTTCTCTACATCTAGCAGTAACCTATCCTTCCAGCCCTGCCATGTGCCCATACTGGAACACTTCTCTGGAGATGTGACTCAGCATCTCCATCTTCAGCACACTTCCCTCAGTGACTAATGACTAACTGTCATCAAACATAAGCACACACCCAAGGGTGCACCTTCCCTGACCCAAACCCTCTCATCTAGGGACTGGGGTGACCCACAGGGAAGAGAGTCTTCCACAGCAGGGCAGGTATGCCCCTAGAAGAAAACACTGAACAAATGCCTCTGGGAATTAGAAGTTCAAGGCTGACACTCTGAACCTGAGAAGGAAGGGAAAGCTACCATGGCCCCACCCAGCTTCCATGGCAGCCGGCTTGACAAGAGCTCGGTCCTGTTGTGTGACTCTCCTTAAGCTGTTTCCCCTGCCTAGTACATCTTCACAACTCTTGTCAGAAGTTGCCATCTCTTCTGTCGCTATCCTCTACTCAGTGCTCTCTCCCTTCTCTGGATTCTTTGGTATTTATCAAGTTTGGTCCTTGAACACATACTTCTACTGGCATTACTTATAATGGCCGACATTATGCCCAGCTGTGGGGATACAAAGCAAAATTAGCAGCTCACTCATTGTTCCCTGGCCACAGGCTTTGTGAGGGCCAAGACCATGCCTAATCCTTCCCTGTCAAAGCATAAGGGCCCAGCACAGATAGGTGCTTAATTGCTTGGCAATAATTCTTGCCTTGGCCATCTGGGGGGATCCTCAGGCCCCATCCTGGCTCATCCCCTCCTCCAAGACCCTGGGACCTGACAGGGGCAATGGAGTGGACTGACACACCTGTGCACACACGATGATGAGGTCGGGATTGGTCCGAAGCCAGTCCAGGAAGACTTTCACAGCAGGAAGCAGGCCTTCGGCCATCAGGACCTGAAGCTTCTCCTGGATGCTGCGCTCATTCCGACAGGAGCGTCCACTGGACTCACTCCCCTCCGACTCAGAGCCCTCCTCAGAGGCTGGGGAGTGGGTGAATGGAAGAGAAAAAACTAGGATAAACAAGAGACACTTGGCAGCAGGCCTCAGCTCTGTGCAGGGAGCATGCTTCCACCTGGCCTGGGCCCTTCCAAGGAATTCGGAGATGAAAAATCTGGGGAATCACTTACAGGCCGAATCACTTACAGCCCCTTATTCAATTTTTCCAGGCCCACTAACTCTTGTTTTTTAATCTCCTCCAATTCATTTTACCAAGGTTGCTTTTTAAATATGGTACCTTTTAAATATGATTCTTACAGACTCTAGTAATTTGTGATGTTGATCTACAGCTATTCATTCAACCAGGATTTATAAAGTGCCTACTCTGTGCTGGAAGGCAGGGCAGATAATTAGAGGGGAGCTCCAAGGGAGGGAGAAAAGCAAGGGGTATGGTTTTAAAAGAGTTACTTTCAATTCCTAGCTCTTCTACTTTGCAAGTGAGAACACTGGGCAGGTCCCTTCACATCTCTGAGCATCAGCTTCCTCATTTCTGTCATTCACTCCGTCATTCGATAGTTCTTTTTTTTTTTTTTTTTTTTTTTTTTTGAGACGGAGTCTCGCTCTGTCGCCCAGGCTGGAGTGCAGTGGCCGGATCTCGGCTCACTGCAAGCTCCGCCTCCCGGGTTTACGCCATTCTCCTGCCTCAGCCTCCCGAGTAGCTGGGACTACAGGCGCCCGCTACCTCGCCCAGCTAGTTTTTTGTATTTTTTAGTAGAGACGGGGTTTCACTGTGTTAGCCAGGATGGTCTCGATCTCCTGACCTCGTGATCCGCCCGTCTCGGCCTCCCAAAGTGCTGGGATTACAGGCTTGAGCCACTGCGCCTGGCATTCGATAGTTCTTAAGTCCCACCCATGTGCCAGGCACTGTGTTAGTTACTGGGGATACAGCAATAAGTAAGATATATTCTGTCCTGCCCTCAAGCAGTTCGGACTCTAACTGGGGAGACAGACAAACCAACAGGCAACCTCACCAGAGTGGGAAAGGACTGGAGGCTGCAGAGGTGCAGGTGGCCGCAGGAAGCAAACCTAACATACCCTTGAAGGAGTCCCAGACCAAATAAATGACTTTTAAGCTAAAATGTAGGGGGGCAATTAAGAATTACCTAAGTGTGGCCGGGCGCGGTGGCTCAAGCCTGTAATCCCAGCACTTTGGGAGGCCGAGACGGG
>NC_037668.1:21768384-21795261 GCF_003255815.1 Theropithecus gelada
AAAAAAAAAAAAAAAAAAAAAAAAAAAAAAAAAAAAAAAAAAAGAATGAATGGACGTGGTGGTGCAAGTATAGAAGGCCAGCCTGCACTTATCTAGACAAGGACAGGGACCCCCAACAAGCTAAACTGAACACAGGGACTAGGTCACCTTGGCCAGGTAAACCAGAAACCATGGCACATGGAATTATGAGGTACAATTAGTATGTTACTATTTTGTACTTTATTATCTGATTACTTTACTATTCGGATTGGATATACTTTAGTACTCGACCACTTAAGCTATGAAGACCACCCTACTCCTTTTGCTTGAAGCCCAAGCTTATTACATAACTTCTTCTGAGAATGAGCAATTTATTTCTCGGTATAACTTAAAAGCATTCCAGGTAAAGTATTCTGGTTTACCTCTCAGTCTCATGTGCTCTTGTTACGGTGACTTGTACAGTGACTCAATACCCTAAGCTTAACCAATTCTGGGTGCCCTGAAAAAAATTTTTTTTTTTTTGAGATGGAGTCTTGCTCTGTTGCCCAGGCTGGAGTGCAGTGGCATGATCTTGGCTCACTGCAATCTCTGCCTCCTGGGTTCAAGTGATTTTCCTGCCTCAGCCTCCCAAGTAGCTAGGATTAGAGGCGCTCACCACCACAGCCAGCTAATTTTTGTATTTTTAGTAGAGATGGGGTTTTGCCATGTTGGCCAGGCTGGTCTCGAATTCCTAACCTTAGGTGATCCGCCTGCCTCAGCCTCTCAAAGTGCTAGGATTACAGGTGTGAGCCACCAGGCCCTGCCAAAAATGTTTTTTATTCTAACAGCTAAGAGTCAGACCCAGGGAAGCAGTGACCCACCCTGCCGGTCCCTCCACATATATTACCACATTAACACACTCTAGAATTCTCATGATCTTGTCAGAAGCCACTTTGGTAACATTTTACTAACTGTATTAAATTTATTTCCTTCTTCAAGAAAACAGCAATCTTGTATTTTGCATAAGATAGTAAATAACTATTTTAGCTGCCGAAGTGCCTACAGCTCCAGCGGTTATGTGAAAAGCAGCAGGGCTGTGTCAGAGTCCCCCTGGACGGAGGGACCCTTCAATCTTAGCATTCCCCTATCTCAGCCACAAGCTAGAGGACGGAGGAAGGGAAGAAGGAAAACAAAGCTGGAATAATATGCATACAAAAAAACAGGGTTGGAAAAAGAGCTGGCAAATACTCACCACCGCAGGTAACAATACATGGCTTCCACATTATAGTACTTGCTGCCTGCCAGGGTGCCCAGCTGATTGAAGGGCATTCCTAGGGAGAAAGAGAATTCATGCAATCTAAGGCCACAATACTCATTCAAAGCTGCCAGGCCCAAGCAATGCTAAGCATCAGAGAACTTGTGGGGAGAACAGCTGGGTCTGCAGGCAACACTGGTGTCTCAGGTGATTAGCAGCTTAATCTTGTTCCTCTAGGGGATTACTGACATCTTCTTTTATCCATCAGCTTGTTCCCGCCTGGTGTGCCAGGCATTACCTGAATTGATGAAGTACCACTCCTCTGGCTTCCACTATGGCTCCTCCAAGGTGGATGGAACTCCACGGAGCCCTCTCCTCTATCTCAGCTCTGAGTGCTTGTTCCTACATGCAAATCCCCATCTCTTTCTATAATAGAGTCTTACGCTTTATTTCATTGTGCTCCTCTTTCCACAAGAGACCTCGGGGAGAGGAAAGCCATCTTCTCTTTTCCTTCTACTCTGCCTCACTCCTTCTTAGTTCAAGACTTTCCCATTTATCTTCCCCTTCCACCATTTTCCGAGTGTGTTACAAGAGGGAAAAGGTATAAATGAGGTGAAGTACGAGAGAGCCGAGAATGAAGAGGAGCTTGGGAAAATGAGTATGAACTGCCTGCCATCTCCACAACATCTTCCCTAGGAAAATCCTACTGGATTGGGAGGCCCAAGTTGGGGACAACTTACCAATCTGAGGAGCTACTGACAGGGCTTGGTAGTAAAATCTCTCGGCTAGCAGCTCAGTATCTACGCCAGCTAATTCATTCTGATACCGTGCTGCACAAGAGAGAAAAGGAAGGGAAACTCGATGATTTTGTTTCAGAAAACCCTCCCCCACATCTGGGAGTCCCCTCTGAGAGCTGTAACAAGAGCCTGGAAGGAAAGTACCTGAGCTAGGAGGCAGGCTGCTGGGGTCTCTGGCACAGTCCTAAATCTGCATGACTATGGGCAAATTGTTCAACTCTCTTCCTTGCTGGTAGGTTCAAAATGTAAAGAATATTTAGTGTTTGTGAAGTAAATAAGCTCTTTTTTTGTTGTTTTCTTTTGTTTTTTCTTTTAGAGATGGGGTCTTGCTGTCACCCAGGCTGGTCTCCAACTCCTGGGTTCAAATGATTCTCCTGCCTCAGCCTCCCAAGTAGCTGGGACTACAGAAGCGTGCCACCACGCCCAGCCTGAACAGGCTCTTCTTGATAATCTCTTCCCAATGAAGGGGAGCTGCAGCACACATACATGCTTGCAAAGACCTCTGATATTTAGTTCTGAAATGCAAATGCTCAATTCCACAGGGAAGACATTACTAATGATACTCTGGTCCACCAAATATGAAACAGCTGACTCTCTGCACACATTGCTCATGAGGGGTCCAGGAGTGGGCTGGAGGCAGGGATAGGAGACCCAGGTCAGTAAGAGATAATGCACCCAAGGGCCACACACCAACAGCCTAATGAGAAACCACTGTCTTATCAGGACGAGAGGCCCCAGGGGCCATAAAGCAAAAGAGTACTTTTCCATCCTTAGAAATATCTGTTAGGAAGGTAAGTCCTCCTTGCTGTCTAATTTCAATTCCTGTGCTGAAGTTGCTACTTATCTAGGAGTCCATAAAGATAAAAGAAAAAAAAAAAAAAAGAAACACTCAAAGAAGAAAAATATCAAATTATAATCTTCCCAACCCACTACTGAAAGAGAATTATTATCTTCATTTGCTCAAAGCTCAAAGACATTTCCCTTTTTCCTGTATTCACTGATCCTCTCTGACTCATGGAAGGGCAGTGAAAAGAAGGGATCACTGAAACAGATGGGAGGGAAAAAAAGTTCTCAGAGGCCAAACTATCCCTCCTGCTCTCCAACCATGTAATGGGTGTTACCAACAACTGAAGCAGCCTGGGCCTGTCCTATAACCCAAAACTGAGAAAATGAAAGGTGCAAATTCTTACACAAATCCCCCAGGTACACTAGACATCGGTGACATGCCATCTGTGCCCAATCCATCTCCTTCCCTGAGGCAGACACTGGCTTCTTGCATCCTATGAGACAAAGAGAAAGAGATTTATGAGCCCATTCTTCTGCCTCCCTGCACCTACGGGGAAATAACTCTCCGAGATGTAGAGACTAAGAATCCAGGGCCTGTCTTGGAACTTGTCTTCCAGGGCAGAGAGACACTCATCCAGGACACAGGGAGAGACACAAAGGATCACAGGTGGCCACACACAGGGACTCAGAGACTTATAGGCAGATTCATTCATAGGAAAGGAAGGAACTGGAAGAGGAGGGCTAGGGCCCTCAACCTAGGATGGCACCTTGCAGGAAGGTCATCACAGGAAGGCTTCCAGAAAGGAGGAAGGATGAGCTTCAAGTATGAAGAGGGTCATAAGTGTCTTGAGTAGAAGTTACACACATAAAGGTAAAAGGTTTTAGGTAAATATGGGAAACTAACTTGCCCAAGAATGAAATGTGAATGACGCCAATTTAAAAAAAAAAAAAAAAAAAACCAAAACAATGACGACGACAAAATTTAAAAAAGAAAAAAATGTGAATGAGGCCAAGGTAGATGCTCCTAGTGGAGATTCACAGAGAAGGCAGCCTATTGGAGAGTGTGCCCACGAAAGAGAAAAGTGGGCTTGCCCTGCCTGAGGCTGTTGATGGCCAAAGCTAAATATGCCTGAGCACTCACCTACCTCTCCCTTCCAAGAAACTGCCTGGTAACTTCAGAGAGCTTGAGATCTTTGGGAGGCAGTTTTCTCATGTGCCAGAAACTTGTCTAAGCATTCTACAGTATTGACTTAACCCTCACAGCAACCCTATGAGGTTACTCTTATTACTCCCATTTTACAGTTGAGGAAATCAGTCACACAGCTGCTAAGCAGCAGAGCTAGGATACAAAAGGCTCCAGAGACTGTCCTCTTATCCATTCCTTCTCACTGCCTCTCTCGGGTGTGTTGCTTCCATTTGGAACAGCCATTCCTAATGTTTTCTAATAGATACTTCTCAGCTGGCTGAATGGAGAAAACATCAGTGAAGACAAAAACTAAAGTGGTTTGGGGAAGTAACTTTTTGAAGTGATACTTTTTTTCAAAGCTGTGGACCCCTCTAGCTATCTAGTAACCTATGAACATGGTCCCAGAATAATCTTGTCTTTGTTTTTAGATAATGTGGTGGCTTTTTTTTTTTTTTGGACAGAAGGTCTTGCTGAATTGCCCCCGGCTGGAATACCAGTGATGAAACCATGGCTCACGGCACCCTCGAACTCCTGGGCTTCAGTGATCCTCCTGCCTCAGCTTTCCAAGTAGCTAGGACAACATGCATGCACCACCATGCCCAGTTAAATTATTATTTTTTTTTAGAGATTATGTAGGATCTCACTATGTTGCCCAGGCTGGTCCTGAATTCCTGGCCTTAAGCAATCCTCCTGCCTTGGCCTCCCAAAGTGCTGGGATTACAGGCATGAGCCACCACCTCTGGCCTAGAGGTTTTTTTTGTTTTTTGTTTTTTTTTGAGACAGAGTCTCACTCTGTCACCCTGACTGGAGTGCAGTGGTGCGATCTTGGCTCACTGCAACCTCCACCTAACGGGTTCAGACGATGCTCCTGCCTCAGCCTTCTGAGTAGCTGGGATTACAGGTGCACACCACCATGCCCAGTTAATTTTTATATTTTTAATAGAGACGGAGTTTCATCATGTTGACTAGGCTGGTCTCGAACTCCTGATCTCAGATGATCACTTGCCTTGGCCTCTCAAAGTGCTGGGATTATAGGCATGAGCCACCATGCCCGGCCTAGATGTTTTTAAATGCATAAAACACAGGTGCTCTGCTTCTGATCACAGAATTCTTCCATGTGGTGACAAGGACACAACCTCCATCTCTGACCCAGAATGTCTGTCTTGGTAATAGAGGGGACAGAGAAAGCAGAGAGAGCTGGGGGAAGGAGCTCTAAAGGATGGCTGAACTGAAGAGAAAATTTACCAACTAGAAAAGGAGTTAAAATTATAGTTGCCAGCACCTCAGCTGGTAGAAAAGGAACTTGCACTATCTTGAAAGACTGTCCACAATTTTCCCAACATATCTAAAGATTTCAATATTTTCAGCAAACATTGGGAAATAATTTCTAAAGTCAAAAGAAACGGTGCTGGCCAAATTCAACTGGGAGAAGAGAAGAAATGTTATTCACACCACCTTCCAGTGCCAGACCTACTCTAGGTCTTTCCGTCCCTCCCTCTGCCTCAGTCCACAATCCCAGGTCTCTCTCTTTCCTTAAGATCTTTACACTAACTCATATGATTTTCTGGATAAAACCAAACTTCATAAACCATTTGTATGTAGTTCTGCTAGAACTCTCTCTGCCTGGCTGGGTCACAAGCTACATGAACCCTGAGGGATAAGGCCAGAGGTAGAAGCATGAGAACCTGCTCAAGTCCACCTTTCAGGTTCCACTGACCTATGAGGGGGTCAGTGACATGGGTCCAGTCAATGCAGCACTGCAGTTCCAGCTGGTAGTGGGACTGGATATAGAGAAGGAGATGCTGGTAGAAGCCAATACCAGCAACCAGGTGCGTCCTGTAGGCACATTCCAAAGTGCTCCGGCTGTGGATGTGCTACAGATTGTGAAAGGGAAGGGGCTGGTTAAGCAATAAACTCAGAGTTGTACTCACCCTCCCTTACCCTGTTCATCTCACTTGGCTCTGGAACTTCATCTACATCTACTCTCATCTACAAGTTACTCTCATACTCTTAGCTCTAACTCTCTGGTTTTCCCATCTGGGACCAGGCTCCCCTCCTTCTTCAATCCTAATTATATCTGACTCTCTCTCTCCTTCCTTTCTGCTGTCTTTTTTTTTTTTTTTTTTCTGAGATGGAGTTTCGTTCTTGTTGCCCAGGCTGGAGTACAATGGCACAATCTCAGCTCACTGCAACCTCTGCCTCCTGGATTCAAGTGATTCTCCTGCCTCAGCCTCCTGAGTAGCTGGGATTACAGGCATGCACCACCAAGCCCAGCTAATTTTATATTTTTAGTACAGACGGGGTTTCTCCATGTTGGTCAGGCTAGTCTCGAATTCCCAATCTCAGAAGATCCGCCCACCTCAGCCTCCCAAAGTGCTGGGATTACAGGCATGAGCCACCACGCCCAGCCTCTTTCTGCCATCTTTTCTTGGCTCCCCTACCTCCAACCCTGTTCTGGGCCCACTTTCCTAGCTGTCTCTTCCTTCCTTGGCTTTCCCTCTTTAGACAAGGACCTCCCCTTACCTTTTTGTTAGTCTTGATAAGCTGGATAACTTCATAGTATACCTTTCTCCACAGCAGCTCCTCAGCTTTTCTCCCATAGTCCACTGGGTGCAGGAACATAAGCTTGACGCAGAGCTCACGCAGCCTGGAAGGGTGTAGGGGAGCATGAGAGAGACAGCCCATCCCTTGGAGCGGGGACACAGGAACTAAGGGCAAGAAGTCATGTGCCAACACCCCCACCAACAAATCTCTGTGCTTTCTAAGAGACATGCAGGGTCAATATGACCCAGCACAATAGCAGCCTAGGAAGGCAGTGGGAGTCCCAGAAGACAGAAGCACGAAGCATTAAACATTCTAATAAGCCTCATTTTTTCCCTTTGCACACTTTGCTCCCTTTTTCTCTGCCTTTTTATCGCCTCTTTTTTTCCTTTCATTATGCAGTATGGCCAACTCCCTTGACTCAAACTTTTTGTTTTTTTTGGTTTTTTTTGAGACAGGGTCTCACTCACTCTGTGGCAGTGGCGGGATCATAGTTCACTGTAAACTTGAACCTCTGGGCTCAAATGATCCTCCCACCTCAGCCTAACTACAGGTGTGCAGGATTACAGGTGTGCGGCACCATACTCAGCTAATTTTTTTTTTTTTTTTTTTTTTTTTGAGACAGAGTCTTGCTCTGTCACCCAGGCTGGAGTGCAGTGGTGCAATCTGGGCTCACTGCAAGCTCCGCCTCCCAGGTTCACACCATTCTCCTGCCTCGCCTCCCCAGTAGCTGGGACTATAGATGCCCGCCACCACGCCCGGCTAATTTTTCGTATTTTTAGTAGAGACGGGGTTTCACCATGTTAGCCAGGATGGTCTCGATCTCCTGACCTCGTGATCTGCCCGCCTCGGCCTCTCAAAGTGCTAGGATTACAAGCATGAGCCACTGTGCCCGGCCACTCAGCTAATTTAAGTTTTTTGTGGAGACAGGGTCTTGTTTTTTTTTTTTTGAGACGGAGTTCATACCATTCTCCTGCCTCAGCCTCTCGAGTACCTGGGACTACAGGTGCCCACCCACCACGCCCGGCTAATTTTTTTTTGTATTTTAGTAGAGATGGAGTTTCACCGTGTTAGCCAGGATGGTCTCAATCTCCTGACCTCGTGATCCGCCCATCTCGGCCTCCCAAAGTGCTGGGATTACAGGTGTGAGCCACCGCGCCCAGCCGACAGGGTCTTGTTATATTGCCAGGTCTGGTCTCAAACTCCTGGGCTCAAGTGATCCTCCTGCCTTGGTCTCCCAAGGTGCTGGGGTTATAAATGTGAGCCACTGTGCCCGGCCTCGAATGCCATTCTTTTTGTTTTATTTTACTCTACTTTTTAGATGTAGAGACTGTGCTACTTTAGGGCACCAGTCTATTAGATGTAAAACCTGCAGATGGAGTGAGGGATCCTATCTCCTCTCTTAGGAAGGCCAGAGATTACAGAGACCATAAAGGAACCATGAGGTAAGGAGGCAAAACAGAGCTTGTGCTTATATATCTGAGAAGATTTCTGGTAGAGATAGGCAGGGAAACAGTAAGGATCTGTGGTTTAGAGTCTCTAGCTTACTTGTTCCTCAGGCTAATGTTTTCTGGTTTGAATACTTCTTGGTAAGCAGTTTTGTTGCAAAGGATGAGGTCAAGTCGATGCACAGCCTCCACCACAGCCCTGCAGGGAAATACAGGCAAATATCCCCTGAGCCATATGCATGGTCCATGTAGGATGACGCTGGGACACTGATTCTAGAGGAGAAGCTACAGAATCAGTGGTGAGGAAAAAAGGAGAAGGCTGCAGGCTGAGCTCTGTACAAAACAAGATGAACACAGTCTCCATCTTGTTACAGTAACCCCTGCCCCTCCCCACCCGCAGCCCACCAGGGGACATTTGGCAATGGTGGAAACATTTAGAGTCATCACAACTCGGGGGAAAGAGGGTTGCCATTGGCATTTAGAGGATGCTGTTAAATCTCCTGTAATGCACAGGACAGCCCACCACAATAAAGCATTACCCTACCCAAAATGTCAACAGTGTCAAACTAGAGAAACTGTGATACGGTAAGGCAGACTCTCCCAATGGAAAGAGCACAGGCTGTGATGCCAGGCAGAAAATCTAGGGTTTGAACCCTGGTTGTGTCTTACTCTGTGCCTTTGGGCAAATTACCCACCCTTTTAAAGCCTTAGTTACCACATCAATAAAAATGAAGATAATAATAGCTACTTCAGAGAACTGTTTTGAGGATTAAATGAAATCATAATTTTTATATAGCTCTAGTATATGGTAAACACTCAATAATAGTAGAATGAATAAATTATTATATAAGGCCTTATTATCCCTGACATAAAGGAAAGGCATTTCTAGTATAAAATTCTACTATGGAATTGTAGGGTATGATGGGCAAGTAGAGGGAGCTCCTAGACTACTTAGCCGTAAGTAGGATTCGGGTAAGCCTGGATTCTGCTGAAGGAATTATTTGTTGAACGTAGTGGTTAAGAGTGGAGGCATGAAACCAGACCGCCTGGATTCAAATATTACCTCTACTTCTTACCAGCTATATGGTCTTGGGCAAAATATCTGACTTCCTTATGGTTGGGTTCCTTCACCCAACCATAAAATGGAAATACTATTACCTATTTTGTGAGGATTAAATTAGCTAATACACAGAGCACCCATAACAGTGCCTGGTATATATAGTAATCACTCCAAGTGTTAGTCTCCATCCTTCTTGTCCTAAGGCTGAGGGGGAGACTCCAGGCACTAAGAGGGAGTCTGTCATCACAGCAAAGAAAAAGTCACAGAAACTCTACAATGGATGGCCAAGAAATCCCAGAGGTAGGTCTCGTATCTGGAAGGGTAAAACCCAGAAGACATCAGGCAGGAGCTATAAGAACATGTGAATCAGGCACAACTGTGGACACAAAAGCAACAAAAACACAGTGAAGATTTCCAAACAAACCAAGAGGTGCTCCCAGGCCGGGGAAAGTGGGCCACAACAGTTGGCACCCTGTGGTGGTGGTGGCTCAGGAGGCATACTACTAAGCTGCCCTGCACAGGGTGAAGTGACCGCCAGCACCCAGCGGAGCGGGTGGGATGGTAATCAATACCTTCTCACAAACAATCATGTTTCTTCAAACTGGACAGCCTAGAGATGCATGCCAAGCCCTTTTGGCCAACCTGGCCCTTGATGCCAGGGGCAGCACCAGTGATTTACTTTACACCAGCTCAGTTCCCAGGGCAGGGCTTTTATCTTTGGTGCCATGGAAAGAGCTAATGTGAGTGTATATTTTTATAGAAAAGCTCCATAGCTCTCTTTATATCATTAATCCAAAAGAAGGTAAATCACCACCACTCTGGGAAGTTCTAATTGCAGATGCTTAACTATGAGAGGGCTCACCACTTTTTTCTCATTTTCCGTCAGATCATAAGCTCCTCCACTAAACTATGATCTCTCTTAGGACAAAAACTACAAAATCTAGTCGTGTGTTTCATTCACTCCCGGGCCTAGCAAAAACAAAAATGTTTTTAAAAACAAAGAACTAATGAATTGGCCTAATTAACTGGTGCTTCCAGGCTCCTTTCTCCTGCTGCCCTTTCTTCTGACTTAAAATATTTCAGAATTTCATATCCGTAAACAGCTACGTGTGGGAGTTCCCCAAATTTCTGATGCTCAGAGTGACAAGTCCAGTCTAGCAACACATTTATCTTGAGCAGAGAAATCAGACTTTCCTCCTAGTTCCTTCCACATATCACTCAGCTATAATAAATTATAAAAACAGTGATTGGCTGCTTCAAATTTCTACCCTGCTTAAAGTCAACAACACAATTACACCCATGTGCACATAGGTAAGCCACATAGGCAAACACATCAGCTTAGGTTAGTCCTGTGAATGTAGTGGTTTAAGAAAGAACTACATTTAACGACAACTGGAAGGATGACCAGAGCCATCCCCAAAAGCTAGAGACAAGGAATACTGCAGACACTGCCCACGTGCTGTCTGACTGGCAGCACTGACACTCGGCAGCATGATGAGGCACACGTGCCGCCCCTAGCCAACTCCTCACCCGCCTGGGGACTGCTTGGGGCAGCTCATAGTGGGAGCCCAGGGGCCGCTAGATTGAATCACTTTTCTATTTTTGGAGTAGCCTATAGTCCCCTCTGCCTCTGGCTTACAAAGCCAGAGAAGGCAGGATGCCTACTCAGAGGAAAAGACAACATGCCCTCTTGACTCTTTCACTGCCAAAACGGGGCCAAGGCGCTGAGGGTCGTCTTCTCATGCAAGCATCCGTGTTCTATAAAGCCCAAGCTAAATGAAAACCCCAAACTCTACTCTGTAGTAGAAAGCACAAAACTCAGTTTCCATGCTTCGTCCTATTTTGACCCAGTTATGGAGCCCATATTCTAGGTGACCTACACAACAAATCCTCCACCTTCGATGGGAAGAGCTCATTCGGGCCTGTTCTTAACAGAGGGCTGAAGGGCTGAAGATGTGACTTGTGAAGCGTGGGTGGCATTATGGAAATCAGAAACCAGGAACGGAAGTTGCCTGGCAAGAGACTACAGTCATGAGGCTGGGAGGAAGGCAGGACTCAGGAGTCCCCAGGTGCCCGGAATTGCCTCCCAGATCCCAAGAACGCTCTGGACACAAAGTCGTTCGTGGCCCTTCCAGGCCAAGACTTTCTCATTCAGACTCCTCAAAATTAGAGCTGTATGGGACTCTAATTTAGAGCACATCCAATTCAAATCTTTATTTTTAAAGATAAAGAAACTGAGGCCCAAGGTCACATCGTGAGAGAGTGGCAAAGGATGGACCTAAGCCTAGCTCTACGGACTTTAGTCCAAGACTCTTCCTTGTAAATCCCACAGGATTCCAAGCATCGTTCCCTTCCGGGTTTTTCTACACCTATGACCCCACCTTCACCTACCCAACCCTTCCAGCCTTCAATTCTCACCCTATTACCCGAACTCCACAAAGCTTAGTGCCCGCCCCAAGCAAGCTCACTGCAGAGGGGATTCCTCCACGTGCTTCCCTCCAAACCTCCCACCCACCCAATTCCTCCTTTCAGTTCCATCCTGAGTTACTACGGGACCCCGCCTCGCCTCCAAAATTGCACCCTCCTTCCTCGCCCGCACCTTACCCCGACACACGGGCCCCGCCCGCCCGGGAGGCCCCGCCCCTCGCCGTCTCCCCACTTCCCTTGGCGGCTGCTCTCACGCCCTGGCCCCTCTCACCGGTAAAGCCGCTTAGTGTGGAGGACTTTTGCTTCGGGCTCGCTGCTCTCCCCTGTGGGGGGGCCTTGGCTCATGGTGCCCGGGTCCGGGGGCAGCTCCCGGTCACAGGCCCCCGCCACCCACCACTACCACCACCACTGCCGTCTCCGGCCGTAGCCGCAGCCGCCGCCGCCGCCGGCCCTGCTCGGCCGCCATCGCTGTGAGGCGGCTGCCCGCGACAGCTCCTCCTCCGCCTGGCAAATCTCGCGATGGCAGCCGCACAGTTGCGGACCAGTGGCCTGCTGCTACCAAATCTCGCGAAACTCGTTTTCCCTCCCGGGAAGTTGCCAGAACTAACTCTGGGCAGCATGGCCTCTTTCCGGCTTCTCCAAACCCTTGCGAAAAACTTTATTGGCAAAGCTATCAGAGAACGGACAGTGTACCCACTGAGGCGGCCAAAGCTTAACTGGATCAGGGCAGGTGAGCTTACAGCTAGGAGGGTGACTGCTTTGTCCCACAGTGGTCATTTGGTCCATCCTTCTGCCCCTTTCCCGCCTCCCCGTTTAAACCAAGCCTCTTTCAGATTACTGGTTAGAGTGACTCCAGCTTTCCCTTTTCTCCCATAATTTAAACAAACAAAAAGTGCATGTGAAAGTTTCCTTGGAAAGGGCCGAGCATCACATAGGAGTAAAGCCCTGGAAGAAATGACTTGTACAAGCGTCTTGGCCCTTCAGCTCCCCTCCCAAAGATTTCCAGCTTGCATATCTCTTACCACCCAGTAACATTTATTGAACTGCTGTCTTCCAGCCACAGTGCAGGATTCTAGACACAGAGAGGTGAGCAAGCTAGACACTATCCCTGCCCTCACAAAGCTCAAATGACTTTAGGGATAAGGACTCATAGGAATGAGAAGCTAGTCCCTCACGTTTCTATCTCCTGATCCTCACATTGGATATCAGGGCAGGTGGGCTCACAGCTAGGAGTGTGACTGCTTTGTCTTGTTTTAGCTTAAACCTAAGTTTAAAAGCAAGGGTTTTTTTTGTTTGTTTTGTTTTTTGTGTTTTGTTTTGTTTTGTTTTGTTTTTTGCCTGTGTACGAATTGTAATGAGAACATAAATTGCCCTTCTACCGCTATGCTCTTGGCTTCAGCCACCCATCTTCTTTCTGTTCCTGAAACAGCCTAAGTCTTTCCCATCCACTGGTCTTTCACTTGCTGTTCCTCTGCCTGTAATACTCATACTCCTGATTTCCCATCAGGTTTCAGCTCAAATATTACCTTACCAAAGAGGTCTTTCCTATAAAAATTGTCTAATTGATTTAGTTGCTAGGCTTCTTCATTATCTGTTACCCCAATAGAACATAAGCTTCTCAAGGGCAGAGACCTTGACTGTCATCTTGTTCTCCTCTGTGTCTGCCTAGAATAGTTCCTAGCTAATAATGGTGACCAGTAAATATTTACTGAATGAATAAGTGTACAAATTCCATCTCTGGGTATCCCAGCCTACTCCGAGCACCCTTTGGTGCACAAATCCACTTTTCTCCCTCTGCTTTCCTGAGCTGGGAGCTCCTACACATTCCAGTTGCCTAGAATGTGAACTTACCTCTTTGCCCAGCTGCATCCCAACTTTCGGAAAGAATGACGACATCCTCCTCTAATGCTTTTTTTGTCGGCAGATTCAGCAGGGCGGGGCCTGCCCCTTTAATCTGGGCCCCACCTGCTCTGGTCAGACAGGTTTTGAGACACAGGTAAAGGGAGGGAGACAGAGAGAAATACTTGCAGAGCCAGCAGGTAGCTGGGCAGCTCCTTCCCGGACAGACGGACAGACGGATGGACGCTGGGGACCCTCCACTCCATATGGAAAGTAAGAGGATGTCCTGGGTCCAAACTACAAGGTTTGGAGGGCCCTTGAGATGAAGGAAGGGAATCAGTCCCATCCAGAAGCAATGAGATGGAGGGCAGCAGGGAGGGGAGAAAGACAGGAGAGAAGGCATACAAAACAGTCATGATCAGACCTAAATGCCGGAATAACAGATCCAGGCCCTGCAGAGATGGATGAGGTGGGCTAGTGAGGAGTTTGGGAACTGACCAAGTACCAATGAAGGAAGAGGGTGCCTGCAACTGCCAGCTTTTTGGGACAGATTAGTTGGCAAATCACTGGTCTCACCTGGAATGCAGGAGGGTTCCAAGCAGGGATATGCAGGGAGAAGGGGAGATGGGACAGTGGAGGGGAAGCTTCTCTGTCTACATACAGCAAGATCCTTGGTAGGAAAGAAACTTGGCAAAGTTCTAGACACCTCTTCTGCCTCCTGTTCCTGCATTAGGGTGGCCATGACTCCAGGGGTTTTGGTGGAGGGGCATAGAAGGCGTGGGTGGAGGCTGACTGAGGCCACAGCTGCCAGGGCCTGTGCCCCTTGACTCACCCTCTCCTGTTGGATGGCATTTGATGTCGAAAGGGTGCCTCCATTTCGGCTGCTCACTTCCTTCCCTCCTCCCTCTGTTTCAACATCTTCCTCTGTACCAGTTCCTCCCTAAGGCTCCAGAAGGGGCCAAAGCCCATGAAACCAGTTGCCCTGGGGAGTATGAGTTCTGTCAACCTGTCCTAACAACTAGAAGACAGGGGTTTCTGACAGAGCTTTCCTCTGCTCCCTGCAGGATGACTTGACATTGTAGATCCCAGCACTGAGGCCCCAGGATGACAGAACAGGAGACCCTGGCCCTGCTGGAAGTGAAGAGGTCGGATTCCCCAGAGAAGAGCTCACCCCAGGCCTTGGTTCCCAATGGCCGGCAGCCAGAAGGGGAAGGTGGGGCCGAATCCCCAGGAGCTGAGTCCGTCAGAGTGGGGTCTTCAGCTGGGTCTCCCACAGCCATAGAGGGGGCTGAGGATGGTCTAGACAGCACAGTAAGCGAGGCTGCCACCTTGCCCTGGGGGACCGGCCCTCAGCCCAGTGCTCCGTTCCCGGATCCCCCTGGCTGGCGGGACATTGAACCAGAGCCCCCTGAGTCAGAGCCACTTACCAAGCTAGAGGAGCTGCCCGAAGACGATGCCAACCTGCTGCCGGAGAAAGCGGCCCGTGCCTTCGTGCCTATTGACCTACAGTGCATTGAGCGGCGGCCCCAAGAAGACCTTATCATGCGCTGTGAGGCAGGCGAGGGCGAGTGCCGAACCTTCATGCCCCCCCGGGCCACCCAGCCCGACCCCACTGAGCGCAAGTGGGCTGAGGCGGTGGTGAGGCCCCCTGGCCGTTCCTGTGGGGGCTGCGGGAGCTGTGGAGACCGTGAGTGGCTAAGGGCTGTGGCCTCCGTGGGAGCTGCACTCATCCTCTTCCCCTGCCTACTATATGGGGCATATGCCTTCCTGCCGTTTGATGTCCCACGGCTGCCCACCATGAGTTCCCGCCTGATCTACACACTCCGCTGCGGGGTCTTTGCCACCTTCCCCATTGTGCTGGGTGAGCCTGTGAGAAGAAAGGGGAGATTGGGAAGTGGACTTGAGGAGGGCAGGGCCTGCCTGCCATGGGGAGCAGGAGGGTTTCCCTTCACTTGGCCTGGGCCCCTCAGGGTCTCCCACCCCCTGCCAGTCTGCATGCCCATATCCTCCCAGGACCACTTCCACCCCACTGTGTAGAGGCTATGCACTGCCCACAGTGAACCTGCCCCCAGCTGACTGCCTCTTGCGCCCTTACCCTGCCTGTTCTGACCCTACCCTGTGTTTCCCAACTCCACCCAGGGATCCTGGTGTACGGGCTGAGCCTGTTATGCTTTTCTGCCCTTCGGCCCTTTGGGGAGCCACGGCGGGAAGTGGAGATCCACCGGCGATATGTGGCCCAGTCGATCCAGCTCTTTATCCTCTACTTCTTCAACCTGGCCGTGCTTTCCACTTACCTGCCCCAGGACACCCTCAAACTGCTCCCTCTGCTCACTGGTCTCTTTGCCATCTCCCGGTAAGTTGGGGCAGGGGGTGGGCATGGGAGAGGGAATGGTGCTAGAGAACCTAGGCATCTGAATGTCTGGAGAATCAGGGTCAGGAGCTTTCCGGATTCTACCCTGGCCCAAATGTGTGCCCTGGGGAGATAAGTCCACCTTCTCTCTTGTACCTTACTTCAGCTGGTCAGCAGATGGAAGCTGATTTCAGAGATACATATAACCATGTCAAACAAAAAGGCTTTCAGGTGTCATCTAGATCCATGCACCCATTGCAGCCACTCCCGTGGCAATCTGGTCAGGTAGCTGTTTTGGTCTCTAGCTGAACACCCCCTGTGACCAAATGTACAACTTAAAAATAGATACATTTTTTCAAAATAGAGAGAAGGCTGGGTGCAGTGGCTCATGCCTGTAATCTCAGCACTTTAAGAGGCCGAGGTGGCAGATCACTTGAGGTCAGGAGTTTGAGACCAGCCTGGCCAACATGGTGAAACTGTCTCTACTAAAAATACAAAAATTAGCTGAGCATGATGGTGCACACCTGTAGTCCCAGCTACTCAGGAGGCTGAGGCAGGAGAATTGCTTGAGCCCAGGAGGCGGAGATTGCAGCGAGACAAGATCGTGCCACTGCACTCCAGCCTGGACAACAGAGCTAGACTTCATCTCAAAAAAATAAATTGCCGGGTGCAGTGGCTCACGCCTGTAATCCCAGCACTTTGGGAGGCTGAGGCGGGTGGATCACAAGGTCAGGAGCTCGAGACCAGCTTGGCCAACAAGGTGAAACCCCAGCTCTACTAAAAATACAAAAAATTAGCCGGGTGTGGTGGTGGGCATCTGTAATCCCAGCTATTCAGGAGGCTGAGGAAGGAGAATCGCTTGAACCTGGGAGGCGGAGGTTGCAGTGAGCCGAAATCGCGCCATTGCCCTCCAGCCTGGGTGACAGAGCGAGACTCTGGCTCAAACAAATAAATAATTAATTAAAATAAAATAAAAAATAGAGATGAGGTCTCACTATGTTGCCCAGGCTGGTCGCAAACTCCTGGCCTCAAGCAATCCTCCTGCCTCAACTTCCCAGTGTGCTGATTACTCAATTCTTCATATAAACCAGTCTTTTTCCATTTTTAAAGGTACTAATTGTTAGACAGTTCTTCATACTGCGCTAAACATTTCTGCCCAGATTCTGCCATCCTGGCTAACACGGTGAAACCCCGTCTCTACTAAAAAATACAAAAAACTAACCGGGCAAGGTGGCGGGCGCCTGTAGTCCCAGCTACTCGGGAGGCTGAGAAAGGAGAATGGCGTAAACCCGGGAGGCGGAGCTTGCAGTGAGCTGAGATCCGGCCACTGCACTCCAGCCTGGGCGACAGAGCGAGACTCCGTCTCAAAAAAAAAAAAAAAAAAAATTTCTGCCCAGATTCTGACCTCCAGAATTGCCTAGGACAAATTTAGATATTTGACACAACCTCTCAATCCCCACTCTAACACTCTGTCCCCCTAGTATCTGCTTTGCAAAATGGCCCGGTTTCTTCACTGTCCTGGGAAGAAACTTCTGCCTGTCACAGTTGGGGGGCCTGGTTGAGGGTACTGTCCTCTTCCTGTTTGTCAATGACGAGAGGGCCCTGGTAGAGGGTACTGTCCTTTTCTTCATACAAACCAAGGACATGTGAGCTCTCGTCGCAGCCTTCTTACTCTTCTTTTTTTCTTTTTTTTTTGAGACAGCGTTTCACTCTTGTTGCCCAGGCTGGAGAATACAATGGCATGATCTCAGCTCACTGCAATCTCCACCTCCTGGGTTCAAGCTATTCTCCTGCCTCAGCCTCCCAAGTAGCTGGGATTATAGGCACCCACCACCAGGCCCAACTAATGTTTTTTTTTTTTTTTTTTTTTTTTTTTTTTTTTTTTTTTTGAGACGGAGTCTCGCTCTGTCACCCAGGCTGGAGTGCAGTGGCCGGATCTCAGCTCACTGCAAGCTCCGCCTCCCGGGTTCACGCCATTCTCCGGCCTCAGCCTCCCGAGTAGCTGGGACTACAGGCGCCCGCCACCTCGCCCGGCTAGTTTTTTGTATTTCTTAATAGAGACGGGGTTTCACCGTGTTAGCCAGGATGGTCTCGATCTCCTGACCTCGTGATCCGCCCGTCTCGGCCTCCCAAAGTGCTGGGATTACAGGCTTGAGCCACCGCGCCCGGCCCAACTAATGTTTTGTATTTTTAGTAGAGACAGGGTTTCACCATGTTGGCCAGGCTGGTCTTGAACTCCTGACCTCAGGTGATCTGCCCGCCTTGGGCTCCCAAAGTGCTGGGATTACAGGCGTGAGCCACCGCGCCTGGCCCTTACTCTCCTTTCATTCAGACTTTTTACCATCACCTAAAATCCTTAGGGGTATTTTCACATGAACTACTATTAACCTTAACCTAGAAGGCACCTTTGAATTTCTTAACCCAAATGCAGGTGTTTTCTTCCATTTTCCCTAATACATATGCTCTTGTTACTTTTTTTTTTTTTTTTTTTTTTTTTGAGACGGTGTCTTATTCTGTTACCCAGGCTGGAGTGCAGTGGCGCCATCTCGGCTCACTACAACCTCTGTATCCTGGGCTCAAGCAATTTTCCTGCGTCTGCCCCCTGAGTAGCTGAGATTACAGGTGTGAGCCACCATGCCCAGGTAATTTTTTTTGTATTTTTAGTAGAGACAGGGTTTCACCATGTTGGCCAGGCTGGTCTTGAACTCCTGACCTCAGATAATCCACCCGCCTCGGCCACCCAAAGTGCTGGGATTATAGGCGTGAGCCACCATGCGTGGCCTGCTCTTGTTACTTTTGATACAGGATTCCAGGTAGCTTGCTAAAATAAAATATTATTCCTGTTGAGCTAAAATTAATCTTCCCGTCACTTCTGATTGTGGTCCAGCAGTCAGTTGTCCCACCAGCCTCCTGACCATCATGCAGCCTTGCATTTTCTCCCAGTAGGTTTTCCCGAAATAAATATGTTCCTGCTCATGTAACTCAGCCTCCCATCTCAAACTCTTGGGGAATACTGGTCTCAGATAGAAGTTGGCTTAAGCAGTAAAAGTAATCAGGGAGCTAAAGGAAGACTCAGTGATTGTCTGGTCCAGGCTTCCCATTTTACAAAGGGGAAATCACAACAGATTAGGGGAGAAGAGTTGCTCAGGTCGTCAGCAATAGTGTCAGCACTAGAATCCAGGTCCCTTCCCTGTCTTATCCAGGGTCCTTTCTTCTTTACCATGGACAAGTTCATTAAGCAGTTTGTGCCTCAGTTTCATCATCTGTAAAATGAGGTTGTTATGGGGATTAAATGAGTTAATTCATGTAGAGTACTTAAAACAATTTGGTACTTGGGGCTGGGCGCAGTGGCTCATGCCTGTAATCCCAGCACTTTGGGAGGCCAGGGCGGGTGGATCATGAGGTCAGGAGATTGAGACCATCCTGGCTAACATGGTAAAACCCCGTCTCTAATAAAAATACAGAATTAGCTGGGTGTGGTGGTGGGCGCCTGTAATCCCAGCACTTTGGGAGGCCAAGGTGGGCGGATCACCAGGTCAGAAGATTGAGACCATCCTGGCTAACATGGTGAAACCCCATCTCTACTAAAAATACAAAAAATTAGTGGTGGTGGGCGCCTGTAGTCCCAGCTACTCGGGAGGCTGAGGCAGGAGAATGGCGTGAACCCAGGAGGTGGAGCTTGCAGTGAGCCGAGATCGGGCCACTGCACTTCAGCCTGGGCGACAGTGAGACTCCATCTCAAAAAAAACAAGAACAACAACAAAAAAATCTGGTATTTGGTAAGGGTTCATTATGCTGTGCTGCTTCCTAGTGCAGAAGAGAAGCAGCAGTTACTCTTCCCTCCCTTTCACAGGTGAAAAAGAACAGAGGCACATGAATTATGTAAGAGGAAGTTGCTCTTCCCTCCCTCCATTGAGGGGTGTGTATTGAACAAATCTTCCACGAAATTTGTGGCTGACCCATCCTCTGGGCTTCAAGCCCTCCTGGAGGTGGCTTCTTTGCTCTCCTCTTTACGTCTGCCCCTCAAATTGGCAGAAGAGGAGGTAATGAACAGGCTTGGGTTCAAATCATGACTTTTCTATTTCCCAGAGGTGTGATCTTGGATGAGTCTTACTTAACCCATTTGAAATCTTAGTTTCTTCATCTGCAAAAGGATAAATACAGTGGAACACACTGCAGCTATAAAAGAATGGGAAAACCATTTTTATATTGATATAAAATGATCTCCAGGATATATTAAATGGGGAAAAAATAAACATGCAGAGAACAGTCTACATAGTACGCTGCCATACTTCAAAAAAGGGAAAAATAGCTTTTTGCTCATATATGCACTTTTTAAAAAATCACTCAATGTACTATCACACTGGCTCTTCTTCCTCTTTCTTCCTCCTTCTTTCTTTCTTTCTTCTTCTTCCTTCTTCTTCTTCTTTCTCCAAGAAAAGCACACTGGTCTTTAAGAAAAAATAAATAAAAGAAAAAATGCTGGACATGGTGGCTCACACCTGTAATCTCAGCACTTTGGGAGGCCAAGGCAGGAGAATTGCTTGAAGCCAGGAGTTTGAGACCCTCATCTCTACAAAAATAATTTTAAAAATCAGCTGGGCATGGCGGCACACACCTGTAGTCCCTGCTACTTGGGAGGCTGTGGTGGAAGGACTGCTTGAGCCCAGGAGTTGGGGGCTGCCACTGCACTCCAGCCTGGCTGACAGAGTAAGACCCCATCTCTAAAAAAAAAAAAAAGGCTAGGCGTGGTGGCTCACTCCTGTGATCCCAGCACTTTGGGAGGCCAAGGAGGGCAGATGATCAGGTCAGGAGATTGAGACCATCTTGGGTGAAACCCCGTCTCTACTAAAAATACAAAAAATTATCAAGGCGTGGTGGCGGGCACCTGTAGTCCCAGCTACTCGGGAGGCTGAGGCAGGAGAATCGCTTGAAGCCGGGAGGCGGAGCTTACAGTGAGCTGAGATCATGCCACTGCACTCCAGCCTGGGTGACAGAGCGAGACTCCGTCTCAAAATAATAATAATAATTTTAAAAATCACTTAGTGCACAAGAAACCATAATACTGATGCCTGGGGTGGGGGTGGGGGAGAATAGGGTGGGAATCGGTAAAGGGAGGAAAATATTTTACTATACTGATTGAATTTGCTCAAACATTTTAAAGTTTGTACAGCCAGGTGTGGTGGCTCGCATCTGTAGTCCCAGCTACTCAGGAGTCTGAGGTGAGAGAATCACTCAAGGCCAGAAGTTTGAGCCCAGACTGGCAACACATAGCAAGACCATGTCTCTAAAAAAATAAAAATAAATCGAAAAGTAAATAAAAGAGGGAAAGGAATAATATACTCGACTTCATAAAGATGTGGGGAAGTCAAAATCAATCACTTATAGTAATTAGCGCTGTGCCTAATACATTTTAAATGCATAAACTTTGGCTGTATTTGGAAGCACCAGCCATACCCACCAACTGCATCTGCCTCCGTATCTACTCCCCCCACTGTCAGCCTATTGCCAAGCTGAAGCGCTTCCCTTGAGAGTAGCCTGACCCTTTTCTTGCCCCCACAGTCTGATCTACTGGCTGACCTTCGCCGTGGGCCGCTCCTTCCGCGGCTTCGGCTATGGCCTGACGTTTCTGCCGCTGCTGTCAATGCTGATGTGGAACCTCTACTACATGTTCGTGGTGGAGCCGGAGCGCATGCTCACTGCCACAGAGAGCCGCCTGGACTACCCGGACCACGCCCGGTCGGCCTCCGACTACAGGCTCCGCCCCTGGGGCTGAGCCGGTCCGGCCTCCCACTCGGAGTAGCGGGTAGCAGCGTGGGTCTGACATATCTTTGAACCTTGTGGCCAGGCCTGGACTTCGCCCCCAGGCCTAGGACCACGGTGGGTGGAACCCTGCTACTACCCCAACAGGGACTCCAATCAATCAGAGTTCTCCCCTTGCCCGGGCTGCCCTTCACCTTTGGTGCCCGGGACAGTCATAAGGGATGGACTTAGTTTTCTTGCAGGGAAAAAGGTGGACAGCCGTGTTTCTTACGGATGCTGAGGGCATGGGGCCAGGACGAGGGGAGAGGCACAGCTCCTTCCTGAGCAGCCTCCCACCACTGCCACAAGGGCTCCCTAATGCTGGACTCTGGTCCACTCCCCAGCTTCCCGTGAGGCAGGAGGCAGAGCCACAGCCAAGGCCCTGACCACTTCTGTGCCAGTTGTCTAAGCACAGTGCATCAAGGACGCTGGAAATGCCTTAAAGATAGAGGCTGGGCATCACATCAAATGGGACTGTGACGTTTGGTGAAAACCTTCCTGGGGATCTGGATTCAGGACCCTCCATGACTGGCCTTAGGGCCCCTTAGCCTGAGTTAAGACTATTTACAGCTGGCCAGTCCAGAGCTGCTGGTCTTCTACCTATTTAGGCCCCTGTAACTTCCCACCTTTAAACTGCCCAGAAGCCATGCCTCTCCCACGGGAAGAGGGGAGCAGACAGGGAAATCTGCCTCCCAAGAGGGGGTGTGTGTGTGTGTGTGTGTGTGTGTGTGTGTGTGTGTATACGCGCACGCTCACACGTGGTGGCTGGGGAGTGCCTGGATGGTGCGGTGGCTGATGTTAACCTAGTATGAGTGTGTGTGTGTAACAATAAATTACTACCAGTCTTTGCTGGCTTTTTCTTCCTGTTTGTCCCCCAGTCTCCAGTGTCCCTTCCCTGTTTCATTCAGAGGACAATAGAAACCTCCTAACTCTACCTGGTGGAGTGGAGCTGGCAGGTTCCTTGGTTCCACAGCAAGGAAATGGAGCCTCAAACAGAAACTTGCCTTCCAAGCCCATCTCTTAGCCCTTCCATTCCCTGGAACCAGCCCAAGACCAGCCCAACGACACTCACACATCAATAAACTGGAGCCCTGTGAAAAAAAAATATCTATTTTCTTGCCTTCCAGGGCAGCCAACCAGTCAGAATGCCTCTCATTTAGGCCTGCAAGTCCAATCCAAGGGAAATGTGTGGAGATGCAAGAAGGCAACACCAAGGGGACCTTATCAATAGCCCTGTCCTCCACCCCCTCCAAAGTTCCCCCCGCAAGGTATGAAGGAAGCCCCACCTGGGGGTCTCCAGGAAGTTGAGGCTGGCCTCTGAGGTTCCACAGAAAAGCAAGACGGGGGAGTGAAGGGGCCGACTGGAACTTGATACTCCAACCTCCAGAGTTTTGAGGCACAACAAGACAGGTCCAGTAATGTCCTTCCCTCCAGAGAGCGGGCCTTAATTTATGGACTGGTACTCTGAGTACTTCTTGTGGTACAGTAGCAGAACCAAGCCTCCCACTAGCAGCATGAGCCCTGGGGCACCCAGGGCCACCGCCATGATGCCCAGGACTAGTGGGGACAAGCCATCCACTGGAGGGAAGCCCACACCCAGGAGCATCGACCTAGAGCAAGCAGAGAGAGAGAGGTAAGCGGGCTTAGGAGGAAAGGCTGGGAGACTCAGCCTTGGTCCACTTCAACTCCCCAAGCCCGCAGCCCAAGCCCTGGCTCTCACCAGCTGAGGTAGTGTTGGTCCCAGTAGCCAGGGCCTGTGGAAGCCCCGAACGTCACATTGAAGGCACAGAAGTTATTCTGGGACCCAAAGAAGGCTCGGACAATGGGTGACTGGGGAAGAGGGTATGCCAAGGCAGGATGAAGAGGGGAAGCTTGGCAGGGCAGGGCTGATTCTCGGCCCCCCGGCTTCTGGGAGTAAGCCACTGGTCGCCACTGTGCAAAGCCTGATGGGAGGGAGCCCCACAGCAGCTGGTCCAACTGGGAAGAAAGGCAAACAAGGGAGGGTAAAGAGGACCAACCTGTGCCCAACCCTCTTTTCTCTGCCTCTCCCAGCCTTCATCTGTGACTAGCAACAGGAGTCCTGAGTCCTAGGCAGGGCCTCAATCCCTCCTCTGTAAAAATGGAGAGTTCGACTGGGTGAGGACTGAGTTGTTTTCCAAGCCTGCAAGTCTGGACTCAGCCCTCCTCTTGGCCCCCGGGCCCCTTGCAGATCTCCACCTGCCAGAGTGTAAGTCATACTGCACTGCCTGTCTGTCTCCACTGAGGGCAGGGACTGGGTCAGATTCATTAGCACAGTGCCTAGCACTTAAACGACCCAAAGTAAGTGTTGCTAAATGGCAAATGGTTGAATGAGTTTTAGGTCCCAATGGCGTCCCACCTATATTCCTCACCCATCTGCCTCTCTCCAGGAAGCCTGACCTGAAAGACGGCAGGTGCATATTCGTCATCAATGGAGTGCTGCTCCTGCACTGACGGGCAGTCAGGGCCCTGGCCCAGTGTGGCTACCTCCAGCCCAAACAGGGAACGGTTTCCTCGGGGAGAGGCTCCAACCAGGGCCACCTCTAGCTGACAGGTGTCTGCTGTGTGCAGGAGGCGAGGGGGTTGGGCTGGTCGGCTGGACCTGGAAAAGGCCTGGACCTAGGAAGGAAGAAGCATGGGAGGTGTGGGAAATAGCTGGATGCCTGTTCTTAAGGGCCACCTCCATCATTAAATCCCACCCTCTCAAATCAGCCTTTTTGAGTCTTTCCAATTTCCCACCCCTTACCCTGAAGGCCAGGCTGCCATTGGCAAAAGTCCTGGTAGGGTCGTTCATGGGGTGGCCTTGAAATGTGGCACTCAGGGTGGCAGGATCCAATGAATCAGTGATGTTGTTCCAAGAGAAATCAGCCAAGGAGTATGGAGGATATGGTGTTCCTGGAGGCTTTGCTGCCGTATCACACACGTTGGTGCTGTCAAACTCAAGCAGCTGGAGGGTGGGGGTGGGGTGGAACTGGGCTTGCCTCTGTTTTTCTCCCAAGACCACACCTCCCACTCACCCCCTACCAAGGCTTTCATATCTGAGTCTATTTCACCACCCCCAGTCTTTAGTTCCACCCTCTAATTGGGATGAACTCTCTCCTCTGCACTCTTCTCCTTGGTTCTCTCCCAACCTCCTCACCCTGGTAAAAACAAGGGCAGAAGAAAACTGAATGCTGTCCTTGGGGAGCACCATCAGGCCCCCATCGGGCTCAGGGGATAGCAGGCGGCTCCAGTTGACGCTCAGGGTGCTGTGGGGGGTGTTGGTGGCTACCAGCACCACTGCCAGAGGCCCCAAGCTGCTCCATATATAGTGCAGTGTGGAATTGGTGCCCACTGCCCGGATATGAAGCAGGTTCTGCACGGGACCCAGCCAGTTAGGGATGACCTCCAGAGACACCTGGAACGTGGAGTAGTGGAGGGTTGAGGGAACAGGATCAAGGAGAGACACGGGCAAAAGAGAAGTTTGAGGGGAGGGGAGTTTGGAAAGTGCTGGAGAAAAGATGGGATCTTGGGGACTAGACAAGAGGAATGTGTGCGGGAGCTGAGGGAACCCTGGGGTAAGGGGCAGTGGGTACAGGATATCCAAAAAGGGGTAGGGTAGAGGGTACAGCCAGGACTCCCCTGACCCTGGTGGGCAGGTCAGGGCACAGGGCTGGGAAGAAGAAAACATTCAACACTTGCCTGGACTGGGTCACCCAGGGCTGAGTCGGGGTTCAGACTTCACCCTCACATTCACCCTACTCCACAATCCCGTCCCATGACCCATGACCATCTCCCACACCCTCCAGGTTGAAGAACCCTCCTCTTGGCAGCTGCCCTCCACCCCTAGCCCCTGGATGCCCGGTTCCAGCCACCCTGCAAGGGTAGCATCTCCTGAAACTTCTATCGCTGTAGCCCCAGGGCCCTCACCTGGCGGGTCTTCTCCCCCAGCAGGCCAAATGGGGCTGCAAACAGAAACAGAGTCAAAAGGAGCAGGGGGCTGGGGGCAGAGTGCCCCCAACCCCAGCTGTGCTCCACAGAGCCGCGCATACGGCCGCAATTCAGCCGACGGAAGAGGTGCCGGAAGGTCACATGACTCAGGTTCAGCTGATCCCTTTCAAGGGCGGAGCCACCAAACCAGTTTTTGCTTTTTTTTTTTCAATTTCCTTTCCTCAGCACCATTTAATGTATTAAAGAACAACTTTGTATTCTATCTTAAAACAGGAAACGTCACAGTCTCTTACAAGTAATACAATTTAATACAGTCACAAGATTTTAAGTGAAAAAATACATTATTCATGCTACAAGTTTTCAGTCTTCCTTGGACAATGCCAAAAATACAGTATTCAAACGGCATGTTTTAAGAGGAACGTGAAATCTCATTTTGACACAAAGACAGGTTAAAGAAAATAAACCCAACAGGGAACTACTGCAGGACCAGCACATTGCCTTAAGTCCCCGACCCTGTCCCATTGTGGAACTCATACAGCTGCTTTCTACTCTAGCACATGAAACCCTGCGGTTCCTCTTCTCTGTGAACTATGAAACTTCCTGGGGTTCTTCCCTGTGGAACAGTGTGGTTCTTCTTCCCTGCCTAACATTTCAACAAAAATTGTAAATATTTAGAGATGTGTCACTAAATAACAACATACTTCCAAAAAAGCCAACTTACTTGTTAAATGTTGAAAGAAAAGGCCGGGCGCAGTGGCTCACACCTGTAATCCCAGCACTTTGGGAGACCAAGGCAGGCAGATGAAGGAGCTAGGCTGGGCGCAGTGGCTCATGCCTGTAATCCCAACACTTTGAGAGGCCGAGGCAAGTGGATCACTTAAGGTCAGGAGTTCAAGCCCAGCCTGACCAACATGGTGAAACCACGTCTCTACTAAAAATACAAGAATTAGCCAGGCGTGGTGGCAGGCGCTTGTAATCCCAGCTACTTGGGAGGCTGAGGCAGGAGAATCGCTTGAACCTAGGAGGCAGAGGTTGCAGTGAGCTGAGATCAGGACATTGCACTCCAGCCTGGGCAACGAGAGGCAAAACTCTGTCGAGAGAGAGAGAGAGAGAGAGAGAGAGAGAGATCAAGACCATCCTGGCAAACACAGTGAAACCCGTCTCTATTAAAAATACAAAAAATTGGGCCGGGCGCGGTGGCTCAAGCCTGTAATCCCAGCACTTTGGGAGGCCGAGACGGGCGGATCACGAGGTCAGGAGATCGAGACCATCCTGGCTAACACAGTGAAACCCCGTCTCTACTAAAAATACAAAAACTTAGCCGGGCGAGGTGGCAGGCGCCTGTAGTCCCAGCTACTCGGGAGGCTGAGGCAGGAGAATGGCGTGAACCCGGGAGGCGGAGCTTGCAGTGAGCTGAGATCCGGCCACTGCACTCCAGCCTGGGTGACAGAGCAAGACTCCGTCTCAAAAAAAAAAAAAA
>NC_037668.1:21795295-21802147 GCF_003255815.1 Theropithecus gelada
GGCTGAGGCAGGAGAATGGCGTGAACCCGGGAGGCGGAGCTTGCAGTGAGCTGAGATCCGGCCACTGCACTCCAGCCTGGGCGACAGAGCGAGACTCCGTCTCAAAAAAAAAAGAAAGAAAGAAAGGAAAGAGCTAAAATTCGGTGAAATTTAAAAGGGTTGTAGAAAACTGTGAAGTGTTTGTTTTCTTCACTTCACTCTGATTTTATTTTACTTATTTATTTTGAGACAGCATCTTGCTCTGTCACCAAGGCTGGAGTGCAGTGGCACAATCACGACTTACTGCAGCCTCAAACTCTTGAGCTCACATGATCCTTCTGCCTTAGTCTCCTAAGTAGCTGGGACTTCAGGCACATGCCACCATGCCTGGCTAATTTAAATTTTTTTTTTTTTTTTTTTTAGACACAGGGTCACACTATGTTGCCCAGGCTGGTCTTGAACTCCTGGGCTCAAGTGATCCTCTCACATGGGCCTCCCAAAGTACTGGGATTATAGGGGTGAGCCACCACACCAGCCATCACTCTGATTTTAGAACATAGGACTTGTACGCAAAGGTTAGGATAAGGAACTAAAGATGCCAAAAAATACCCCAAACATTAATTGCAAAAAAAAGACTAATGTTTGGCCAGACACGGTGGCTCACGCCTTTAATTGCAGCACTTTGGGAGGCCGAGGCAGGTGGATCACGAAGTCAGGAGATGGAGACCATCCTGGCTAACACGGTGAAACCCTGTCTCTACTAAAAACGCAAAAAAAATTAGCCGGGCCTGGTGGCGGTTGCCTGTAGTCCCAGCTACTCGGGAGGCTGAGGCAGGAGAATGGGGTGAACCTGGGAGGCGGAGCTTGTAGTGAGCCGAGATCGTGCCACTGCACTCCAGCCTGGGCGACAGAGCGAGACTCTGTTTAAAAAAAAAAAAAAAAAAAAGACTAATGTTTGTGAAGAGCTTATAACATAGAAAAATATTTGTTATAAAATTAAAATTAAATGAAAAAGTAGGATACAAAACTATATAAAAAGTAAGATCTCAACTATGTGGGAAAAAAAGGATAAAGGTAATAGCTCAAAATGGTGATAGTGGTTGTATTTAAGTAGTCTATCTATAGTGATTTTTTTCTTCTTTTTTACTTTTCTGTGTCTTCCAAATTTTTCTCTACTGGGGGGATTTTTTTTTTTTTTTTTTTTTGAGACGGAGTCCCACCTGTCTCCCAGGCTGGAATGCAGTGGCAAGATCCCTGCCCACTGCAACCTCTGCCTCTCGGGTTCAAGTGATTCCCCTGCCTCAGCTTCCCAAGTAGCTGGGATTACAGGCACACGCCACCATGCCCAGCTAATTTTTTTTTTTTTTTTTTTTTAAGACGGAGTCTCGCTCTGTCGCCCAGGCTAGAGTGCAGTGGTGTGATCACAGCTCACTGCAACCTCCGCCTCCCGGGTTCATGCCATTCTCCTGCCTCAGCCTCCCGAGTATCTGGGACTACAGGCATGCGCCACCATGCCTGGCTAATTTTTGTATTTTTAGTAGAGATGGGGTTTTACCATGTTGTCCAGACTGCTATCAAACTGAACATACACAATTAGCCAGGCAAGGCGGCGCCTGTAATTCCAGCTACTCGGGAGGCTGAGGCAGGAGAATCGCTTGAACCCGGGAGGTGGAGGTTGCAGTGAGCCGAGATTGCGCCATTGCACTCCAGTCTGGGTGACAGAGTGAGACTCTTGTCTCAAAAAAAAAAAAAAATCTTCAGGCCGGGCACGGTGGCTCACGTCTGTAATCCCAGCACTTTGGGAGGCTGAGGCGGGTGGATCACGAGGTCAGGAGATGGAGACCATCCTGGCTAACATGGTGAAACCCTGTCTCTACTAAAAATACAAAAAATAAATTAAAAAAAAATTAGCCGGGCGTGGTGGTGGGCGCCTGTAGTCCCAGCTACCCTGGAGGCTGAGGCAGGAGAATGGCGTTAACCCGGGAGGCGGTGGAGCTTGCAGTGAGTGGAGATCGCGACAGAGCGAGTCTCCATCTCAAAAAAAAGAAAAAAAAAATCTCCAGTCTCCTCTTCCATCCATTAATTTTCTTTTTTTTTTTCCCTCTCTCTCTCTCTTTTTATTTATTTATTTATTTTGAGATGGAGTCTCAATCTGCTGCCCAGGCTGGAGTGCAGTGACAATCTCAGCTAACTGCAACCTCCACCTCCCGGGTTCAAGCAATTCTCCTGCCTCAACCTCCCGAGTAGCTGGGATTACAGACACGTGCCACCACGCCCAGCTAATTTTTGTATTTTTAAAGTAGAGACAGGTTTCACTATGTTGGCCAGACTGGTCTCAAACTCCTGACCTCAAGTGATCTGCCTGCTGCGGTCTCCCAAAGTGCTGGGATTACAGGAGTGAGCCACCATGCCTGGCCATCCACAGATTTTCACTGTGCTCCTGCGTCAGCCACTCCAGGTCTTTCAAGTACATTTGGCTGGTCTTCCAGATCGTCACAGAGTGATCTGACAATGTCCAGTCTCATGTAATTCTCAGGCTTGACTAGGCTTCGGAAAACCTGGAGGCATCGCTCTTTCAGGGTATACGCTGGCAGTGTGATGTTGGCAAAAACAGGCTGTCCATCAACATTGGAACATGGCGTAAACAATTCAGTTTGGTTAACCATAAGTTTATCGTGTGTCCTTGCATCTCTGAAGAGCCATGGGTGGCTTCGGAAATTGTGGATGCAGAAGTCCCTGCCGGGCAGCAGCTCTTCATAGCAGTTGAGCCACACAGGCAGCACGATGCGTGGGCTGCGGTTGCAAATGACCAGGGAGAGCCCAGGTGAGTTTCTGGAGCGCAGCACGGGCCATGCTGCTCCAGCCGCCATCTCCTCTCCAACTCTTCCTGGCAGTACTCTTCTGGGCCTGCCTCTTGGGTGCCCGCCTTGGCCTCTAACTCCACCCCGTTCCCCGCTCTCCAGGGCCTTACCTCCGAAGCCTTGACAACTCGGGCCTGCCCATACCAGTTCTTAAAGAAACTACTTCCCTTCACCCGGATTTCGGCAGGCTGGGAGTACATAACCTCCTACCTGGGTGGTAAGCAAGACATCCTAGATCAGACAGACTTACTCTCAGCCTCTCCTACCTAGCCCGTCCCACTGAAGAGCTACCTATAGTGGGAGAGATCCAAATGGAATCCCAATAATACAACTGTGATAGGAAGATCCAAAGAGGAATTTGAGGGTATTCCATGAGATAGCACACCTGAGGGTTCTTTATGTCAATCTAGTATTTATTGGACACTTCATGGCTGGGCGCAGTGGCTCACACCTGTAATCCCAACACTTTGGGAGGCCGAGGCAGGTGGATCACCTGAGGTCGGAGTTCAAGACCAGCCTGGCCAACATGGTGAAACCCCATCTTCACTAAAAATACAAAAAAATTGGGCCGGGCGCGGTGGCTTAAGCCTGTAATCCCAGCACTTTGGGAGGCTGAGACGGGCGGATCACGAGGTCAGGAGATCGACACCATCCTGGCTAACACGGTGAAACCCCGTCTCTACTAAAAAAAATACAAAAAACTAGCCGGGCGAGGTGGCGGGCGCCTGTAGTCCCAGCTACTCGGGAGGCTGAGGCAGGAGAATGGCGTGAACCCGGGAGGCGGAGCTTGCAGTGAGCCGAGATCCGGCCACTGCACTCCAGCCCGGGCGACAGAGCGAGACTCTGTCTCAAAAAAAAAACAAAAAACAAAAAACAAAAAAATTAGCCAGGCATGGTGGCGTATGCCTGTAATCCCAGGAACTTGGGAGGTTGAGGCAGGAGAATTGCTTGAACCTGGGAGGCAGAGGTTGCAGTGAGCCAAGATCACACCACTGCACTCCAGCCTGGGTGACAGAGTGAGACCCCATCTTATAAACAAACAAACAAACAAACAATTAGCCAGGCGTGGTGGCAGGTGCCTGTAATCCTAGCTACTAGGGAGGCTGAGGCAGGAGAATTGCTTGAACCCGGGAGTTGGAAGTTGCAGTGAGCTGAGATTGCGCCATTGTACTCCAGCCTAAGCAACAAGAGTGAAACTCCAGCTCAAAAAAAAAAAACCGCGGTGAAAAAAAAACCATGTCTCACAAAAGCACTTTGGGAGGCTGAGGCAGGAAGATCACGAGGTCAGGAGATCGAGACCATCCTGGCCAACATGGTGAAACCCCATCTCTACTAAAAATACAAAAATTAGCTGGGTGAGGTGGTGTGTGCCTGTAGTCCCAGCTACTCGGGAAGCTGAGGCAGGGGAATCGCTTGAACCTGGGAGGTGGAGGTTGCAGTGAGCCGAGACCATGCCATTGCACTCCAGCCTGGGTGACAGATCTACACCCCATCTCGGAAAAACAAATAAACAAAATACAAACAAAAAAAAATGTAATATTTATTGAACACTTCATTATTCAGGTTCTGGTCCAGGAAGAGTTCACAATTTTATTGTGGAGAAAAGATAGGATATGAGAAAATAGGATATGGGGGCAATACAGGTATTTGTCAAAAGAGGGAGGTGACATCTGGTGGGATGCACTTTTTTTTTTCTTTTTTTTTATTTATTGAGACGGAGTCTTGCACTGTTTTCTCAGGCTGGAGTGCAGTGGTGCAATCTCAGCTCACTACAACCTCTGCCTCCCAGATTCAAGCAATTCTCCTGCCTCAGCCTCCCAAGTAGCTGGGACTACAGGTGCCCACTGCCATGCCCAGCTAAGTTTTGTATTTTTAAAGTAGAGATGGGGTTTCACCATGTTAGCCAGGCTGGTCTCGAACTCCTGACCTCAAGTGATCTGCTCGCCTTGGCCTCCCAAAGTGCTGAGATTACAGGCACGAGCCACTGCACCTGGCCTACTTTAATCTTATTTTGATTAATAAATGAACATGGTACAAAATTCAAAAGGTACCAAAGGGCTCAGTGTGGTATCTCATGCCTGTAATCCCAGCACTTTGGGAGGCTGAGGTGGGAGGATGTCTTGAGTCCAGGAGTTCAGGACCAGCTTGGGCAACATAGCCTGACCCCATATCTACAAAATAATACAAAAATTAGCTGGGCCTGGTGGTGCATGCCTGTGGTCCCAGCTACTCCGGAGGCTGAAATGAGAGGATCCCTCGATCCTCCTACTGCACCACTGCACTCTAGCCTGGCAAAAAAGTGAGGATAGCAACAGGAGGCAGACAAATCCTAGGCAGACGGGGGCAGGTTCCCAGTGAAACTCCACCTTCAAGCAGAAAACAGTTGAAAGCCAAGCTACAAGTCCTGGATAAATGCATGGGTGGAATTGAGAACCCCTCTTCCCATTTGTTGCACTTTCTTCTGATTGATCCCTACCCTTCACCTATTTTACATATACCTACCCTTCCCTAATTGGTTTGTTACACTGTCATGCCCATCTTTGAATGGTGCCTTTTTTTTTTTTTTTTTTGAGACGGAGTCTCACTCTGTTGCCCAGGCTGGAGTGCAGTGGCGTGATCTTGGCTCACTGCAAGCTCTGCCTCTGGGGTTCAGCCATTCTTCTGCCTCAGCCTCCCGAGTAGCTGGGACTACAGGTGCCCAGCACAACGCCTGGCTAATTATTTGTATTTTTAGTAGTGACCGGGTTTCACCGCGTTAGCCAGGATGGTCTTGATCTCCTGACCTCCTGATTCGCCTGCCTTGGCCTCCCAAAGGGCTGGGATTACAGGAGTGAGCCACCGTGCCTGTTTTAGCCTTTTTTTTTAGCCTTTTTTTTTTTTTTTTTTTTTGCATACACTCAAACCAATCAGCACACACACCCCTATTTTGAGCCCATCAAAGCCCCGGACCCAGCCACAATGGAAGAGAAACCACCTAACTTGGGAGACCACTCTCCTTTCCCCTCTCCATTAAGAGTTGTTTCATCGCTCAATAAAATTCTCTCCGACCCTCTTCACCCTTTGAACTGTCAGCATAACCTCATTGTTCTTGGATGCACGACAAGAACTCGGAAACTGCTGAACGTGGGTACAAGCTGAAACACAGGCAGCCTGGGGCATGCCTCAGCCCAGCCAAGGGCTGAGCCAGTGTGCAAGCCAGGCGTGGCCAGGTGGGCCGAGTGGGCAGGGTACCTCCAGCAGCAAGCCAGGGGCGTGAGGCCTGGGTAGGGGGCATCGCTGGCTGCAGAGGTCCCCGGCTGGCAAAGTGAGAAAAATCCTGCGTCATTGAGATCTTGTCATTAAAAAAAAAGAAAAAAAAAATATACCAAAGGGCATCATTCCTATTCACCAACAAACTGGTCCCTCCCGAGACAACCATCATTACCAGTTTTTTTGTTTGTTTGAAACAGTCTCGCTGTGTTGGCCCGGCTGGAGTGCAGTGGCACAATCTTGGCTCACTGCAACCTCCGCCTCCTGGGCTCAAGCAATTCTCCTGCCTCAGCCTCCCAAGTAGCTGGAATTATAGGCATGTGCCACCAAGTCTGGCTTATTTTTGTATTTTATAGTAGAGATGGGGTTTCACCATGTCGGCCAGGCTGGTGTCTCGAACTCCTGACCTCAGGTAATCCACCCACCTCGGCCTCCCAAAGTGCTGGGATTACAGGTGTGAGCCACCACCCCCAGCCCACTACCAGTTTCTTATGTATCCTTCTAAATATATCCTATACTCAAGAATACAAATATGCCGGGCGCGGTGGCTCAAGCCTGTAATCCCAGCACTTTGGGAGGCCGAGGCGGGCGGATCACGAGGTCAGGAGATCGAGACCATCCTGGCTAACATGGTGAAACCCCGTCTCTACTAAAAATACAAAAAACTAGCCGGGCGTGGTGGCGGGCGCCTGTAGTCCCAGCTACTCGGAGGCTGAGGCAGGAGAATGGCCTGAACCTGGGAGGCGGAGCTTGCAGTGAGCCG
>NC_037668.1:21802365-21892978 GCF_003255815.1 Theropithecus gelada
AAAAAAAAAAAAAAAAAAAAAAAAAAAAAAGAATACAAATATATTGAAATCACATACAAATAATACACAGTGGTACCCAGACACTGTTCTTCGTTTTTTTTTTGTTGTTCTTTTTTGAGACGATGTCACACCCAGGCTGGAGTGCAGTGGTGAGATCTTGGCTCACTGCAACCTCCACCTCCTGGGTTCAAGCTGTTCTGCCTCAGTCACCCAAGTAGCTGGGATTACAGGTGTGCACTGCCAAGCCCGGCTAATTTTTGTATTTTTAGTAGAGATGGGGTTTTGCCAGGTTGCCTAAGTTGGTCTTGAATTCCTGTGCTCAAATGATCCACCCACCTCGGCTTCCCAAAGTGCTGGGATTACAGGCGTAAGCCACAACACCTGGCCCCAGTTTGCATTTTTAACTCATATATTGAGGAATGTTCTGTATCAATGCACTTGGGAGTTACCTCATTCTCCTTGCAGGGGTATGTTCCCTGATCTTTTTAATCAGAACCTTGTTGATGTAGTAATATTTTGCTGTGGCAAACAATGCTGGAAAGAATATCCCTGTCTGAAATCGACTCAACCAAGGAGAAATACTGAGTTCTCAGCATTTCATATTAATAACCAAATTCAGTAAGATAAGTACCAAGGAGTGGAATCGCCAGGTCAAACTGCCCTTTATATGAGGTTTACCAATTGACACTCAAACCACATGCTTGAGAGCACATTGTAAGTGTTTACCAAATTATGCTTACATTTCCCTTTGAATAAGGTTAAGCATCTCTTCATGTTTGTTTGTTTGTTTGTTTATTTATTTTGAGATGGAGTCTTACTCTGTCACCCAGGCTGGAGTGCAGTGGCATGATCTCGGCTCACTGCAAGCTCCGCCTCGCGGGTTCACGCCATTCTCCTGCCTCAGCCTCCTAAGTAGCTGGGACTACAGGCGCCCGCCACCACGCTTGGCTTTTTGTATTTTTAGTAGAGACAGGGTTTCACCATGTTAGCCAGAATGGTCTCGATCTCCTGACCTCGTGATGCGCCCACCTCAGCCTCCCAAAGTGCTGGGATTACAGGCGTGAGCCACCGTGCCTGGTGTTTTTCTTTTTTTTTTTTGGAGATGGAGTCTTGCTCTGTCGCCCAGGCTGGAATACAGTGGCACAATCTTGGCTCACTGCAACCTCTGCCTCCCGGGTTCCAGCGATTCTCCTGCCTCTGCCTGCTGAGTAGCTGGAACTACAGTTGTGCGCCACCACGTCCGGATAATTTTTTTTTTTTGTATTTAGTAGAGATGGGGGTTTCACCATGTTGGTTAGGCTGGTCTCGAGCTCCTGACCTGTTGATCTTCCCACCTCGGTCTCCCAAAGTGCTGGGATTACAGGCGTGAACCACCACGCCCGGCCAGCATCTCTTCACATTTTAGTCGATTTTTGCTTCTCTGGAGCTTTTTAAATCCTTTACCTATTTTTCTACAGGCCTTTTCTTTTCTTTTCTTTTTTTTTTTGAGACGGAGTCTCACTCTGTCGCCCAGGCTGGAGTGCAGTGGCCGGATCTCAGCTCACTGCAAGCTCTGCCTCCCGGGTTCACGCCATTCTCCTGCCTCAGCTTCCCGAGTAGCTGGGACTACAGGTGCCCGCCACCGCGCCCGGCTAGTTTTTTTTTTGGTGCTTTTTAGTAGAGACGGGGTTTCACCGTGTTCACCAGGATGGTCTCGATCTCCTGACCTCGTGATCCGCCCATCTCGGCCTCCCAAAGTGCTGGGATTACAGGCTTGAGCCACCGTGCCCGGCCTACAGGCCTTTTCTTAATTGTCAAGTTCTGAAAGTGTTATGTTGTTGTTGTTAAAACAGGGTCTTGCTGCATCAGGCAGGCTGGAGTGCAGCTGTGCAAACATAGCTCAATTGCAGCCTCAAACTCCTGGGCTGAAGTGATTTCTCCCAATTTAGCCTCCTTAGTAGCTGGGACTATGGGCATACACCATCTTGTCCACCCTAAAAGTTCTTTAAGGAAATTAACATTGTTGCAAATCCTCTCCCCCTTTTGTTTTTGCAGTGCAAACTTTGTATGGAGTTCCTTACCCCCTAACTCTTTTTTTTTTTTTTTGATATGAAGTTTCACTCATTGCCCAGGCTAGATAGAGTGCAATGGCATGATCTTGGATCACTGCAACCTCCGCCTCCCAGGTTCAAGTGATTCTCCTGCCTTAGCCTCCTGAGTAGCTGGGATTACAGGCATGCGCCACCACGCCTGGCTAATTTTTTGTATTTTTTGTAGAGACAGGGTTTCTCCATGTTGGTTAGGCTGGTCTCAAACTCCCGACCTCAGGTGATCCACCCGTCTCAGCCTCCCAAAGTCCCCTCACATATTTTAAACCCCACTTTTCTTCTAGTGCTCTTATGGTTATTTATTTATTTATTTTTGAGACAGAGTCTTGCTCTGTCGCCCAGGCTGGAGTGCAGTGGCGCAATCTCGACACACTGCAAGCTCCGCCTGCCGGGTTCACGGCATTTTCCTGCCTCAGCCTCCCGTGTAGCTGGGACTACAGGCGACCGCCACAACGCCCGGCTAATTTTTTGTATTTTTAGTAGAGACGGGGTTTCACCGTGTTAGCCAGGATGGTCTCGATCTCCTGACCTTGTGATCCGCCCATCTCGGCCTCCCAAAGTGCTGAGATTACAGGCGTGAGCCACTGTGCCCGGCCTGTATTTTCTTATATTTACACCTTTCAGCTGCCGGGAATTAACTTTGTTGTAATTTAGTAGGGATCCAATTTCCTGCCTCCCCCCTTCAACCACAAATAGCTACTCCAGAAATAAACTCTCAAAATGTTCTCAGAAACTTATTTTTCTGGAGAAAAAAAGGTATAGTTGGCCTGGCCCTCTGTATCTGCTGGCTCGTCATCCACAGATTCAACTGTGGATTGAAAATATTTGAGGAAAAAAGGCCGGGTGCAGTGACTCACACCTGTAATCCCAGCACTTTGGGAGGCCGAGGTGGGCGGATCAGGAGGTCAAGAGATCGAGACCATCCTGGCCAACATGGTGAAACCCCGTCTCTACTAAAAATACAACTGGGCATGGTGGTGCACGCCTGTAATCCCAGCTACTCGGGAGGCTGAGGCAGGAGAATCGCTTGAACCCGGGAGGCGGAGGTTGTAGTGAGCCGAGATTGTGCCACTGCACTCTAACCTGGCGACGGAGCAAGGCTGTCTCAAAAAAAAAAAAAAAAAAAGAAAATATTTGAGGAAAAAATTAAAATACTACAAATAAAACAGTATAACTATTTACACAGCATTGACAATGCTTTAAGTTACATAAGTAATCGAGAGATGATTAAAATATATGAAAGGAGGGCTGGGTGTGGTGGCTCACGCCTGTAATCCCAGCACTTCATGAGGCCGAGACGGGTGGATCACCTGAAGTCAGGAGTTCGAGACCAGCCTGGCTAACATGGTGAAACCCTGTCTCTAGTAAAAATACAAAAATTAGCTGGGTGTGGTGGCAGACGCCTGAAATTCCAGCCACTTGGGAGGCTGAGGCAAGAGAATCACTTGAAACCGGGAAGCAGAGGTTGCAGTGAGCCGAGATTGCGCCACCGCACTCCAGCCTGGGTAACAGAGTAAGACTCCCATCTCGAAAGAAAAAAAAAAAAAAAGAAAAAAAAATTATATGGGAGAATGTACATAGGTTATATGCAAATACCATGCCATTTAATGCGTCCTGGCTGTGTGTGGTGGTTCATGCTTGTAATGCTTGTAATCCCAGCAATTTGGGGGGGCTAGGCGGGTGGTTCACTTGAGGTCAAGAGTTTGAGACCAGACTGGCCAACAAGGTGAAACCCCATCTGTATAAAAAAATACAAATATTAGCTAGGCATGTAATCCCAGCTACTCAGGAGGCTGAGACATGAAAATTGGTTGAACCCAGGAGGTAGAGGTTGCAGTGAGCCAAGATTGTGCTGCTGCGCTCCAGGCTGGGTGATAGCAATTTTGTCTCTAATAATAATAATGAAATGATGATGATGTAAGAGTCTTGAACAGCTGCAGATTTTGGTATAGGGGAGTGTCCTGGAACCAATCCCTCACAGATACTGAGAGATGACTGTACATTTATCTTCTAAGATATCAACTCTAGAATCTGATAAGGGAGAATAAAAACAAGTCTTGGCTGAGTATAGAGGGCTTAAATAGCAGTCAGGAATTCAAACTCCCACAACAACCCCCAAATTACTGCTTTATGGCAGGCGACATAGGACTCGACTAAAATGTAGGAATTTGACAGAGGAAGGATCATTGGCAGAGTCAAGGACATGGGAAAATCACACTCATGGAATCAAATGTTTAGTGAATAGGGTTCATGCAGGGGAGCAGAAGTGGCCTGGGCAGCCTTTCATCACTGTTAAAATTTTTGTTTGGGCTGGGTGCGGTGGCTCACACTTGTAATCCCAGCACTCTGGGAGGCCAAGGCAGGCAGATCACCTGAGGTCAGGAGTTCAAGACCAGCCTGACCAACATGGAGAAAACCTTTCCCTACTAAAAATACAAAAATAAAAAATTAGCCAGGCATGGTGGCACTTGCCTATAATCCCAGCTACTCGGGAGGCTGAGGCAGGAGAATCACTTGAACCTGGGAGGCAACAAAAGTGAGACAGTCTTACTTTGTCGCCCAGGATGGAATGCAGTGTCACCATCTTGGCTCACTGCAAACTCCACCTCCCCGGTTCAAACAATTCTCTTGCCTCAGCCTTCTGAGGAGCTGGGACTACAGGCCATGCCACCACACCCAGCTAATTTTTTTTTTTCGAGACGGAGTCTCACTTTGTTGCCCAGGCTGGAGTGCAGCGGTGAGATCTCAGCTCACTGCAACCTCCACCTCCCAGGTTCGAGTGATTCTCCTGTCTCAACCTCCTGAATAGCTGGGATTACAGGTACCCACCACCAAGCTTGGCTAATTTTTGTATTTTTTGTAGAGATGGGGTTTCACCACATTGGCTAGGCTTGTCTTGAACTCCTGGCCTCAGGTGATCCACTCGCCTCGGCCTCCCAAAATGCTGGGATTACAGGTGTGAGCCACTGCGCCCAGCCAATTTTTAAATTTTTTGTAGACAGGATTTTGCCAGGTTGCCCAGAATGGTCTTGAACTTCTGGGCTCAAGTTATCCTTCTGCCTCGGCTTTCCAAAGCGCTGGGATTACAGGCATGAGCTGCCACGTACAGCCTATGCTAAATCTGTACATCGCTAAGTTTTAGACAGCAAAGTGGGGCTTTGAAAGATAAACACTCCAAAGTGATGTAACATGCCAGAAGGATTTACATAGGTTTAGAAATGGCAAAAACAACTAGAAAATAAATAAAAAGGAAAAAGAAACCAGATATTACAGATGCTTTAAAAAAGAGGTACCAATAGGCTGGGCGCAGTGGCTCATGCCTGTAATCCCAGCACTTTGGGAGGCCAAGGTGGGTAGATCACAAGGTCAGGAGATTGAGACCATCCTGGCTAACACAGTGAAACCCCATCTCTACTAAAAATACAAAAAATTAGCTGGGCGTGGTGGCAGGTGCCTGTAGTCCCAGCTACTTGGGCGGCTGAGGCAGGAGAATGGCGTGAACCTGGGAGGCGGAGCTTGCAGTGAGCTGAGATCATGCTACTGCACTCCAGCCTGGGTGACAGAGTGAGACTCCATCTCATAAAAAAAAAAAAAAAAAAAGAGGTACCAATAGGGCCAGGCGTGGTGGCTCACTCCTATAACCCCAGCACTTTGGGAGGCCGAGGCGGGCAGATCATGAGGTCAGGAGATCGAGACCATCCTGGCTAACACGGTGAAATCTTGTCTATACTAAAATTACAAAAAATTAGCTGGGCACGGTGGCACACACCTGTAGTCACAGCTACTCAGGAGGCTGAGGCAGGAGAATCGCCTGAAACCAGGAGGCGGAGGTTGCAGGGAGCCGAGACCACATCACTGCACTCCAGCCTGGGTGACAGAGCGAGACCCTGCCTCAGAAAAAAAAAAAGAGGTACCAATAATAGTAAGGAAGACTATGACACTACCCAAGTGCTTAACTATTAGAGCTGACAACAAAACGAACCTAGACTGACTAAGGAACAAAGGGGAGGAAAGAATCTACAAGATGACTAGCTTTCCCAGGACTTTCATCATTTCTCAGGTGTTACGGACACTATTTCACTATCTTGTTTTACTAATTCATTTAAGAATTAACTCATCGGCCAAGCGCTGTGGCTTACGCCTGTAATCCCAGCACTCTGGAAGGCCAAGGCAGGAGGCCCACGAGGTCAAGAGATGGAGACCATCCTGGCCAACCAACATGGTGAAACCCCGTCTCTACTAAAAATACAACAAAATTAGCTGGGCATAGTGGCACAAGCCTGTAGTCCCGGCTATTCGGGAGGCTCAGGCAGGAGAATTGCTTGAACCCGGGAGGCGGAGGCTGCAGTGAGCTGCGATCACCCCACTGCACTCCAGCCCAGGTGACAGAGCAAGACTCTGTCTCAAAAAATAAATAAATAAATAAAAGAATTAACTTATCTCTGAGGAGTTAAAGCTCCAAGAGAATTAAAACACTGCAATCAAAGAGGCAGAGATTTCAGCAAAAGGCAGGTAGGCTTATTTCTGAGCCCCTTGCAAAAGAGTATAGGCAGATGGCTTTGGACTGACCTAAGCAGGAAGCTAAAGCCATAGGCATCTCACAAGCCCCTTTCCGTCCCACCTCAGTTTAGTCAGGATAGCCAGCAGTAAAAGCATGGCTTTGTTGGCCGGGCATGGTGGCTCACACCTGTAATCCCAGCACTTTGGGAGGATGAGGTAGATGAATCACCTGAGGTCAGGAGTTCGAGACTAGTCTAACCAACACGGAGAAACCCTATCTCTAAAGCAAGGCCTCTAGAAGCACAGTGCCTACATATGAATTCCAGGTCTGCGACCCTTCGACAAGTTACGTATCTATACATTAGATTTCTTCCTCACAAAATGGGGGATAACATTACCTGTCTTAAGAGGGCTGTTGTGAGGATCCATTAGTTAACATTCAAAATGACTAGAATACATCTGTTAGATAGTACTTACCATCATTCTACCAAGTATTCAACTTAATATGACTAGGTCCTATGGTCAGGGAAGAGATAAACAAGGCTAAATGTATGAGTCATAAGGACGGACGTGAGGGTGAAAAGCCCAGTAGCCAAGTGGAACACTGAAGAAATCAAAGGATAATACCACCTAGCCTCTAGCATCCTGGGACCACTACACAAGATTTTTTTCTCTCCTTGATAAAAACAAATGAAATTTAAATATTTTGTTTCTGCTAGCAGAAAGGCAGAGAAGTCTGACTGTGACAGGATACTGGCATGAGAATAGGCCAGAAAGCCAAAATGAAGACTGGAATCGTAAGGAACATTGGAAGAAGGCAGAGAAAAATAACTCCAGGTAAGGGGAGAATTCTGAAAACTACACGAAAAAAAAAAAAGATGTTATATGTCCTTTATATGTTATATGTCCTTTATATGTTATATACCAGAGCCCTAGGAGGTACTGGGTGTTGCTCTACATACAACCACATATGGGGAACACCCATGCTTTAGACAGGTTGCTCATTCTTTGGGTGGTGAATGCAAAATGGTGCTTCGTAACCTTTACAGTATTATCCTTTGAACTCCAAAAGGGTCTTTCCAACCAAAATTTACTGAGAAATCTGAAGAATACTCCCTCAAGAAGGCAAAAGAGTCTGAATGCCCTCATTCCAGGTCTCCCTTCCCTCCCCAGTAAGGTTTTCTGCCTCCTCCTATTTGCCAGAAGATAAGAGAGATGGCCCAAGGTTGAAAAACACATAACAACTTTCTCAAATGACTTAGATTTAATCATCGGAAGCAAACTAAATGGAAACCTTACAATAGAGAAGAATTACATGTCAGTGTCTTTTGGAAAACTGAGCTGGGACAGAAAGGGACTGGAGGCTGCCCCCCAACCTGATCCCTTCTGAACAAAGACGTCCACAGTGTTCCTGGCACTCTGGCTCAGGAAAAGGGGAGACTCTGCTGGTTCTGTGCACTGAAGTAGCCTTGCCTAGTGCTCACTCCTGGCCAGCATCAGGAGCCCCGCCTTGCCGGCTCTGGTCATCGCCTTTCTTTTTGTGGCCTGAGACGATGTCATCAATTCGCAGTAGCAGAACTGCCGTCTAGAAGAAAAACCACAGATGCAAAGAGGTCAGCAGAGAAGGAAAGGACACTTTTCTTTCCTTTAGATCTATCACCTAGATCCTACTACAGAACTGCCATTTTGTCTGACATCTACCTTTTCAGTCTTTTATTCTTTTTTGAGATGCAGTTTCCCTCTTGCCACCCAGGCTAGAGTGCAGTGGCATGATCTCAGCTCACTGCAACCTCCGCCTCCTGGGTTCAAGCGATTCTACTACCTCAGCCTCCCAAGTATTTGGGATTACAGGCCCACACCACCATGCCCGGCTAATTTTGTATTTTTAGTAGAGATGGGGTTTCTCCATGTTGGTTAGGCTGGTCTTGAACTCCTGACCTCACGTGATCCACCTACTTCAGCCTCCCAAAGTGCTGTGATTACAGGCGTGAGCCACCATGTCCCACCTTTTCAGTCCTGAATGTAAAATGCAGTTCTCAGCCAGGCGCGGTGGCACATACCTGTAATCCCAGCACTTTGGGGGGCCAAGGCAGGCGGATCACAAGGTCAGGAGTTCCAGGCCAGCCTGGCCAACATGGTGAAACCCTGTCTCTACTAAAAATAGAAAAAATTAGCCGGGCGTGGTGGCAGGCACCTGTAATTCCAGCTACTTGGGAGGCTGACACAGGAGATTCGCTTGAACCCGGGAGGTGGAGGCTGCAGTGAGCCAAGACCATGCCACTGCACTCCAGCCTGGGCAACAGAGCAAGAGTCCATTTCAAAAAAAAAAAAAAAAAAAAGAAAAAACAATTGCAGTTCTCCCTAAGCAAGTGATACAGCTTGTGCTATGTTATCTTGCTTTTAGTATGAGCTAAAGATAATTAGGGATTATCTTAGGTATAATACCTTAGAGGAATATTCTGCCTTCTATACGCCTCCCTTCAAGACTAGACCAGGCTGGGCATGGTGGCTCATGCCTGTAACCCCAGCACTTTGGGAGGCCAAGGTGGGCAGATCACCTGAGGTCAGGAGTTCGAGACAGCCTGGATAACATAGTGAAACCCTATCTCTACTAAAAAATATAAAAATTAGCTGGCAGTGGTGGTGCATGCCTGTAGCCCCAGCTACTTGGGAGGCTGAGGCACAAGAATCGCTTGAACCCGGGAGGCGGAGATTGCAGTGAGCTGAGATTACACCATTGCACTCCAGCCTGGGCGACAGAGTGAGACTGCGTCTCAAAAAAAAAAAAAAAAAGAAAAAAAAAATTTAAACAGCATGTACATATCTTAGGGTGCCTTACCTCCACTGCTGTCTTGTAAGTCTGCAGCTTCACAGCCAATGGCTCCCATATGCCCAGTTCCTTCATGTCTACCAAAGTACCTGTCTCACCATTTACACCCCAGGTCTCACAGTTCTCCTGGGTGTGCTTGGCCTGCAATTGAAGCAAGAAGTAAAGGGGAAAATAATCGTTAACAGGAAACATCAGGTAAAAAATGAAGTAAAAAATAATGGACTGATATGGAAGGGATAGGGAAAAATGGCAATGACAGCAAACAAGTCAAAGACTAAAAGGAGAGAAAGATTTCAAGGAATAAACTATAAAGAGAATTTGGATAGCCAGATATGAACCTTCCCCTCAGGGCAAACACAGCTTTCCCTGCTCCATCAAGAGAAAAGCTTGGAGAGGAACTCACCCGAAGAGAGGTAAGTAGACGGATGGTGCTAGCCCCACAGTTCTGGATCAGGGTACGAGGGATGACCTCTAGGGCCTGGGCAACAGCCCTGTATGGCCATTGTTCCACACCAGTCATGGCCTTGGATTTTTCTGTCAAGGCATGGGCCACAGCCATCTCGGAGGCCCCACCCCCTGGCACCAGCTGAGGGTCCAGGAGAACATTGCGACACACTTGCATGGCATCCTGGAGGTTGCGTTCTACTTCCTTGGAGAAGCAAATAGACAGTATGAAGCCAAAGCTTGATGACTCATAAAAAAAAATCAGAGGCACCAAAAGGACTTCCTAACTGCCAAAGTTAGTAAACCACCAAGAAGGGCAACTAGAAAAGGTACTTGGAACCCCTGCTGGGCAGGGCAGATTATTTATCTGAGAAAATGTAACTCATGACTATAATATAGGGTGGCAGGGAGTGGTAACTGCAAAGGGTTTGGGGGTATCACCCAACCATAAAGTTAGGTCTTTATCCATTATGCTAGATTAGAGCAATAACCTATCTCATCCCTTGCTAGTTATCTGGAAATAAACAGCATGTATCTTGCTAGATAAGAGCCAAAACCTATTCCATCCCTTCCTAGCTGTATCTTTTAGGAGGTTGCATGGTGTTGTACAAACTCTCCCACTTACTAGCTATGTGCCTTTGGGAGTTACTTAGCCTCAACGAGGAAAAAAAAAAGTAATATTTATAACTTCAACATAAAAAATAAGAAAGCAGTTGTTGCCAGGGAGGAGGAAATGAGGTATCTTGTTCAAGGGGTACAGAGTCTCAGTTTTGCAAGATGAAAAAGTTCTGGAGATCTCTTGCACAAGAACGTGAACTATACAATTAAACTATACAATTAACATTACTGAACTATACAATTAAAATGATTAAGACGGTAAATTTTATGCTTATTACAATTTTAAAAATTTTAAATTATTTAATTTAAAAAAGGAAGCAGAAAAGGAATTTGTTGCTATAAGTCCAAATTAAATAGCTATAAATGGACCACAGAATTATTTCAGGCCCTTTGGGAAACTCTCAAGAAGTCCAGTGATCTATTTCATCTGGTCATACATCCAAGGCTGACTCACCGAGAGAATCTCTTTGCTAGCCCCCCGGAGGAGAATGGTGCAGGCCTTGGGGTCTTTGCACTCAGTGATGAATGTAAAGTATTCATCTCCAATTTTCTTGATTTCCAGGAGGCCTGCTCCTGTTCCAACATCATCTTCTCTCAGTTCCTCTGGTCGGCTGACTATCCGGGCCCCACAGGCTCTATTGGATGGAAAAGGTGGGGAGAATCAGATGATTTCAGATACTTTACCCATTTCCCTAGTCTCTAAGGTCTGTAGTTAGGGATAAGGGCAAAAGTGGATTGCTGGAAACATCACTTAAGAGGTCTTGCCTGTACGGTGAAAAAGATTTCCAGAGGGACAGGCACAGCAGCTCACACTTGTAATCCCAGTACTTTGGGAGGCTGGGCAGGACGACTGCTTGAGCCCAGAAATTTGAGACCAGCCTGGGTAACGTAACAAGACTGTCTCTACAAAAAATATAAAACTAGCTGGGCATAGTGATGCATACCTGTAGCTGCAGCTACTCAGGAGGGTGAGGTGGGGGATCCCTTGAAAACATGATACCAAGGATGCAGTGAGCTGTGACCATGCCATTGCACTCCAGCCTAGATAACAGGGTGGGACCCTATCTAAAACAAAACAAAACAAAACAAAACAAAAAACAACCCAAAAAACAAACAAAAAAAACCACTGAAGCTGTCATTGCAGTTACAGCAGCATTGCAGTTATGCCAGCAGCTGTGAAAACCCTGCGCTTTTTGAGAAATATACCTATTAATCTCATTGATAATGCAGCTTTTATGTAGGTAAGAACAGCATACCTATATATGCTAATATGGTTTGAGAAAACATGAAATCATTAAATGACACCTCATCAAAAAAGGAAGGTCAAACATCTGAAGCTGGAGAATTTAATGCCAGCAAAGCATGGTTTGATAATTTTAGAAAGAGGTTTGTTTGGCTTTTAAAATGTCAAGATAACAGGAAATAGCTTCTGCTGACCAAGAAACAGCAGATATGTTCCCAGGGGCTTGGTGGCTCATGCCTGTAATCCCAACACTTTGGAAGGCCAAGCAAGGCCAGTGGATCGCTTGAGGTCAGGAGTTCGAGACCAGCCTGGTGAAACTTGTCTCTACTAAAAATATAAGAAAAAATTAGCCAGGTGTTGTGGCACCTGCCTGTACTCCCAGCTACTTGGGAGGCTGTGGCAGGAGAATCGCTTGAACCTAGGAAGCAGAAGTTGTGGTGAGCGAGATCGCACCACCGAACTCCAGCCTGGGTGACTGTGAGACTCTGTCTCAAAAAAAAAAAGAGAAATCATTGAGGAGAAATGGTATCTGCCTAAATACAATTTTAATGTATATGAAAGTGACCTAATCAGGAAGATTATGCCACAAATGACATTTATTAGTAAGAAAGAGAAGGGAGCACCAGGATTTTGTGCAAAGAAGTTAGCCTGTCCCTTGGAGGGTCAAGTTTATGTCTTGTGGTTGTACAACCAGGCCTGGACAATAAGAACACTTTTTCTGGATTGCTTCCATCGATGTTTTGTCCTTTAAGTCAGGAAGTACTTTTCCACAAAGGGACTACTTTTGAAAGTGCTTCTGATATTGGACAATGCCCATGGATACCCAGAGCCACATAAGTTCAACACTGAAGACATTCAAATACTCTAGACCAGTCAGTCAGAGAAAGACCTGTAAGGTTTATTACACATGGTGCTTCATGTAAAGAACCGTTGGCTGGGCATGGTGGCTCATGCCTGTAATCCCAGCACTTTGGGAGGCTCAGGTGGGCAGATAACGAGGTCAAGAGATCGAGACCATCCTGGCCAACATGGTGAAAACCCATCTCTACTAAAAATACAAAAATTAGCTGGGCATGGTGGTGTGCACCTGTAGTCTCAGCTACTCCAGAGGCTGAGGCAGGAGAATTGCTTGAACCCAGGAGGCAGAGGTTACAGTGAGCCAAGATCACACCACTGCACTCCAGCCTGGCGACAGAACAAGACTCTGTCTCAAAACAATAAAAAATAAAAAATAAAAAATAAAGTCAACATTATGAAAGAGAGCCCCAACAAAGAGAATATGATGAAAATATGAAAGGATTACACTACTGAAGATACCAGTTGTTATAGAAAAAGCCTTATGAAAGCCATCAAGCCCAAAACAGAAGATTTCTGCAGGAGGAAACTGTGTCCAGATGTTGTACATGACTTTGTAGGATTTATGACAGAGCCAATCAAGGAAATCATGAAAGAGACTGGATGTGGCTAAAAAAATTGGTGTGGTGGTGGTGAAGGGTTTCAAGATACGAATCTTGGAGAAATTAAAGAGCTAACAGACAATACACCAGAGGAATTAACAGAAGATGACAAGCCAGGTGCGGTGGCTCACACCTGTAATCCCAGCACTTTGGGAGGCTGAGGCGGGCAGATCACCTGACATCGGGAGTTCGAGACCAGCCTGACCAACATGGAGAAACCCCGTTTCTACTAAAAATACAAAATTAGCTGGGCATGGTGGCTCATGCCTGTAATCTCAGCTACTCGGGAGGCTGAGGCAGGAGAATCGTTTGAATCTGGGAGGCAAGAGGTTGTGGTGAGCTGAGATTGTGCCATTGCACTCCAGCGTGGGCGACAGAGCGAAACTCCGTCTCAAAAACAAAAACAACCAAACAGAAGAAGACTTGATGGACACGACTGCTTCCAAACCAGTGCCAGACGATGAGGAAGAGGACGTAGAAGAAGCAGTGCCAGAAAACAAACTGACATTAGACAATCTGGCAGAAGGCTTCTGATTATTCAAGACTGCTTTTGACTTCTTTTACAATATGGACCCTTCTATGATAGAGGCACTGAAACTGAAACAGTGGAAGAGCAACCGGTACTATACAGAAATATTTTTAGAGAAATGAAAAAGCAAAAGTCAGACAAATTACGATGTATTTTCATTGAGCTACACCGAGTGTGCCTCCTGCCCATCCTGCCTCCCCTTCCACCACTCTTCTGCCTCTGACACCCAAGACAGAAAGATCAGCCCCTATTCTTCCTCCACAGCCTATTCAACATGAAGATGATGATGACCTTTATGATGATCTACTTCCATTTAAGGCATAGTAAATGTATTACCGCTTCCTTATGATTTTCTTTTTTTGGAGACGGTGTTTCACTCTTGTCACCCAGGCTGGAGTGCAATGGCACCATCTTGGCTCACTGCAACCTCCGCCTCCTTGGTTCAAGCGATTCTCCTGCCTCAGCCTCCTGAGTAGCTGGGATTACAGGCATGCACCACCACACTCAGCTAATTTTTGTATTATTATTAGAGATGGGGTTTCACCATGTTGGTCAGGTTGGTCTCGGACTCCTGACCTCAGGTGATCCACCTGCCTTGGCCTCCCAAAGTGCTGGGATTACAGGCATGAGCCTGTAATAAAAAAATAACATTTTATTTTCTCTAGCTTACTTTATTGAAGTGAATACAGTATATAACACATATGATGTACAAAATATGTGACTTAATTGTGTTATTGGTAACGGTTCAGGTCAACAGTCAGCTATGAGGAGTGGGAGAGTTAAAAAATTATACATGGCCGGGTGCGGTGGCTCAAGCCTGTAATCCCAGCACTTTGGGAGGCCGAGGCGGGTGGATCACGAGGTCAGGAGATCGAGACCATCCTGGCTAACATGGTGAAACCCCGTCTCTACTAAAAATACAAAAAAACTAGCCGGGCGTGGTGGCGGGCGCCTGTAGTCCCAGCTACTTGGAGGCTGAGGCGGGAGAATGGCGTGAACCCGGGAGGTGGAGCTTGCAGTGAGCCGAGATCGCGCCACTGCACTCCAGCCTGGGCGACAGAGCGAGACTCCGTCTCAAAAAAAAAAAAAAAAAAAAAAAAAAAAAATTATACATGGATTTTCAACTCCTTAGGGGCTGATTCCTCTAACCGCCAAGTTGTTCAAGGGTCAACTGTACACCTAAGGCAACTAGTCATCATTACTATAACCATATATGGTTGAATTAAAAATATACTATGTGGTTACTAAAATTTGGACAAATTAGTTCTCATGCATATCTAACATGTACATATTTCAAACTAGAGAATTAGAATGTGCAAAAAAGAAAGAAAAAATTAACATGTCTATAATATATAATGGTAATTTCTAGGTATAACCCATCCTGTACGGCCCAGTTGAGTCTCCAGGCCAATAATAGGACTGTACCAAAGATGCAAACATCAAGCAAGGAGGAAGGCGAATAAGCATGTAAGTATAGTCGGCCCTCTATATCCACAGGTCCCGCATCCAGATTCCACCAACCAAGCATCGATAATACGGCAGGGGGGTGGGGTGGGGGGACGGACAATAATACAACAGCAAAAATAATATAAATTTTAAAGACAATACAGTATAGCAACTATTTATATAGCATTTACATTATATTAGGCATTATAAGCAATCTAAAGGTGATTTAAAGTGTAAAGAAAGATGCGTATAGGTTATATACAAATACCATGCCATTTTATATAAGGATTAAGCATCCACAAACTTTAGTATTCAAGGGGGGATCCCAGAACCAATGCCCCGTGAATATCAAGGGATGACTGCATACGTCTGACCCAAGTTTAATGAATATAGGACTAATTGCTTATTTGTCACTCCCTCCAACTCATGGGCATGTGAAGTCAACTATGTGTATCCATGTTAATACCCTTTGGGGTATAAAGGTATAAAATATGATTTGGATCTGTGATATATTATGTTGGGGTACATTTGTCAGCTTTTTAATAAATTAGTATTAAAAACGAATGAACTTTGCTGGGCATGGTGGTGCATGCCAATAGTTCCAGGTACTGGGAAGGCTGATAACAGGATGACTGCTTGAGCCCAGGAGTTTGAGACAGGCCTAGCTAATACAGCAAGACCTCGTCTATTAAAAAGAATGGTCTCTGAGCACAGACATCAGTGCAAAAGTAGTGAATGCAATCTAGAGTTGCATAAACAGCAGCTAAGGATGTAGTTGAGGAAACTGATGGTTCTGCTATAATCCAGGCCACTTAAAACAGGCTATTCTGGAAATGTTCATTCAAAAATCATCATAATGACATTAAAAAAAAAACCTCTTTGATAGGCAGTTATTTAGAAATGTAATGGACACCCACCAAGGTAGCAATTACAGATGTCTAAGCACAAGCTGCTCACTAATGGTTAGGGGCAGCACAGATGAGACTCATGCAGTAAATAACCGTTGGACTAGAGGACTTCTGAAGAGGGCAGGCAGCTAAGCCAAGGTTATTTCCACCTGTTACTGTATCCTTTATTAAACCTTTTCAAGTAATGATGACTATGTTATACAACTACAAAAAGGAAACACACGGGAAGAAAAGTCTTATTTTTACCTGGCCTACTCACCTAGCGATGCGATTATTGTCTGTCTTCCGGACTCTGCGGATGGCTGTGATATTGGCCCGCATGAGGTAGTGCTGAGCTAAATCTACAAATCCAAGAGTATAGATGTCAAACTGGGTTCTGAACTGGTTTTATAATCAAAGTACTCTAACCATCACGCTATTACGCCTCTGCCAAACATGAGGGGAAAAAACAAATCACCCATCCTCATGTACCTCAAAGGTAGGCTGGAAAAATTAACAAGTCCCACCTGAGATGCCCTTTTCGGTGATGACCACATCGGGTTTCAGTTGGATAATGTCCTCACAGAGCTGCTGGATGTACTCTTCTTCCATTTGGAGAATTCGGGTGAAGTCTTCCTCTCGTGTAATCTCAATGTCAGTCTGTGTGGTAAAGGAAAGACACGATTTTAAAATCCCTGGACTGGTGAAGCTCTAAGGGTCCTACTATACTCCCTCCACCCACGTCTCCCACGTATCTCAGACTCAGAATTATGTTAAAGCCATGACCTCAATACCTCTGTAAGCCAATTTAGCTCTAGTTATATCATATAAAACAACCAGAACTGAAAGTCACACAGCAATTAGTGTTGAGTCTGGCCTTTCTAAGGTCTCTGACCACCCAGTCCAATCCTACATCTGTCCTGGCAATGTGCATGAAAATTCCAGGCCTTAATTCTTTCCACTAACTGATTCTTGTTCTTTCCAAATGTGATGGAGCCTTGTGAGCCTCCTGCACCCCAGATTTTTTTTTTTTTTTTTGAGACAGGTCTTACTGTTGCTCAGGCTGGAGTTCAGTGGTGTGATAACAGCTCCCTGCACCCTTGACCTTCTGGGTTCAAGCAATCCTCTTGCTTCAGCCTCCTTAGTGGTGGGGACTACAGGCATGTGCCACCATGCCCAGTTAATTTTTTTAAATAAAGATGGTATTCGCCATGTTGCCTACGCTGGTCTTGAACTCTTGGGCTCAAGCCATCCATCCACCTTAGCCTCCCAAAGTGCTAGGATTATAAGTGTGAGCCACTGCATCCAGCTGAAATTCTCCTTTAGTACTTCAAAGCTGAATTAACTCCTACCTTATGTTCCCCTGGTACATTAGGAAAGGTCGCATGATAGTATAAAACAAGCCAAACACGACCAGGTTCAAATCTTGATTTTGGCCAATACCAGCTGTATTCCTTGAGCAATTAACCTAACTTGTCTGAGCTTCAGATCCCTCTTCTGTAAAATGGAATCAATACCAACTAAAGGACTGTTCTAAGAGTCAGTGTACACTATGCACCCAGAAGGCATGCAGTAAACATACCTTTTATTTCTGTTGTTCATATTTGTAGTCAGATTCTTGCATCTACTTTAAGGAACAAGGCCAAGAACCTTACCTGGCTTTCTCCTTTCTTGTATTCCAGAGAAGAATCCAAAAGCACAATGCGAGGGTTCTTGATATAGCGCCGCATGCGTGGATGGGTCACATCCTTGTTAATCATGACTCCACGCAAGACACAGGAGTCTTCAATGATGCCCCCAGGTATCTGAACAAAAGACAACTGCACTTTATAATCCACAATCAAGAGACAATTTCTTAATTTCCTTCCCAGATGTTCACCTTTCCCAAATAGCCACTGTTTCAGGTTTCTAAAGTTCCTTTCTTTGATGAAGTTCAAAAATATGGTTGGAATCACGTTTTTTCCCCACTAGGAAATACACCAATTTTAGACCATGACACTCAACTTGAAGGTCAGCTGAGACCCACAGAAATTCAATGACTTGACAAAAGACTTAGAGGGGCTTATGAGTCAGGCACAATGGCTCACACCTAAAATCCCAGCTACTCAAGAGGCTCAGGCAGGAGGATCCCTCGAGGCTGGGAGTTCGAGACCAGCCTGGGCAACACATTGAGACCCAATTGCTATTTAAATAAATAAGGGCTTAGGTCTCTCCAATTAAAAAAAAAAAAAAAAAAAAAAAAAGCCTGCCAGAGAATTTTAGGCTTGGGGCTCCATCTACTGGCCACAAGCTATACTACTAAACTTTTTGATCTTTTTTTTTTTTTTTTTTTTTTTTTTTTTGAGACGGAGTCTCGCTCTGTCGCCCAGGCTGGAGTGCAGTGGCCAGATCTCAGCTCACTGCAAGCTCTGCCTCCCGGGTTTACGCCATTCTCCTGCCTCAGCCTCCCGAGTAGCTGGGACCACAGGCGCCGCCACCTCGCCCGGCTAATTTTTTGTGTTTTTAGTAGAGACGGGGTTTCGCTGTGTTAGCCAGGATGGTCTCGATCTCCTGACCTCGTGATCCGCCCGTCTCGGCCTCCCAAAGTGCTGGGATTACAGGCTTGAGCCACCGCGCCCGGCCAAACTTTTTGATCTTAATGAAACTTGGTAGAGGAGAGAAAGCTTTCTGGGGCTTACCATTATAATAGTACTATGTAATAGAGCCCTTGTTAAGCTTATATCCTGATCAAATGACTGGTGTATGCAAATACACAAACATGGAGACACCAATAAGCCTGTCCCTTGTCCTTATAAACCTTGTGTAGGGATAGCAGTGAAGGTAACAACAAAATTATTTCAGGATGGTAGCCTCTTTAGGTTTTTGTTTCCAGGCAGCAAGTATAGTTCTTTCCCGTTTTTTTTTTTTTTTTGAGACGGAGTCTTGCTCTGTTGCCCAGGCTACAGTGCAGTGGTGCAATCTCAGCTCACTGCAAGCTCCGCCTCCCAGGTTCACGCCATTCTCCTGCCTCAGCCTCCAGAGTAGCTGGGACTACAGGCTCCCACTACCACGTCTGGCTGATTTTTTGTATTTTTTTTTTTTTTTTTTTTAAGTAGAGATGTGGTTTCACTGTGTTAGCCAGGATGGTCTCGATCTCCTAACCGCATGATCCACCCACCTCAGTCTCCCAAAGTGCTGGGATTACAGGCGTGAGCCACCGCACCCAGCCAATTCTTCCCAGTTCTAATTAAAGGTACCTTGTTCTGGCCAGGTGCAGTGGCTCACTCTGTAATCCCAGCACTTTGAGAGGCCAACGTGGTCAGATCACCTCAGGTCAGGAGTTCAAGACCATCCTGGCTAACACAGTGAAACCCCGTCTCTGCTTAAAACACAGAAAGAAATTAGCCGGGTGTGGTGGCGGGCAGCCGTAATCCCAGCTATTTTAAAGGCTGAGGCAGGAGAATCACTTGAACCCGGGAGGTGGATGCTACAGTGAGCTGAGATTGCGCCACTGCATTCTAGCCTCTGGGCGACAGAGCAAGACTCCACATCAAACAAACAAACATACCTAGCCCTGATTTAAAACTATTCCATTCAAGTAGAGTGCGATGGCTTATGCCTGTAATCCCAGCACTTTGGGAGCCTGAGGTGGGAGGATCACCTGAGGCCAGGAGTTCAAGACCAGCCTGGGCAACATGAGACCCTCATCTCCACAAAAAGAAAAAAAAAAAAAAATAGCTGGGCACAGTGGCATGTGCCTGTAGTCCTAGAAAATCAGTGGATTTGCTTGAGGCCAGGAGTTTGAGGCTGCAGTGGGCTATGACTGTGCCACTGTACTCCAGCCTGGGCAACAGGGTGAGACTCTGTCTCAAAAACAAAACAAAACAACACTAAAAATAAACTATTTCCTCACAAGTAAGATGACTCATGCTAAGATATAATTTGACCCAATGTATACACTGTGAAAGTTTACCTTTTCCACTTTTGCGTATTTTTTTATGTCAATCTCTTTCCGACCATTCTCCTCAAACTGTACCGTCTTGACAGCATCCAGGGCAATGTTGCAAGCCAAAGATGACCATCGACTGATGGCTTTGGTAGTAATGGAGCTGTTGATGATGTTCAGCATCATATCACTGTCATTGATGTCGACTGGGATACTAGAGAAAAGAAAACCAGACGATATGTGAAGAAGGCATGTTAGATATGTAGAGATGTGCCTCATCTATACCGCAGTGACTATAATAATGGACCAAGAGGCAGAACACGGGGACTTGTACTTTTGGAGGAAACAAAAAGGACATTAGGAGGTAACCTTTGTCCATTCCTCTGCCTTTCAGGAAGATTACAACTCATCTGTAGAAGGTGCCTTAATTCCCTGAGCAACCCTTTACACTTACATACAAAGATTATAGTAAAATAATTTGTTCCTTATCTTCTGCTTCAACCAAGTAAACTTTTCAACTTTTACAACTCAGATCAAGACACTTTTTTTCTATGAAACTCTATCCTGTAACTAGCCAACTTTAAGAGTTTCATCAATCATTCATTTTGAACAGCAAATTTTATTTTTTAACTCATGGTATGCCACAGTGGTCAAAGATGACCACCAACTGGTCATCTTTGTGTTTTTATGTTACTGTAAACACATTTTATGTATTTTCCATTTTTACATTAATTTCAGTCTCTCCTCACAAGATACTTTCACATAATGCTAAAATCTCTTTTTCGGCCGTGCACGGTGGCTCACACTTGTAATCTCAGCACTCTGGGAGGCCAAGGCAGGCAGATCACTTGAGGTCAGGAATTCGAGACCAGTCTGGCCAATATGGTGAAACCCCAGCTCTATTAAAAATACAAAAATTAGCCAGGAGTGGTGGCCTGTGCCTGTTGTCCCAGTTACTCTTGGAGGCAGAGGTTACAGTGACCTGAGATCGGGTCACTGCACTACAGCCTGGGCGACAGAGATTCCGTCTCAAAAAAAAATAATAATAAAAAAATAAATAAATAAATAAATAAATAAACCAAATTCCTCTTCTAACAGTGAAAGGCACATAATATACCAATTATTAAATGGCTGAATTATGGACTTTTGGGAAGAAGCAATGACTCCAAAAGTAATATCTAAGATAAAGGGGGCTGGGTGCCATGCTTCACACCTATAATCCCAACACTTTGGAAGACTGAGGAGAGCTTGAGGCCAGGAGTTCAAAATCAACCTGGGCAACATAGTAAACCTTATCTCTATGAAAAATAAAAAAAATTAGCAGGGCGTGGTGGACACATCTGTAGTCCTAGCTACTTGGGAGGCTGGGGCAGGACTGTTTAAGCCCAGGAGCCGGAGGCTGCAGTAAGCTGTGATTGCACCACTGCACTCCAGCTTAGGCAACAGAGTGAGACCATATCTCTAAAAAATAAATTTTTGGGGAGGCCGAGGTGGGTGGATCACCTGACGTCAGGAGTTTGAGACCAGACTGATGAATATGGTGAAACCCCATCTCTACTAAAAATACCAAAATTAGCTACGTATGGTGGTATGCGCCTGTAGTCCCAGCTACTTGGGAGGCTGAGACAGGAGAACTGCTTGAACCCAGGAGGCAGAGGTTGCAGTGAGCCAACATCATGCCACTGCACTCCAGCCTGGGCAACAGAGCAAGACCTCCCACTCCCCGCAAAAAAATGTTTTTACATAAGACTAAAGTGTTCTAGGTAGGCAGTTATTACTTGATTAAAAAATATATATATATTTCGGGCCAGGCACGGTGGCTCATGCCTGTAATCCCAGCACTTTGGGAGGCCAAGGCAGGCAGTGGGCGGATCACCTGAGGTCAGGAGTTTGAGACCAGCCTGACCAACTTGGAGAAAAACCCCATCTCTACTAAAATTACAACACTAGCCAGGCCTAGTGGCACATGCCTATAATCCCAGCTACTCAAGAGGCTGAGGCAGGAAAATTGCTTGAAGCCAGATGGCAGAAAGTTGAGGTGAGCCGAGATCCAGCCACTGCATTCCGGCCTGGGCAACAAGAGTGAAACTCCATCTCAAAAAAAAAAAAAAAAAAAAAAAAAGCTTTCTAAGGGTGCAGCTCCACACAATAAAATCTCTAGGTACCTCTACATTCTCACAGAGCTTACTGCATAAAAATAATTAAACACTTCATTCCTTAAGTGTGCCAGATAAAGATATTAGTGTACAACTTGTTTAAGAGCAGGCAGTATATGGCTGGGCGCGGTGGCTCACGCCTGAAATCCCAGCACTTTGGGAGGTCAAGACAGGTGGATCACCTGAGGTCGGGAGTTTGAGACCAGCCTGACCAGCATGGAGAAACCCCATCTCTACCAGAAATACAAAATTAGCTGGACGTGGAGGCGCATGCCTGTAATCCCAGCTACTTAAGAGGCTGAGACAGGAGAATCGCTTGAACCCGGGAGGCGGAAGTTGCGGTGAGCCGAGATCGCGCCATTGCACTCCAGACTAGGTAATAAGAGCAAAAACTCCATCTTAGGGCCGGGCGCGGTGGCTCAAGCCTGTAATCCCAGCACTTTGGGAGGCCGAGGCGGGTGGATCACGAGGTCAGGAGATCGAGACCATCCTGGCTAACATGGTGAAACCCCGTCTCTACTAAAAATACAAAAAACTAGCCGGGCGTGGTGGCGGGCGCCTGTAGTCCCAGCTACTCGGGAGGCTGAGGCGGGAGAATGGCGTGAACACGGGAGGCGGAGCTTGCAGTGAACCGAGATCGCGCCACTGCACTCCAGCCTGGGCGACACAGCGAGACTCCGTCTCAAAAAAAAAAAAAAAACAACTCCATCTTAGGAAAAAAAAAAAAAAAAAAAAAAGAGCAGACAGTATAATATAAACCTCACCAAATTACTAAATACTTATGCATCTAGTGACTCAACCATATGAGTAGAACATTTAAATAAAGAAAAGAAAAAAAAAAAAAAAAAAACTATTTCCAGTCAGGCATGGAAAAAAGAATACATTATAGATTTTTATTTTTTTTTGAGACAGAGTTTTGCTGTTTGCCCAGGCTGGAGTGCAATGGCGTGATCTTGGCTCACCACAACCTCCGCCTCCCGGGTTCAAGTGATTCTCCTGCTTCAGCCTCCTGAGTAGTTGGGATTACAGGCGCATGCAACCACGCCTGGCTAATTTTTGCATTTTTAGTAGAAATGAGGTTTCACCATGTTGGCCAGGCTGGTCTCGAAATCCTGACCTCAGGTGATCCACCCACCTTGGTCTCCCAAAGTGCTAAGATTACAGGTGTGAGCCACCGCGCCCAGTCCAGGTCTTACTTTTTATTTTCTTGAGACAGTCTCACTCTGTCGCCTGGGCTGGAGTGCAGTGGCACAATCTCAGCTCACTGCAACCTCCTGGGTCCAAGCAATTCTCCTGCCTTAGCCTCCTGAGTAGCTGGGATTACAGGCGCCTGCCACTACGTCCAGCTAATTTTCTCTACTTTTAGTAGAGACGAAGTTTCACCATGTTGGCCAGGTTGGTCTCTAACTCCTGACCTCGTGATCCGCCCACCTTGGCCAAAGTGCTGGGATTACAGACAGGCACGAGCCACCGGGCCCTGCCAAGTTTTACTTTTTAAACAAAAACGTTTATTCAAGACCTGCTCTACATGACTCCACAGGACATTAAAGCTTAACTAAAATTCCCTGAAGCTAGAGGTAATATACGCTTTTTTTTTTCTTCTGAGACGGAGTTTCACTCTTATTGCCTAGGCTGGAGTGCAATGGAGAGATCTGGGCTCACTGCAACCTCTGCCTCCTGGGTTCAAGCAATTTTCCTGCCTCATCCTCCCGAATAGCTGGGATTACAGGTGTGCGCCACCCATACCTGGCTAATTTTTTTTTTTTTTTTTGAGACAGAGTCTTGCTCTGTTACCAGGCTGGAGTACAATGGGGCTCTCTCAGCTCACTGCAACCTCTGACTCCTGGGTTCTGGAGATTCTCCTGCCTCAGCCTCCCGAGTAGCTGGGACTACAGACATGTGCCACCATGCCCAACTAATTTTTTGTATTTTTAGTACAGATAAGGTTTCACCATGTTGGCCAGGAAGGTCGATCTCCTGACCTCATGATCCGCCCACGTAGGCCTCCCAAAGTGCTGGGATGACAGGCATGAGCCACCAAGTCTGGCCAGGCCTCTCATATTTGATACTACCTATTTCTTGCCTCCAAGATACCTGATTTTCTTTAGGGTGCTGATCATATCATCCAATGCCTTGCGGTAAGCACTGATCACCACTGTTGGGTGCATCTGCTGCTCCAGGAAGTGCTCAGCTACAGATAGCATTTCCCCTGCTGAAAAAGATATAAGCACCATAGTAATATTTAAAAGTATCTGGATATCAAGGCAAGTAACTTCATTATTCTTCCAAAAAATACTCTCCTAAATCAGACTCTCCCAAAAGATATGACATTTGGCCATTCATACTATTCCAAATTTTACACTTTGTGTAAGACAGGGCAATTCATACAGAAAACATCCTTGCTGTCCATTTCTTAAAAGACCAGACTGGGCATGGTGGCTTATACCTGTAATCCCAGAAATTCAAGATAAGCCTGGGCAACATAGTGAGACCCTGTCTTTACACAAAAAAAATTAAAATTTAGCTTAGTGTGGTTGTACGAGCCTGCGGTCCCACCTACTCAGGAGGCTGAAGTTAAGAGAACCACTTGAGCTTGGGAGGTTGACAGTGCAATGAGCCTTGACTGCACCACTGCACTGGGTGACAGAGTGAGACCCTGTCTCAACAAATAAAATGATGAAAGAATGATTCCAGGGCTTACTTACTCTCTTGATCTTTTTGGTTTTTTTTTTGAGGAGTCTCGCTCTGTCACCCTGGCCGGAGTGCGGTGGTGCAGTCTCTGCACACTGCAACCTCTGCCTCCCAGGTTCAAGCGATTTTCCCGCCTTAGCCTCCCAAGTAGCTGGGATTACAGGCATGCACCACCACACCCAGCTAACTTTTGTACTTTTAGTAGAGATGGGTTTTACTATGTTGGTTGGCCAGGCTGGTCTCGAACCAGGTGATCTGTGTGCCTCGGTCTCCCAAAGTGCTGGGATTACAGGCATGAGCTACTGCACCTGGCCTTCTCTTGATCTTTCTAAAAAAAAATTTCCCTAAAGGCAATAAAATAAAGAAAAATGCAAAAAAGAAAAACTGACTTGTTTATTAGTACCTTAATACCTTAGGATCTAGTCAAACTGCTGGAACTAAAAACAAAACACACAAAAACTTACATTTGAAAGAATATTCAGGGTTGGATGCGGTGGCTCACACCTGTAATCCCAGCACTTTGGGAGGCTAGGGTGAGTGGATCACTTGAGCCCTGAAGTTTTTAGACCAGCCTGAGCAACATAGCAAAACCCTGTCTCTACAAAAAAAATTCAATTAGCCAGGTATGGTGGCATGTGCCTGTAGCTACTTGGGAAGCTGGGTTGGGAAGCTCATTGAGCCTAGAAGGTCAAGGCTGCAGTGAGCCGTGATCACACTACTGCACTCCAGCCTGGGCAATAGAGCAAGATTCTGTTTCAAAAAAAGAAAAAGTTAAAATTTAAAAATGTGCACAATTAAGGCTGGGTGTGGTGGCTGACGTCTGTAATCCTAGCACTTTGGGAGGCCAAGGCAGATGGATTACCTGAGGTCAGGAGTTTGTGACCAGCCTGGCCAACATGGTGAAACCCTGTCTCTACTAAAAATACAAAAATTAGCCGGGCATTGGCCGGGCGCGGTGGCTCAAGCCTGTAATCCCAGCACTTTGGGAGGCCGAGACGGGCGGATCACGAGGTCAGGAGATCAAGACCATCCTGGCTAACACGGTGAAACCCCGTCTCTACTAAAAATACAAAAAACTAGCCGGGCGAGGTGGCGGGCGCCTGTAGTCCCAGCTACTCGGGAGGCTGAGGCAGGAGAATGGCGTAAACCCAGGAGGCGGAGCTTGCAGTGAGCTGAGATCCGGCCACTGCACTCCAGCCTGGGCGACAGAGCGAGACTCCGCCTCAAAAAAAAAAAAAAAAAAAAAAAAAAAAAAAAAAAAAAAAAAAAAATTAGCCGGGCATGATGGCACGTGCCTGTATTCCCAGCTACTTGGGAGGCTGAGGCAGGAGAATCGCATGAACCAGGGAGGTGGAGGCTGCAGTGAGCCAAGATCGTGACATTGCAGCCTAGGTGACAGAGTGAGACTCCATCTCAAAAAAAAAAAAAATGTATACAATTCACCCGCTGGATGAGGGATTATTGGTAAAACATCTCCTTCTTTTAAAATTTGTCTTTACCCAGGACTTTGGGAAGCCGAGGCAGGCATATTGCTTGAGGCCAGTAGTTTTGAGACCAGCCTGGACAACATGGTGAAACTGTCTCTACCAAAAATACAAATATTAGCCAGGTGTGTTGGCGGGTGTCTGTAATCCCAGTTAGTTGGGAAGTTGAGGCATAAGAATTGCTTGAATCTGGGAGGCAGAGGTTGCAGTGAGTGGAGGCTGTGCCCAGGCACTCCAGCCTGGGTGACAGAGTGAGACTCTGTCTCAAAATGAATAAATTTGTCTTTACTTTCTAATAGACACACACAAAATAACACATACATAGATATAAATGCACACACAAAAAAGCCTGTTTCTAGAAAAAGTGTAAAGAGAGTATCGTAGATATTCTTTTTGGCAAAAGCCTTTTGCACAAATTGCTTGTACTACCTGCTTATTGGCAGGTAAAATAAGCTTTTAGAAATGTACATAATATGTTATTCATTAGTATGTGCTCCAGTGTTTGAATTCAATATATTTTGTTTCAATTCCTAAGTGTCAATCATGTATATTGAAAGAAAAATAATAAAAAAATACAGTCATGTACCACTTAATGTTTTGGCCAACAATGGACCACATATATGACAGTGGTCCCATAAGATTATAATATCATATTTTTACTGTACCTTTTCTATGTTCAGCTATGCTTATTATACAAATACCACTGTATTATAACTATATTCAGTACAGTAATATGTTATACAGCTTTGTGGCCTAGAAGCAATAGGCTATACCATACAGCCTAAGTATATAGTAGGCTGTACCACCCAGGTTTGTGAAGTGCACTCCATGAAGTCTGCATAGTAATGAGACTGTCTAATAACACATGTCTCAGAACGTATCCCTATCTTTTTTTTTTTTTTTTTTTTTTTGAGACAGAATCTCGCTCTGTCGACAGGCTGGAGTGCAATGGTGGGATCTGGGCTCACTGCAACCTCCGCCTCCCAGGTTCAAGTGATACTCCTGACTCAGCCTCCCGAGTAGCTGGGACTACAGGTGTGCGCCACTACACCCAGCTTATTTTTTCTATTTTTAGTAAAGACGGTGTTTCACCATGTTGGCCAGGATGGTCTCGAACTCCAGACCTTGTGATCCGCCTGCCTTGGCCTCCCATAGTGCTGGGATTACAGGCATGAGCCACCGCGCCCGGCCCATATACCCATCATTAAGCAGCATATTATTGCATTTTAAAAGATGGCTGAGAGGCATGGTGGCTCACGCCTGTAATCCCAGCACTTTGGGAGGCTGAGGCAGGAGGATCACCTGAAGTCAGGAGTTTGAGACCAGCCTGGCGAACATGGTGAAACCCTGTCTCTACTAAAACTATGAAAATTAGCCGGGCATGGTGGTGGGCACCTGTAATCCCAGCTAACAGAAAGGGTGAGGCAGGAGAATCACTTGAACACTGGAGGTGGAGGCTGCAGTGAGCCAAGACTAGGTGACCCTGTCTCAAAAATAAATAAATAAATAAGTAAATTCAATTTGAAAAATCAGCTAGGCTTAGCCAGGCATGATGGCTCACAGCCTGTAATCCCAGCAATTTGGGAGGCTGAGACAGGTGGATCATGAGGTCAGGAGTTCAAGACCAGCTGGCCAACATGGTGAAACCCCGTCACTACTAAAAACACAAAAATTAGCCGGGCACGGTGGTGGGCATCTGTAATCCCACCTACTCGGGAGGCTGAGGCAGGAGAATCGCTTGAACCCAGGATCAGAGGCTGCAGTGAGCTGAGACTGCATAACTGCACTCTAGCCTGAGTGACAGAGCAAGATTCCATCTCCAAAAAAAAAAAAACACTTTGGGAGGCTGAGGCAGGAGATCGCTTGAGCCCAGGAGTTTGAGGCAAGCCTGGGTGGGCAACATGAGACCCCATCTCTATGAAAAATAAATAATAATTTTGATTAAGAACTTTATTTTTAGGTATGTGGGCCAACACTATAAATTAGCATCCCTTGGCTGGGTGCAGTGGCGCACACCTGTAATCCCAGTACTTTGGGAGGCCGAGGTTGGCAGATCACCTGAGCTCAGGAGTTTGAGATCAGTTCGGCCAGCACGGTGAAACCCTGTCTCTACTAAAAATACAGAAATGAGCCAGGTGTGGTGGCACATGCCTGTAATCCCAGCTACTAGGGAAGCTGAGGCAGGAGAATCACTTGAACCTGGGAGGCGGAGGTTGCAGTGAACTGAGATTGTGCCAATGCACTGCAGCCGGGGTGACAGAGCAAGACTCTGTCTCAAAAAAAAAAAAAAAAAAAAAAAAGAAAAAGAAAAAGAAAAAAAGAGACATGGTCTTGCTCTGTTGCTTAGGTTGCAGTGCAGTGGCACGAACACAGCTCACTGCAGCCTCAACCTCCTGCCTCACCGACCTCAGTATCTCCAACAGCTGGGACTACAGGTGTGTGCCACCACATCCAGCTAATTTTTAAATTTTTTTATAGCAACATGGTCTCTCCACGTTGCCCAGGCTGGTCTCGTGATCTGCCCACCTTGGCCTCCCAAAGGGCTGGGATTACAGGCGCCAGCCACCACACTTGATTGCAATCAGATTTTTTAAAACTAGTGTTTCTAGTATAAAAATTTTACTATCATCTTGACATTTACACAATAAAGGCAATAGGCCAAGATTTGAAAAATAATTCTTTATGATCCTATAGGAAGTAGAAAGATCAGTCTTTAAACATACATAGCCCAGGGTCATTATCCTAAAGATTTCATTTCTTATTATTTGCAACCCCCAAATCAATATTCATGACACTTTCATAGTCATTCATGGAAATTCACAGGATGGCAAAAAATCTGAGTCACCCAATGACAGACATTCCTAGGTGAGGTCAAACAAGGCCTTTAGCTCTCACACTGTAAAAAAAGTGTCCTTTGGCCGGGCGCGGTGGCTCAAGCCTGTAATCCCAGCACTTTGGGAGGCCGAGGCGGGTGGATCACGAGGTCAGGAGATCGAGACCATCCTGGCTAACATGGTGAAACCCCGTCTCTACTAAAAATACAAAAAACTAGCCGGGCGTGGTGGCGGGCGCCTGTAGTCCCAGCTACTTGGAGGCTGAGGCAGGAGAATGGCGTGAACCTGGGAGGCGGAGCTTGCAGTGAGCCGAGATCGCGCCACTGCACTCCAGCCTGGGTGACACAGCTCGAGACTCCGTCTCAAAAAAAAAAAAAAAAAAAAAAAGTGTCCTTTATGCAGTATATTTAAGGTTATGTTTTTCACATTTTTCTTGATGATTTCGGTATTTATAATGGCTCACAAGTGTAGTGCTTAACTGCTATCTAACGCTTCTACATGCAAGGCGGCTGTGATGTGCCTTACAGAGAATATACATGTTAGGTGAGCTTTGTCCAGGCACGAGTTATATTGCTACGGGCTATGAGTTCAATGCTAACAAATCAACTATATATATTAAATGGGCGTCTTGAAGACAGAAAACACATACAATAAGGTATATATTTATCAGTTGATGAAAGTGTGACCAGCCGGGCGCAGTGGCTCACGCCTGTAATCCCAGCACTTTGGGAGGCCAAGACGGGCAGATCACAAGGTCAGGAGATCAAGACCATCCTGGCTGACACGGTGAAACCCCATCTCTGCTAAAAATACAAAAACAAAAAATTAGCCGGGTGTGGTGGCGGGCACCTTGTAGTCCCTGCTACTTGGGAGGCTGAGGCGAGAGAATGGTGTGAACCCAGGAGGCAGAGCTTGCAGTGAGCCGAGACTGCACCACTGCACTCCAGCCTGGGCGACAGAGCAAGACTCAAGTCTCAAACAAACAAACGAACAGAAAAAAGAAAGTGTGACCAGAGGCTTATAGGTACTTAACCCTGTATTTTCTATAGAAGCAATGATTTATTATTTGCCAGTTCAGTGTTTGTGGTGACTTTATAGAATATTGTAACTTGTCCAGGCGTGGTGGCTCACGCCTGTAATCCCAGCCTTTTGGGAGGCAAAGGCAGGCAGATCATGAGGTCAAGAGATCAAGACCATCTGGCCAACATGGTGAAACCGTCTCTACTACAAATACAAAAATTTGCTGGGCATGGTGGCGTGTGATTACAGTCCCAGCTACTTGGGAGGCTGAGGCAGGAGAATCACTTGAACCTGGGAGGCGGAGGTTGCAGTGAGCCAAGATCTTGCCACCGCACTCCAGCCTGGTGACAGACTGAGACTCTGTCTCAAAAAAAAAAAAAAAAAATTATAACTTACGGTGAATAAAGAGAATTAACTATTACTTTATCAGCCAGATTTGCATGGCTCACCCTATTCATATAAATGTTTTATACTCAATTGGAGAGAATACATAGAAAATAACCAATAAGTTATTTAAATATTTGTAATTAGTGGATTGGTAACATAATTTCCTTCTTAAAATATGACGCGGGTGTTATTTCTAATTTTTCTTATCAATCTTCTATTCTCCTCTTACCAAGAATAATTACTGATGTGGTCCCATCTCCAACCTCTTCATCCTGGGTCCGGCTAATTTCAATCATGGACTTGGCTGCTGGATGCTGGACTTGAATCTAAAAAGGTAGATCACTAATGAATTCACACTATTCAAAGACTTCTTAACTCATGAAGCTTGGCCCTAACTCTTGGACTTCTTGCTTCTATACGTACTTACTTTCCCTTTAATGTTTTACCATACCTTGAAAGATTAAAAATGGCACCCCAAATAGCTTAAGTAAAGCACTTTCTAAATTCTTTTTGGGAAAAAATGTATTACATGAACTCAACTATTAAAGTTTCCAGAGGACAGACCAATATCTTTTAGCTTATCTACTGGAGGCACCACTGTGGTTGAATTGTGTTCTTCAATAAGATATGTTGAAGCCAGCCGGGCACGGTGGCTCACACCTGTAATCCCAGCACTTTGGGAGGCGGAGACAGGTGGATCACCCGAGGTCAGGAGTTCGAGACCACCTGGCTAACGTGGCAAAACCCTGTCTCTACTAAAAGTATAAAAATTAGCTGGGGGTGGTGGCGCGTGCCTGTAATTCCAGCTACTCAGGAGGCTGAGGCAGGAGAATTGCTTGAACCCATGAGGCGGAGGTTGCAGTGAGCCGAGATCACACCACTGCACTTCAGCCTGGGTGGCAAGAGACTCCGTCTCAAAAAAGAAAAAAAAAAAAAGATATATTGAAGTCATAACTCCCAGAACTTGTGAATTTTACTTTATTTTAAAATAGGGTTTTTGCAGATGTAACCAAGTTAGATACGGTCATTCTGAATTAGGGCAGGCTCCAAGTCCAATCACCAGTGTCCTTGTGTAAAAGACACACAAGGGGAATAACATGAAGACTGAGGCAGAAACCAAGTTCATGCCAAGGAAAGCCAGCAACCAACAGAAGCGAGAAGAAAAGTAGGGATCTTCCCGAGACTTCAGAAGGAGCATGGCCCTGCTGACGCCTTTATTTCAGACTTCTAGCTTCATTCTATAAGATAATAAATTTGTTGTTAATAAAAATGTTGAAGCCCACCAGTTTCTGGTAATCTGTTATAGCAGCCCTAAAAAAACTAATCAGAGCCTGTATCTTAATAGGTCCCTTATGTTTATAGAACTGTCAGAAAGAAAAAAAGAAAAAAACAAAAACAAAAACAAAAACAAAACACACCTCTCGAAGAATAGCATTGCCATCGTTGGTCATCACAATGCCTCCCATTGGGTCCAAAAGCATCTAAGATGAAAGCAAAAGGTATATTTAAAGTGTCCTAGATAACAGGAAGAAAAAAATTGTAGTCTAGGAGTTTTAGGAAGAGATAAGCCTACCTTCATCATGGACTTGGGTCCCAAACACGTGCGGATGATATCTGCAATAGTCTAATGGAAAGGGAACATAAAACATGCAAGCACAAATCAGAGGACAGTGTGAGAATGTTGGAGTAATAGGGGAAAGGGGCATGAACAACTCACAGAGCCAGTGTTTTATTTTATTTTAATTTCATTTTATTTTTAGATATGGGGTCTCACTATGTTGTTCAAGCTGGTCTCAAATTCCTGGGCCCAAGTGATCCACCCACTTCGGCCTCCCAAAGTGTTAGGATTACAGGCATGAGCCACTGCACCCAGCCAGGGTCAGTGTTTTTAATGACACCCCTAAAGCATGGTTAGCAATCACTTTAGACACAGCATGCCACTTTAGATATAGCATGTGGCGGCCGGGCACGGTGGCTCAAGCCTGTAATCCCAGCACTTTGGGAGGCCGAGACAGGCGGATCACGAGGTCAGGAGATCAAGACCATCCTGGCTAACCCGGTGAAACCCCGTCTCTACTAAAAAATACAAAAAACTAGCCAGGCGAGGTGGCGGGCGCCTGTAGTCCCAGCTACTCGGGAGGCTGAGGCAGGAGAATGGCGTGAACCCGGGAGGCGGAGCTTGCAGTGAGCTGAGATCCAGCCACTGCACTCCAGCCTGGGCGACAGAGCGAGACTCCGTCTAAAGAAAAAAAAAAAAAAGATATAGCATGTGGCTAGCTCTGTTGTTTTTCTCCCCTTGGGAATGCTTTCAGGATGGATACAGAAATGACTTTTCACAAGAGTAAGGGGGAAATGGCTCCCAGAGCTTCTGTTTCCCAGCAGTCCTTATTACTAGAAGTCCACGTCTTAGTATTTCTTTCCATGACAGTGGCCTCTACACCATCCTAAATGAGATATAAGGCTACTTACTTCACTATTTCATTCAAAAGACATTTACCGAATATCTATTCAAGATCTACGGTGGGCACTAGGAATACAAAAGGGAATTAATAAAGTACTTCTGTTTAAGTAACTCAGTTTAGTATGGGAGACAAACACAAATAGAATACTATAAAACAATATACAGCAACAGAATAATGCACAATATGAGAAGATTATCAGTCCTAACTCAGAAGGGGAGGGCTTCCTTTCCCCCACCATCATCAGGAAAATGTTCTGAAAGAAGAGGTCAACTTTTCCTCTATTTGCTCACTCTATAAAGTCTAGATGCACAGGACACACAGCTATGACCAAATACCAGGGAAGATAGCTGGAGACAAACTACCATAAACACTTAAAAGATTTGTGACCTTGGCAGCATTGATGTTTCCAGATTGAACTTTTCTTCCAGATTCACGCTTTGTGTTCTGGCCTAAAATAGATAAAAACACAACAGTTAACAGCCCAGGACTGCCCCATCGTACCCAAGCTATTTATTTCCCAGTCTTTGAAAAATAAGAATGCAGGTTTCATGGTGTATCCACAGAGCAAAGCTTATCAAACTCTACAATTTAAGTAAGTGCAGTTTATTATATGTCAACCATATCTCAAAAAACTGTAAACATATGTCCCTATGGCTGTTTACTTCCTTCTGTATTTCAACCCTTGATATATTAAGAAATAACTTTGCAATCTTGGTTAATACTTATCTTCTAACCAAATATTCATATATTTACAGCGGGGATTCATAACCTGAGATCCATGAATGGGCCTTAATGGGATAGTGAACTCCCTGAGATTATGTGAGAAAATGAGAGATACTGCAATTTTTTTTTCCCCCAGAAAAAGGATCCACAGCTATTTATCTCAAAGGGCTGGTGACCCTAAGAAATGACCATTCATTGCTTTATGTAAGCAGGGAAAGAGTTTGGGGATTCACATTTTCTGCTTGGATAGGGGGATCATACTCTAACAGGTCCAACATAATTTGTGATAGTGCCCCCACAGTATACTGTTTAGAACACACTCAACAGTATGCAAGATAAATTATATAGTCACCTCATAACTGGGTGTAATAAGAAGGCCTCAGTAACCCATTTACCACCACTAAGAACTGACTACATACTTTAACTGGGAGCCTAATTGGTCACAGTCAACTAATGCCAGAGATTAATGCAGATCTGAAAGGAGCTTTGCAAATACACCACTCACCCCCAGGTCATCCCAGTGGAGACAAGCCAGTGGTTACAACCAAACCAACATAATGTTTATTTCCTTCCTCTCTCTAAATTACATTCCCTTACAATTGAAGTCTGTAAATCTTTCAATCCAGTCCCATCAAACCAAACACCCACAATGCTTAGGATTTACATCTATCTCAGGGAGCTGTAACCAAAAACCCGCATGGACCTACAATCCATCAGAAACAAGGTTTTTTGTTTGTTTGTTTGTTTGTTTTTGAGATGGAGTCTCGCTCTGTCGCCCAGGCTGGAGTGCAGTGGCGCGATCTCGGTTCACTGCAAGCTCCGCCTCCCGGGTTCACGCCATTCTCCTGCCTCAGCCTCCTGAGTAGCTGGGACTACAGGCGCCCGCCACCACGCCTGGCTAATTTTTTGTATTTTTTAGTAGAGACGGGGTTTCACTGAGTTAGCCAAGATGGTCTCAATCTCCTGACCTTGTGATCCGCCCGCCTCGGCCTCCCAAAGTGCTGGGATTACAGGCGTGAGCCACTGCGCCCAACTTGTTTTTTTTTTTCCCAAAATAGCGTTAAGTTTTATTTTATTTTTTTCCTTAAAAGTTATTTCCCAGGTACAGAGATAATGAATAAAAACTCTGAAAGGCATTCAGTATACAGAAGACGGTAAGGGAGGAGAGATGACTAGTCAGGCTCTGCAGATGAGGTACAGAAGTTACACACAGAATGGAAACATATCAAAGGAAGACAATGGAGGTGGTGCTCATTAGAAGAAATAAGGGACCAGGCGCGGTGGCTCACGTCTGTAATCCCAGCACTTTGGGAGGCTGAGGTGGGCGGATCACCTGAGCTCAGGAGTTGGAGACCAGCCTGGCCCACATGGTGAAACTCCAGTTCTACCAAAAACACAAAAATTAGTCTGGCGTGGTGGCGCGCGCCTGTACTCGCAGCTTACTCGGGAGGCTGAGGCAGGAGAAATGCTTGAACCTGGGAGGCAGAGGATGCAGCGAACAGAGATCGCGCCACTGCACCCCAGCCTGGGTGACACCGCGAGACTCTGTCTCAAAAAATAGAAAGAAAAAAAATAAGGGATCTTCCAAAGGGAAAAGATGACCAGTCGAGAAATCTGGGAAAACCCAATTGGTGAGTGGGAAAGATTACAACGCCGGGGGCACGGAGGGAACGATTACATCTATGATCAGTGAAGCAAGTACGGTTACTTCTGGAACAGGGGTTGCTGTTCAAGTGACTGTTACTGAAAATAAATGTAACGTAAAGTGACCAAGGATATTACCTATTCACCAGACCCTCTTCAAGCAGTCTGCCCACTTATTTAATTCTCACAATTCTACTAGGAAATACTATTAACTCCGTAACACAGATTGAAACATTTAAATAACCGCTACTAAGGGATGGGCCAAGGATATAAAGCTAGACCTAACCGAAAAACAAAAAACATTATTCATGCAGCTATATAGCGACAATCAGGCTAGAAAGGGTGCAGCGGCGGGGGAAGCGTGGGGACTGAGGGACAGAACGCGGAGTGGGAAGAGCTTCCCAAGACGAGCACACGTCAAGAAAAGAGGCTCGGCGAGAAAAAGGTCAGTTTGAGTTTGTGAAGAGAAGCGAATAGCTTAAGGGAAGAAAGGAAAGCGGGACACCGGGCTTCCAAAATGAAGATGATGACTGGAAGGCTCAGGGCGGGACGGAGCTGAGGCAACACAGAAAACCATGGACACAGAAGGGTGAAAAGGGAGTCCCTTTCCTGGTATCCCCAGAACTCACTGAGCACGAGTACGGGACGATGGCCCATCATGGCGGCGCGATGCAGAGCCGGGTACCCAGAGCTGGGGGAACCGGCAGAATCTTCTGGAGAGAGAGAACCAGACGGAAACCCAGAAAACGCTGCCTCCTCAGGGCTTACACCTCAACTCGCTACTCTCAAGGTAGTCACCAATCACCGCACCCATCTCATTGATCGGCACAAAAACAGACCAATTGACATCCTGAGTCCCGCCCTCTACGCAAGAACGACCAGACAAGTTAGGCAGAGAGAGCACGATGAAGGCACTGGGAGGGCACAGGCGCTTGCGCAATAGGGTGGCCGCTCCCGGCCGCGTGCAGCGCGAACGTCGGCGCAGGCGCCAAGGCTCTGGCAGTTGGCCGGCACGCCACTACGCATGTGTGTCAACTCTAGGGTTGGGTGCTGGGGTTGCGGCTTTCGGTTAACACCGCAGGTGAGGTCGTTAAAGTGTGTATTGCGACTCGGCTCCTATCCGACCGTGAAGGCTAAGAAAGGCTTGACAGTTTCCACTCTTTTGTTCTAGCCTTAGCAATAGGTGAACTAGAGAGGCGGGACTCCGGCCAGCAGATGGGGGAAGACCTGGCCGGCTTGGCCCTGGGTGAAGTGGGAGTTGTAGTCTTACAGTGCCGGACTGGGCAGTCTTTTTGCGGGCACACTGGGAGTTGTGGTTTATCGCATCTGGACTAATGGCTGTGTGTGGACTTTTCCCTTCTTAGGAAATGCTTTCAGTGAGGCTGTGAGCAGTACCGGAGGGTGATGGCATGCGTTTCCTTAAGTTATCCTATCTAAAATATTTTCCCAAGTATTTCCGCCGGGCGCTGTGGCTCACGCCTGTAATCCCAGCACTTTGAAAGGCCGAGGCGGGTGGATCACCTGAGGTCAGGAGTTCGAGACCAGCGTGGCCGATATGGTGAAACCCCGTCTCTAATAAAAATACAAAAATTAGCCGGGCGTGGTGGCGCGCGCCTATAATCCCAGCTACTCGGGGGGCTGAGGCAGGAGAATCGCTTGAACCCTGGAGACGGAGGTTGCAGTGAGCTTAGATCGCGCCACTGCACTTCAGCCTGGCGACAGAGCGAGACTTCATCTCAAAAAAAAAAAAAAAAAAGTGGTGCTTTGAGATTTTATTTCCCCACATCCATCCCTCTCCCGCTGTCCTCAGTCTTAGTTAGAGATGATGGGGAGCCAGAGTTTTAAAATTACCATTCGGGATAGGAGAAGGACTCATCATACCGTGGAAATTAAAACATGGTGAGAACACGGAAAGTAATTGCCCGTTCATCAGAGAGGTTTAAGGTTTGGCTTTGGTTAAATTACTATTTTGTCCAGAAAAAAAAAGGAAGCACTGGTATAGAAATAACTGTTTTCCAAACTAGTGAAGGAGAACAGTCACGCGTTTGGCCATGAAATAGAGTTTCCTACTTTTTCCTCCGCAGACCGGAACAGCCTGAGATCTGCTGGAGACAACTTAGGAAATTGTCATAGTGAAAATACTAGCATGGATTGTTGATCATCTGATGCTATGATTCTTTCCCAGGCACCACACCTGTTGGTGTTCAGATGGAGCAGCACACTAGTCATCCTAACAGAAAAGGTGTGTGTTGGAGGCCCTGCTTCCCCTCCCTTAAAAAGCAAGACCTCCTTTGCATTCCCCATTAAATTGGGAGCATTGCTGTATTCCCAGAACCTAGAACTGGATCTGTTAAATAGTAGATGCTCAGTAATTATTTGTTAAATGAAGGCCGGGCGCGGTGGCTCAAGCCTGTAATCCCAGCACTTTGGGAGGCCGAGGCGGGTGGATCACGAGGTCAGGAGATCGAGACCATCCTGGCTAACACGGTGAAACCCCGTCTCTACTAAAAATACAAAAAACTAGCCGGGCGTGGTGGCGGGCGCCTGTAGTCCCAGCTACTCGGAGGCTGAGGCGGGAGAATGGCGTGAACCCGGGAGGCGGAGCTTGCAGTGAGCCGAGATCGCGCCACTGCACTCCAGCCTGGGCGACACGGCGAGACTCCGTCTCAAAAAAAAAAAAATTATTTGTTAAATGAATTTATTATTCTTCCTTTGTATCTCCTCTTAATACTTAGAACAAGATTGTGTACAGGATCTTAGAAGACATGGTGTTAGCTAGAGTGAACAGATACTGAGTTATAGTGGGACAGTTCCATTGGTGGCCAGGGAAATGCCTGAGGCCTTCTGACTCCGGAGCCTATCCACTTAACTATAGGTGGAATACATTATCTGAAAGACCTACTATTCCATAGCTTGGACATAAATTTTTTTTTTTTTTTTTTTTTAATACGGAGTTTTGCTCTTGTTGTCCAGGCTGGAGTGCAGTGGCATGATCTTGGCTCACCGCAACCTCCGCCTCCCGGATTCAAGCAATTCTCCTGCCTCAGCCTCCCGAGTAGCTGGGATTACAGGCATGTGCCCCCATGCCCAGCTAATTTTGTATTTTTAGTAGAGATGGGGTTTCTCCATGTTGGTCAGGCTGGTTTCCAACTCCCGAGCTCAGGTGATCTGCCTGCTTTGGCCTCACAAAGTGCTGGGATTACAGGCGTGAGCCACCGTGCCTGGCCCCAGCTTGGACATAAATTAACTAGCTCTTTTCACAGAGTATGTAGTGCAGTGGTAAAGAGCATGACTTTGGAGTCTACAGGACCAAATTTAATTCCAGCTGCTATTTGCCAGACCCTGTTTTTTTTGTTTTTGTTTTTGTTTTTTGAGACGGAGTCTCGCTCTGTCGCCCAGGCTAGAGTGCAGTGGCCGGATCTCAGCTCACTGCCAGCTCCGCCTCCCGGGTTCATGCCATTCTCCTGCCTCAGCCTCCCGAGTAGCTGGGACTACAGGCGCCCGCCACCTCGCCAGGCTAGTTTTTTTGTTTTTTTTTTTTTTTTTAGTAGAGACGGAGTTTCACCGTGTTAGCCAGGATGGTCTCGATCTCCTGACCTTGTGATCCACCTGTCTCAGCTTCCCAAAGTGCTGGGATTACAGGCTTGAGCCACCGCGCCCAGCCTTGCCAGACCCTCTTAAGCAGTTTACCTACTTAGGATCACTGCAACCTCTGCCTCCTAGATTCAAGTGATTCTTGTGCCTCAGACACCCAAGTAGCTGGGATTACAGGTGTACGCTGCCAAGCCTGGCTAATTTTTGTATTTTTTTTTTTTTTTTTTTGAGACGGAGTCTTACTCTGTCGCCCAAGCTGGAGTGCAGTGGCCGGATCTCAGCTCACTGCAAGCTCCGCCTCCCGGGTTTAAGCCATTCTCCTGCCTCAGCCTCCCGAGTAGCTGGGACTACAGGCGCCCACCACCTCGCCCGGCTAGTTTTTTGTATTTTTTTTTAATAGAGACGGGGTTTCACTGTGTTAGCCAGGATGGTCTCGATCTCCTGACCTCGTGATCCGCCCGTCTCGGCCTCCCAAAGTGCTGGGATTACAGGCTTGAGCCACCGCGCCCGGCCAATTTTTGTATTTTTAGTACAGATGGGGTTATGCCAGGTCTTGAACTCCTGGCCTCAGGTGATCGACCCACTTTGGCCTCCCAAAGTCTTGGGATTACAGGCGTGAGCCATCGCGCCCAGCCAGTTTACCACTTATTTAATGCTCACAATTCTACTAGAAAATACTGTTAACCCCACAACAGATTGAAACATTTAAATTTACTGCTACTAAGGGATGGGCTAAGGGTATAAAGCTAGGCCTAACTAAAAAACATTACTCATTCACACATATTAACTGTGGAATCTTGAGCAAATTTCCTGACTTAAGTTTCCTCAAGTAAAATGTAGGTAAAGCTACCCACTTTATCTACATTCCTCAGGTCACATTCCCCAGTTCCACAAGACTCTCATAGCACTTACTGAAATGTAATAGTGTGTGTGCTTGATCACCTAATGACTGTCTACGCTGCAAGACTATCAGTTCCAGGAGAGTAGCGACCACATCTGTTTAGCAGACTGTGGTATCCACAATGACTCTACTTTAAGGGTCATTGTGAGAAACATATAAGAGAATGTACGTAAAGCACCTTTTATTATCATATCCTCTGTTCTGCCTCCTTTGGCCTCTCTCCACCCTCATCCTCTGTCATACGTTGTCAGAAATACAGCTCCTTTAGTATAGAGTGTATGTAAAGCAGTCTCTTTTTTTTAAATTAAAAACAATTTTTAATTTCTCATGCCACCTTGTGTAAAAATGTGTAAAGCATTCTTCAAACCTTATAACCCAGTATAAAATGCATTCTCGGCCGGGCACGGTGGCTCACGCCTGTAATCCCAGCACTTTGGAAGGCTGAGGCGGGCGGATCACGAGGTCAGGAAATCGAGACCATCCTGGCTAACACGGTGAAACCCCGTTTCTACTAAAAATACAAAAAATTAGCCGGGCGTTGTGGCGGGCACCTGTAGTCCCAGCTACTCAGGAGGCTGAGGCAGGAGAATGGCATGAACCTGGGAGGCGGAGCTTGCAGTGAGTCAAGATCACACCACTGCACTCCACCCTGGGCGACAGAGCAAGACTCTGTCTCCAAAAAACACAAAATGCATTCTCATATGTCTAGGAAGGACTCAAATTATTTTGAAGTGCATTTGCATAGGAATTAACATATTTTGCATGGAAATTAACACATTATTGAGAAGAATCTTGAGACCTGAGTTTCAGCTTCTGTCTCCTTACCACATTCTGTACAAACCATCAAATGAGCTGATGACTCTGGAGCAGGAGGGAAAAGAAGATGGATGACCTACCGGTAGAGCTTGGAAAGTCCACAAACCCAGTAACCCAGTGCAAAAGAAAAATAGCAAAACCAATAAAATATATTTTCCTCACCAAGAGTGACTGACAGAGAACAGATTTCAGTTTTCATAGGCTCAGTGACCTTCCAGACAGAAAGCATCTCACCCTGGCACCCACATATAAGCACTTCTTCCTCTTACCAGGCCATTCCTTCTGTTGCCCTCTGAGTAAAGAACAAGAATAAGACATCTTTCTTCATACAACCTACTTTTCACACTTCTGCCACCAGGCTTGTTTTTTATGAAGAGGCCCTTCTTTATCCTTCAGATCCCAGCTGAGATATCACTTCCTCAGGACATGTTTTCCAGCTCTACAGACTAGGTCAGTTGCTTTCATAGCACTTACTGAAGTGTAATAGTGTGTGTGCTTGATCACCTAATGACTGTCTGCACAGCAAGACTGTCAGTTCCAGCAGAGTAGTGACCACTTCTGTTTAGCAAACTGTGGTATCCAGTATCCTGACACATAGCAGGCACTTAGCTGTCTCTTATGTGTGTGAATGAAAATGAATTGTTTTTCCGTCCTTTCTTGATTTCATTATAACAGTGAATTATTGTCTCCCTACTGTCTTGCCTTTTTAACTCTTACCTAGTTCCAGCTGTCTGACTTTCCATCCATTGCCCTTGTCTACTTTGCCACTTCCTTTTCATCTTCTAGACTCTTGAGGAGGAGTTCTTTGAAGGTTCAGTTTTTCTCTCTCTGTTTTTTAGCTTGGAGAGCTAATGTATTTTTGCAGCTTCTTTATCCTCTTTTTGGGGCTGGCCTGGCAGTTTGACCTTTCACTTGAGCTCCGGTGCCAGCTCTCTGGCTGTTTTTCTAGGCACTTCTATTGGCATTTCCTACTCTCACCTCAGATTCAATATGTCCAGATGTGATTATGTTAATATGAGAGTTGAGTTGTACTCAAACTTCTTTAAGTCAAAAAGGCAATTCAGGGGTTGTGCAGTTGGGAGAGATGCTGAAGTAGCTCACAGAATAATGGGAAGAAGAGTGGCAAAAACCAGGGCCTCAGGGACTAAAACTGGAGATTCAGTGCCTCTTGGTGTCTGTGTATCCATCTATCTCCTATGCTTTTTCTTGTCTCTGATCTCTTGCTTTTATCCACTTCTCATGGTGTAGTAGCCGTATAGCTTTCACTGGGCCCAACCATACATTTTCTCAGAATAGGAGATCAGAAGAAAGTAAATTTCTTAGATACGGAATCCATATATTGATCCCAGGGAATGACTCTGGCCCAACTTACCTCATGTGCCTACTCCCTTGGCTCAGTCACAGTTGCCAAGGGGAATGGGAATACCATGATTGGCCTGTATTGGGTCACAGGCCAATCCTTGTTAGGGAGAGGGGCTTGATTGTGGTCTTACCAGTATAGCCTGGCTTCTCAAGCTTTTTGTTGTTGTTGTTTTGTTTTTTTTGAGAAGGAATTTCACTCTTGTTGCCCAGGCTGGAGTGCAGTGGCGTCTTGGCTCGCTGCAATCTCTCCCTCCTGAGTTCAAGCGATTCTCCTGCCTCAGCCTCCCAAGTAGCTGGGATTATAGGCACCCACCACCACGCCTGGCTAATTTTGTATTTTTAGGAGAGATGGAGTTTTACCATGTTGGTCAGGCTACTTTTTGAACTCCTGACCTCAGCTGATCTGCCCACCTCGGCCTCCCAAAGTGCTGGGATTACAAGCATGAGCCACCGTGCCCAGCCACTTCAAGTTTTTAAGATTTAGTGAATATCCTCTACCAGAAGGCAGATAGAGTTCTCTCACTACTCATATTGATCTCTTCTCCCTTGTAAAAAACATTCACCTTGGCCGGGCGCAGTGGCTCACGCCTGTAATCCCCCAGCACTTTGGGAGGCCGAGACGGGCGGATCACGAGGTCAAGAGATCGAGACCATCCTGGTTAACACGGTGAAACCCTGTCTCTACTAAAAATACAAAAAAATTAGCCAGGCATGGTGGCGGGCGCCTGTAGTCCCAGCTACTTGGGAGGCTGAGGCAGGAGAATGGCATGAACCCGAGGCGGAGCTTGCAGTGAGCCGAGATTGTGCCACTGAACTCCAGCCTGGGCGACAGAGCAAGACTCCATCTCAAAAAAAAAACAAAAAAACAAAAAAAAATTCACCTTTACATGTAATCACATAGTATAACTAACAGATAAAAGGCTTTTATTTTCACCCCAGACTGTCAGACTCATTGTTTATGTCCTCGTCTTGTTAGATCACTGTTTCACCTGCGGTTTGTCTTCCTAACTAGATAATAAGCATTTAAGAAACCACGTCTTAACATATCTCATGTACTCGCTAGGATTTAGTATAGTCACAAACATGTAGTGTGTATCAGTAAGAACTTGTAAACAAATTAGATTTTAGCTTATCCCACTCCTGCTTGGTTTCTCTTAATCCTATTATGATTTCCTTTTTGTCGTATGTGTCTTTCTGATATGTAACATATTCAAGGCAGGGCCTGGGCACCTGCTTTCATGGACCAGGTGCAGGGATCTAATTAGAATGGCTGTCCCTTGTTGGAATGAGCTCTGATTTAGTTACCTCTGATTTAGTTCCAGCCAAAGAGGAAGCTAATGCTGTGCCTCTTTGTAGAGCAAAACCCTCCCCCAGCTATATTAATCTTCAAGCAAGTTCCCCACCAGCCACTTTTCTGAACATCCAGACAACAAAGCTGCCCTCAGGTAAGTATGTAGGGAGGGTTTTCCAATGGACTCAGCAGGGGGAGGGGTTGCATGGAGGAGGTGGCTTGAGCTGTCACCTATTGATCAAGAGCCAAATCTATGTTAGGCATCTATAGATTTTTCCATGGTAGCTTGTTGATTATTTAGTTTCATTGATTTATTTATTATTTTTTTTTTTTTGAGACGGAGTCTCGCTCTGTTGCCCGGGCTGGAGTGCAGTGGCCGGATCTCAGCTCACTGCAAGCTCCGCCTCCCGGGTTTACGCCATTCTCCTGCCTCAGCCTCCCAAGTAACTGGGACTACAGGCGCCCGCCACCTCGCCCGGCTAGTTTTTTGTATTTTTTAGTAGAGACGGGGTTTCACCGGGTTAGCCAGGATGGTCTCGATCTCCTGACCTCGTGATCCGCCCGTCTCGGCCTCCCAAAGTGCTGGGATTACAGGCTTGAGCCACCGCGCCCGGCAAGTTTCATTGATTTCATTATCATCCCAGTTCTACCAACTTGTATTGTTTCCTTGCTTGTTAGCACCTTTGCTAGACTAGGCAGGAGTGAAGTGAACCCCTCATTGCTTACTGGTAATTTTAGTTAAAAGATGGCCAGGTTTACCCCTGTTCACTTGGTAAGGTAAAATTTTAAAAAACGGTGGCCAGAGAAGGAAACTATTAGCTCAGTCTCAGGTTCTTTGAATTTTCATCATTCATCTTCCCCTGGGGAGGTCAGTGGGTATTTGGCATAGCTATGGGGAACCAAACAGGGCACTAACTAGATAGTCATAACCCCTGTTTTTGAGGACCTCAGAGTCCAACAAAGAAGTCAAGACTGATAAAAATACAAACAGCAGATAATATAATTACCAAAGTTAACTGGCTGTGTATAGTGTAGTTTAAAATATTAGAAAAAGTAGCTGGGCACAATGGCTCACGCCTGTAATCCCAGCACTTTGGGAGGCCGAGGCAGGTGGATTGCCTGAGGTCAGGAGTTCGAGACCAGCCTGACCGACATGGTGAAACCTCATCTCTACTAAAAATACAAAAATTAGCCGGGTGTGGTGGCAGATGCCTGAAATCTCAGTTACTCGGGAGGCTGAGGCAGGAGAATCGCTTGAACCCGGGAGGCGGAGGTTGCAGTGAGGCAAGACTGGGCCATTGTACTCCTGCCTGGGCAACAAGAGTGAAACTCCGTCTCAGAAAAAAAAAAAAAAGAATGGACTGGCGGGGCGTGGTGGCTCATGCCTGTAATCCCAGCACTTTGGGAGGCCGAGGCGGGCAGATCACCTGAGGTCAGGAGTTTGAGACCAGCCTCACCAACATGGCGAAACCCCGTCTCTACTAAAAATACAAAAATTAGCTGGGCATGGTGGCACCTGCCTGTAATCCCAGCTACTTGGGAGACTGAGGCAGGAGAATTGCTTGAACCGGGAGGTAGAAGTTGCAGTGAGCTGGGATTGTGCTGCTGCACTACAGCCTGGGAGATGGAGCAAGGCTCCATTGAAAAAAAAAAAAAAAAGAAAAGAAAAAGAAAATTATTAGAAAAAGAATGGACTGGCCAGGTGCAGTGGCTCACGCTTGTAATACCAGCACTTTGGAAGGCCAGGGCGGGCAGATCACCTGAGGTCAGGAGTTCAAGACCAGCGTGTGCAACATGGTGAAACCTCATCTCTACTAATGATACAAAAATTAGCCGGACATGGTGGCACATGCCTATAATCCCAGCTACTCAGGAAGTTGAGGCAGGAGAATTGCTTGAACCCAGGAGGTGAGGTTGCAGTGAGCCGAGGTCGTACCATTGTACTCCAGCCTGGGTGACAAGTGAAACTCCGTCTCCAAAAAAAAAAAAAAAGAATGGACCGATGCAGCAAGAATGATTGAAGTTAGGGAACTTCAGGTCAGTGAGACACTATGTCAGGTAACAGAGTCAGGTAACAGAGGAGGCTGAGGTATCCCATGAGCTCTAGGGAAGTTAGGACTCCCTCCCAGACCATTTCATTAACTTATCAAATATTTGTTATACGCCGGGCATTTTTCTAGGTGCTGGGTTAAAGTAGTGAATCAATCAGATAAAAATCCTTGCCTTCCTGGAGCTTACATTCTAGAAGAGGAACTTAGACAAAAATTAAGTAATTATAAAATATGCAATATGACCATAAATATTATAGGAAAAGTAAAACAAGGGAGAGAGGTATAAGTTCCAATGACTGATTTCAAATTAAAATAGGATAGCCAGGTATGCCTCACTGGGAGGTGACAGCTGGGCAAAGGTATGTCTGGGGTGGGTTGTGCCTGGAAAGATTGGAGAGGTCATTTTATTAGGGTCCTTCTAACCTCAGTACAATTACCAAATCTCTCTCCTTTGTTTCCTTGCACCTCCATTGCTTTTCCTTCTGGAGTTGATCACAAGCCCAAGGAATGCCTAGGACTCCTGGAATGTATGTATGCCAACCTCCAGCTTCAGACCCAGCTCGCCCAACAACAGATGGCTATTTTGGAACATTTACAGGCATCCGTGACACAACTGGCTCCTGGGAGGGGAAGCAATAACTTTTCTCTCCCAGCCTTATCTCCTAATCCATTGTTAAATCACCTGCCCCAATTCAGTAAATGAATTGTGAAACAAAGTTATTGTGTTTTTTTCCTCTGTCTTCCCAGTAAACCCTTGTTGGAATCTGGGTATATGTATTCTACATATGGTTAATTTGTTCACAGGTTCATAATAAGTGCTCATTGAGTTCAAAGCATTGTACAAAGGAGTTTGGGGGAATTACTGTCTAACGAGGCAGACAATTCACTGCAAAATGTAGTGGTATTCTGAAAGGGGATGGAGGTTAAGAAATAACATTGGAGGTTACTAGGATATAACTGGACCAATTTTAGAATCTTGCTGGAGAATGTGGCTTTATGATGCCACTTGAAGAAGGGAGGGGTTGGGTGGCATGGACAGATGAAGTCAGGTAGGTCCATATCAGTTGGGAAGCTTGGACAAAAACCTAGAGGTAGATGTATTAGTCAATTCTTGCATTGCTATAAATAAATACCTAAAGTTGGGTGATTTGTAGAGAAAATATGTTCATTTTGGCTCATGGTTTGGTTCTGTAGGCTGTGTGTGCCACATCTGCTTCTGATGAGAGCCTCAGGGAGCTTTGCATCAGGCAAAGATGAACAGCATGTCACATAGCACAAGAGAGGGAGCAAGAGAGTAAGTGAGAAAGAGAAGTACCACACACTTTTAACCAAGCAGATCTTATGTGAACTTAGAGTAAGAACTCACTCATCACCAAGGGGATGGTGCTAAGACATTCATGAGGGATCCATCCCTATGATCCAAACACCTCCCACCAGGCCCCACCTCTAACACTGGAGATTACGTTTCAATATGAGATTTGGTGGGGACAAATATCCAAACCATATCAGTAGGAGAATAAGTCATCGTAAATAAGGGGAAGAGTTTTTTCCCCCAGAATATAGAGTGTGAAGTAGAATGTAAAGGAGCTGAGGCAAGTCAGCTTTTCCGGCAGAATTATTCTGATGGCAGCTTTTAGAAGGTCTGGAGAGTGGCTGGGTGCAGTGGCTTACACTTGTATTCCCAGCACTTTGGGAGGCTGAGGCAGGCAGATCACTTGAGGTCAGGAGTTACAGACAAGCCTGGCCAACATAGTGAAACCCTGTCTCTACTAAAAAATACAAAAATTATCCAAGCGTAGTGGCACGCGTTTGTAATCCCAGCTACTCTGGGGGCTAAGGACTAAGGCAGGAAAATCGCTTGAACCCAGGAGGTGGAGGCTGCAGTGAACAGAGATTGTGCCACTGCACAACAGAGTGAGACTCCCTGTCAAAAAAAAAAAAAAAAAAAAAAAAAAAAAAAAAGTCTGGAAAGCCATTGTCAGCATCCAGGTTGCGATGAGACACACATAAGATAGTAGAAACACTATGGGCAAAACATTTTGATGTGGAGGGAGAATGAAAGTTGAAAGGACTGATGCTACCCAACTTCAAGACTTAATATAAAGCTACACTAATCAAGGCAGTGTGATACTGATGGAAGAATAGACATATACCAATGGAACAGAATACACAGCTCTTGAAAAAATTCACACAAATATAGACAACTGATCTTTGACAAAGGAGCAAAGACAATCCAAAGGAGAAGGGATAGTCTTTTCAACAAATAGTATTGGAACAATTAGACATCACATGCAAAAAAATTAGACCCTGCCAAAAAGTCATGCTCACTGAAAAGGCCTTCAAACAGTGATTAACTTGGTAGCAACAATACCCCTAGCACACAGATTATAGTCTCTAAATACCACTTTTTTCAAGAAATGAAGGAAGGATCCTGAAGAAATGACTGTTTTCAGGTCTCAGGCAGGAAAAAAAAATACAAGATAAGCCTAGAATATCTTACCCTATTTGGTAAAAAGAGGCTATCAAATCTTGCTAGAATTGTGGGGGGAAAAAAAACACACCCTCGGGAGCCAGTCTGATTAGAGACATACTTTAAATATAAAAACATTTAGGTGAAAGTAAATGGATGGAAAAAGATACAGTAGGCCACGGGTAATCAGAGGATGACTGGAATGGCTATATTAATATCAGAGAACATAGAGCAAACTTTAAGACAAACTGTACTGTCACAAATAGAGACATTTCATAATGATAAAAAGGTTAGAATAAACTTACATTCATGCAATTGAACACTACTTAGCAATAAAATAGAACAAAGGACTCATAAATGCAACAGTATGAAAGTATCTCAAAAACATTACATTGAGTAAAAGGAGTCTTACACAAAAGAATACACATTGACCGGGCACAAATTGGCCAGGCACGGTGGCTCATGCCTGTAATCCCAGCCCTTTGGGAGGCCGAGGCGGGTGGATCACCTGAGGTCAGGAGTTCAAGACCAGCCTGGCTAACATGGTGAAACTCTGTCTCTACTAAAAATACAAAAATTAGCTGGGCATGGTGGCAGGCACCTGTAATCCCAGCTACGTGGGAGGCTGAGGCAAGAGAATTGCTTGAACCCGGGAGGCAGAGGTTGCAGTGAGCCGAGATTGTGCCATCGCACACCAGCCTGGGGGACAAGAGCGAGACTTCATCTCAAAAAAAAAAAGAATACACATCGTACCATTCCATTTATTTGAAGTTCTAGTACAGGCAATATTAATATATCGTAGATAAAACTAAAAACAGTGGTGGCCATTGTGGGAGGAGTGGGAATAGGGATTGACAGAAGGGGCATAGGAAACTATAGGTTGATGGTTTTATATTTTGATACAGTGGCTTGGGTTATACAGGTTTATGCATTTATTAAAATTCATCAAACGGTACCCTTAAGATTTGTGCGTTTCACTGGATATACACTTTTTTTTGAGACAAGGTCTCTGTCGCCCAGGCTGGAGCGCAGTGGTGCAATCTCCACTCACTTCTACGTCTGCCTCCCGGGTTCAAGCAATTCTCATGCCTCAGCCACCTGAGTAGCTGGGATTACAGGTGCCCTCCACCATGCCTGGCTAATTTTTGTATTTTCAGTAGAGACGGAGTTTTGCCATGTTGGCTAGGCTAGTCTTGAACTCCTACACTCATGTGATCCGCCTGCTTCAGCCTCCCAAAGTGTTGGGATTACAGGTGTGAGCCACTGCGCCAGGCCTACTGGATATAAATTTTACCTTAAAAAACTGTAAACAGGCCGGGCGCGGTGGCTCAAGCCTGTAATCCCAGCACTTTGGGAGGCCGAGACGGGCGGATCACAAGGTCAGGAGATCGAGACCATCCTGGCTAACACGGCGAAACCCCATCTCTACTAAAAACACAAAAAAAATTTAGCCGGGCAAGGTGGCAGCGCCTGTGGTCCCAGCTACTTGGGAGGCTGAGGCAGGAGAATGGCGGGAACCCGGGAGGCGGAGCTTGCAGTGAGCTGAGATCTGGCCACTGCACTCCAGCCTGGGCGACAGAGCGAGACTCCGTCTCAAAAAAAAAAAAAAAAAAAAAACTGTAAACAAATACTGAACTGTACTTAATGCTACTCATACAGAAGGTCTTAGGGGTGAAGTATACTGACATCTGCAATTCACTCTGAAATGCATACAAAAATAAAATGGATAGTTATGTAAAAAAGCAAGTAGAATAAAATGTTACCCAGGGGTTCTGGTGAGTGTGCTTTAGGTTTCCTACCCCTCTGGGTCCATGATTCTCCTGCCAGGAGTCACCCAGCTATCAGCCTAGCCTCAGGAGGGCCAGCCCCCTCCCAGGGCAGCAGGTCTGGGTGAGAAGGCTCTTCCTGTACCTGGACCTGGGTTTGACTCCCACATCTTTCTCCAAGCCCTTAGTGAGCCAATTTCGTAGGAAAGACAGGGACCAATTTTGCTCCCCCTCCCATCCTAGGCCCCTCTTCTCCGGATCAAGCAGCCCAGTTCCTTTAACACCCTCCTGCAGTTTTCATCCAAACCTGCCTGTTTATTGCCCATCTCAGATGCAGCACTGCTAACTGAGTCCAGAGATCCAGGTGTGTTCAGAGTCTGGGAGAAATGGAATTTGGAAGGGGAGATTCAGGAAGCTGGCAGGGGTTCTCCAGGCATGCTCCAGGGAGCATCCTCCCCAAGACATCCTGTTGGGTCCTGCTCCAACACCTAGCCCATCTCTTCCCTTCCTGGAAACATGATCTGGGATTTTTCTTTCTTCTTTTCTCTTTTTTTTTTTTCTTTTTGAAACAGAGTTTTGCTCTTGTTGCCTGGGCTGAAGTGCAATGGCACGATCTCAGCTCACTGCAAACTCCACCTCCCAGTTTCAAGCGATTCTCCTACCTCAGCCTCTAGAGTAGCTGAGATAACAGGCATGGGCCACCACACCCAGCTAATTTTTACATTTTTAGTAGAGATGGGGTTTCACCATGTTGGCCAGGCCGGTCTTGAACTCCTGACCTCATGATCCGTCCACCTCAGCCTCCCAAAGTGGTGGGATTACAAGCGTGAGCCACCGCACCCTGCCAGATTTTTCATCTTCTAACATTTGCGAACCACTTGGTAGGAGTTTGGTGTAAAGTCAAATTACCAGTTTCAAGTAGTAACACATTTTAAAACAATTCAATTTTTTTTTTTTTGAGACAGATGCCCGGGTTCACGCCATTCACCTGCCTCAGCCTCCTGAGCAGCTGGGACTACAGGCGCCTGCCACCATACCCGGCTAATTTTTTTGTATTTTTAGTAGGGCCGGGGTTTCACCATGTTAGCCAGGATGGTCTTGATCTCCTGACCTCGTGATCCACCTGCCTCGGCCTCCCAAGGTGCTGGGATTACAGGCGTGAGCCACCACGCCCCGCCTAAAACAATACAATTTTTTAAAAGTTTCACACTAGTGAAAAGAAATCAGTGTTTTTCCCCCCATTCTTGACAGTTTTTTTTTTCCATTGCTGTATAACCAGTGCACAGAACAGTGCCTGTCACATAGCTGTCACTCTTAAGTATTTGCTACCTATTTGACTAACAAAATTAAATACATACATATTTGAGACAGTGTCTCACTCTGTCACCCAGGCTGGAGTGCAGTGGTGCGTTCATAGCTCAGTTCAGCCTCAGTCTCCTGGGCTCATATGATCCTCCAGCCTCAGCCTCCCGAGTAGCTGGGACTAAAGGCACGCGCCACTATGCTCGGCTAATTTTTTTCATTTTTTTACAGACAGGATCTCCCTATGTTTCCCAGGCTGGTCTTAAACTCTTGGCCTCAAGTGATCCTCCCAACTTGGTCTCCCACAGTGTGGGGTTACAGGCAAGAGCCGCCTTGCTTGCCCAAAATTAAATATTTAAATAGATAAATACTTATTGAATGGATAAGTGGGAAGGATAATATTGTTTACAAATAAATCCGGCTGAGAAGAAAGGGAGGCTAAGAGGAAACAGCCAGCCAGGGAGCACAGCCCAGTCAAGGCAGTGGGGGGCATCCCTTCCCCTCGGCCACCAGTGGTGTTGGAGAGGGAGGACGTACCCTTCCCTGCCCTGCTCCCTCCTCCAGCTCACAGGCTGTGGGCTAGCTGCAGCCGTTGGTCCCTGCTCTCTATACCTGAATGAACTATTTGGCTGAAAGCCTAGGGTGAGGTGTTTGGCCGACAGAGAGTAGGGCGTGGACTTCGCTCCGCCGCTAGGTGGCGGGCTGGCTCAGGACTAGTGAGCCCGGCAGTGAGAGCCGGAGGGGGAGGAGCCCAGCAGGGAAGGGCAGGGGAGGACCCTGGCGGGGGAGGGAATCTGCGTAGGACCCCCAGCAACGTTGGGGGACGCTGCCCTTGGGTGGAGTCAAGGCTGCGACTTCGTTCAAGGAGATACTTCATTCAGGAATTGGGAATAGGGACCATGCTATGCCCAGTATGAGGGGCAGGGGTGAGGGGGTGTCACCTCAAGGCACCCCCCGTCCAGAGAAAGGGGTGGAAGTATAAATCCCAGTGGGGTGCCCTGTGCTCTAATTCGGGGGGAAAATGCAGCAAGGAGTCCAAAGACAGGGGTCGTTTCCTAAATGAATCACATTTGAGGTGCGCCTTGCAGGCGGAGTTCTGTTTTAGCAGAAGCAGCATGTGGGTAACAGCCTGAACAAGTGCAGAGCCTGGAAAATGACTCTTTCAACCTGGAGGGAGGAACAGGCTGCGTTGGGGAGGGGTCTTCTCAGTTCCCCGCTGGAGATGGGCCTGCCTGCTTCTGTCCGAAGGGGTTTGGTGGCTGGAGGGGGTGAGGTCTTGGGGAGTGTGGGGTTGTGTGTGGTGTATGTGAATTGCAAAGACGAGTGGAGGCTGACCGAGGCTTCCAGCGACACCTTGACCACGGGCTGGCTCTCCAGCATCTGTAGGAATCAGAGGGAGAAGGGATGTTCTAAAATGATCATGGAGGGCCGGGCGTGGTGGTTCACGCCTGTAATCACAGCACTTTGGGAGGCCAAGGCAGATGTATCACTCGAGGTCAGGAGTTCGAGACCAGCCTGGCCAACATGGGTAAACGACGTCTCTACTAAAAATGAAAAAAAAAAAAAGGCTGGGTATGGTAGTGGGCACCTGTAATCCCAGCTACTTGGGAAGCTGAGGCAGGAGAATGGCTTGAATCTGGGAGGTGGAGGTTGCAATGAGCCGAGTTCATGCCATTGCACTCCAGCCTGGGTGACAGAGCAAGACACAGTCTCTAAATAAATAAATAAGTAAAATGATCATGGAAGAACTGGGGACCTGATGGTGTGGTTCTGCACCCCCCACCAGTTGCTTCATTCATGCATGCATTCTACAGATACTCCCTGAGCACCTACTTCCATCTGGCATTGTGCTGGGCACTAGATAGAGGTCAATGAGACAGGGCCCTTGCCCTTGAGGGGTTCAGAGTCTACCCAAAAAGGTACATAAACAATTCATTACAATACTACGTAATAATAAAGTGATAATAGCTCTGTTCATTGTTTATTCTGTCCTGGGTACTGGATACACAGCATCTTAGAATCACAACCACCTGGTCAACCTCATAGTGGCATCCCCATTTTAATAAACAGAGATTGAGGCCCAGAGAGGTTAAGTAATTAGTTCAAGGTCATCCAGTTTGTTTGAGCAGAAGCAAGATTGATATCCAAGTCTTTTTGACTCTAAAACTGTGCTCTTTCCACTGTACCATAAGCTCCTACTTAAGGAGTCTATACCCAGAGAAGGGGCACAGGAGTTGGTGTTGGGGGAAGGTTCCCCAAGGTGGGCAGGAGACTTAGAGAATGAGTTGGAGGCAGGTGGAAAAAGGGGTTGCTAAGCCAAGGGAAAGACATCAGAGGCCAAGTGCCCTGTGTTTCAGGAAGAGTGAAAACGTCACCTGTCCAGGGCTGGGCTGGACCCTCAGCCCTTCCATCTGGTGGTCTCCATGACAACAGGCTCACCCAAGTCTTTTGAAGTGCATTTTCCTGGAATTGGCACAGCAGAGGCATGGCCCATCTCTTTTTCTCTGAAAGGTGAGCTGGCTGTTTCCCAGGCTTCCCCCTCTCCCAGATTGCTCACTCTCCACTCAGGCTGTCTCTTCTCCCAAGAGCAGCAAGTGGCTAACTTATCTTTGCAATTTCTTTCTGTTTGGAAGTTACTTTCCTCTTTAGCGGCTGGTATGCATGCTTCAAGAAACAGAAATATTTTCTGAGTATTTTCAGTTGCACTGCATCTTCCTATATGGTATGTTATAAGGATCCTTTAAGATTAGGAGAAGCTGTGGGAGATTTAAGCCATTGCTACTTTACTCCCAAATTCATCACTAGGATTTAAAGATTTTAAGCTCATAACTCATGTTGCCATATGTGAACTGCTCAGAAAATGTTTTCCTAGAGCACTTCTGCAGAGCCATCTTTATTACTCTCATCTGTTTGGTAAGTAGGTTTGTGAACAATAGTTTTGATAAATTCTACCAGCATTTTTACCAGTTCAAAAGCACTTTTTTTTTTTTTTTTTTGAGACAGGGTCTTGATGCATCACCCAGGTTGGAGTGCCATCATCGTGCAACCACAGCTCACTGCAGCCTAGACTTCCCAGCTCAATTGGGATCCCCCTCTTTTCCTGTCCCTCTCTCTCTACTTGCTTTCAAGCTGCCCTCACCCAGAACATGACTAAATGCCAGCTCCACACTGATGATGCCCACATTTCCACATTTCTTTTCTTTTCTTTCTTTCTTTCTTTTTTTTTCCAGGCACAGTCTTGCTCTGTTGCCCAGGCTGGAGTGCAGTGGCGTGATCTCAGCTCACTGCAACCTCTGCCTCCCAAGTTTGAGCGATCCTCCTGCCTCAGCCCCACTAGTAGCTGGGATTACAGGCACGTGCCACCATGCCCGGCTAATTTTTGTAGTTTTAGTAGAGACGGGGTTTCACCATGTTGGCCAGGCTGGTCTTGAACTCCTGACCTCAGGTGATCCACCCACCTCAGCCTCCCAAAGTGCTGGGATTACAGGCTTGAGCCACAGTGCTAGGCTTTGACGACGCCCACATTTCTGTCCCTACCCTGGACCTCTTTCCTGAACTCTGGGCTCATGTATCTGATGCCTCCTGACATCTCAGATGGAACACCCGATGGCTCCCAGACCTGCTCTTCTCTCAGTGCTCCCCAGCTTGGCACACGGTACCACCATTCTACCAGTGGCTCAGGCCAAACACCTGGGTACCATCTTTGACTCCTCTGATAGTTAGCTTGGGCTGCCATAAAAAAGTACAGTCATGCTTTGTTTAATGATGAGGATACAGTCTGAGAAATGTGTCATTAGGCAATTTCGTTGTGTGAACATCATAGAGTGTACTTACACAAACCTAGATGGCATGGCCTACTACACACTTGGCTGTATGGTATAGCCTGTTGCTCCTGGGCTACAAACCTGTACAGCATGTTACTGTACCTAATACTGTAGGCAATTGTAACACAGTGGTATTTGTGTATCTAAGTGTATCTAAACATAGAAAAGACACAATAACAATATAATATAAAAGATAAAAAATGGCACACCTGCAGGGTGCTGTGGCTTACGTCTGTAATCTCAGCATTTTGGGAGGCCGAGGTGGGCAGATTGTTTGAAGCCAGGAGTTTGAGACCATCCTGGGCAACATGGCGAAACCCCGTCTTAAGAAAAATTAACTGGGCATGGTGGTGCACTCCTGAACACCCCTGTAGTCCCAGCTACTTGGGGGACTGAGGTGGCAGGATCACCAGAGCCCAGGAGGTCGACACTGCAGTGAGCCGAGATGGTACCACTACACTCTAGCCTGAGTGAGACAGGGTCTAAAAAAGAAAAAGAAAAAAATAACGTATACCTGTATAAGGCACTTACCATGAATGGAGCTTGCAGTGCTGGAAGTTGTTTTGTATGAGTCAGTGAGTAAGTGGTGTATGAATATGAAGGCCTAGAGTGTTAACACTACTGTAGACTTTATAAACACTACACTTGGGCTACACTAAATGTATTTAAAAGCTTTTTTTTTTTTTTGTCTAACCCTATTGGAAACAAAAAAAATGTTTTTAAAATTTATTTCTTTAATAATAAATTAACCTTAGCTTATGATAACTTTTTACTTTATAGATTCAAATATTTTTAACTTTTGTTTTTTTCTTTTTTTTTTTTTTTTTTTTTGAGATAGGGTCTCACTCTGTCACCCAGGCTGGAATGCAGACTGGCATGATCATGGCTTACTGAATCCTTGACCTCCTGAACTCAAGCAATCATTTCACCTGAGTAGCTGAGACTACAGGTGTGCACCACCATGCTTGGCTAATTTTTTTTGTTGTTTTTTGGCCTGGCTAATTAAAAAAAAAAAATTTTTTAGAGACTGGGTTTTGCACCGTTGCCCAGGCTGGTCTCTAACTTCTGGACTCAAGCAGTCCTCCTGTCTCAGCCTCCCAAATTACTGGGATTACAGGCATGAGCCACTGCGCCTGGCCTAATTTTTTTTTTTTTTTTTTTTTGAGATGGAGTCTTACTCTGTCACCCAGGCTGGAGTGCGGTGGCACAATCTCGGCTTACTGCAAGCTCCACCTCCTGGGTTCACGCCATTCTCCTGCCTCAGCCTCCCAAGTAGCTGGGACTATAGGCACCTGCCACCATGCCCAGCTAACTTTTTGTATTTTTAGTAGAGACGAGGTTTCACTGTGTTAGACAGAATGGTCTCGATCTCCTGACCTTGTGATCCACCTGCCTTGGCCTCCCAAAGTGCTGGGATTACAGGTGTGAGCCACCGTGCCCAGCAATTTTTTTAACTTTTAAGAACTTTTTATACATTTTTTTGAGACATAGTGTCTTGCTCTGCCACCCAGTCTGGAGTGCAGTAGTGCGATCATGGCTCACTGCATCCTCGACCTCCCAGGCTGGGTGATCCTCCCACCTCAGCCTCCTGAGTAGCTGGGGCCACTGGAGTGTGCCACCATGCCTGTCTATTTCACATTTTTTGTAGAGACTGTTTCCCTGTTTTGTCCAGGCTGATCTTGAATTCCTGGGCTTGAGAGATCCTCCTGCCTCGGCTTCCCAAAGCTCTGGGATTACAGGCATGAGCCACTGCACCTGGCAAATTTTAAAAAAACATTTTTACTCTTTTTTTTTTTTTTTTTTGAGGCAGAGTCTGGCTCTGTTGCCAGCCTGGCATGATCTCGGCTCACTGCAACCTCCCGGGTTCAAGTGATTCTCCTGACTCAGACTATTGAGTAGCTGGGACTACAGACATGCGACACCACGCCCAGCTAATTTTTGTATTTTTAGTAGAGACGGGGTTTCACCATGTTGGCCAGGATGGTTTCGATCTCGACCTCGTGGTCTGCCTGCCTCAGCCTCCCAAAGTGCTGGGATTACAGGCGTGAGCCACCGCGCCTGGCCTTTTTTGACTCTTTTGTAATAACACTTAGCTTAAAACACAAACACATTGTATAGCTGCACAAAATATTTTTTCTTTATATCCTCATTCTATGCTTTTTCCTACTTATTTTTTTTTAATTTAAAAAACTTTTTGTTAAAAAAGACACAAACACGCACATTAGCCTAGGTCTGCACAGAGTTAGGATTGTCAATATCACTGTCTTTCATCTCAACATTTTTTTTTTTTTTTTGAGATGCAGTTTCACTCTTGTTGCCCAGGCTGGAGTGCAACGGCACGATCTTGGCTCACTGCAACCTCTGCCTCCTGGGTTCAAATGATTCTCCTGTCTCAGCCTCCTGAGTAGCTGGTATTAGAGGCACCTGCTACCACGCCTGGCTAATTTTTGTATTTTTAGTAGAGATGAGGTTTCGCCATGTTGGCCAGGCTGCCACTTCCACATCTTGACACACTGGAAGGTCTTCAGGGACAGTAACACACACGGAGCGCTCATCTCCTGTGATAACAATGCCACCTTCTGGATACCTCCTGAAGGACCTGCCTGAGCCTATTTACGGTTAACCTTCTTTTTAATAAGTAGAAGAAACATAAACTAAGAGAATGATAAGAAGTATAGCAGGGTAAATGCCAGGTGTAGGAATTTTTCAGCTTCATTACAATCTTATGGGACCACTGTCATATATAATAGTTTCTTGTTGGACAAAATATCATTATGCAGTGCATGACTGTACCATAGGCTGGGGGGCTTAAACAACATAAATTTATTTTCTCACAGTTCTGGAGGCTGGAAGTCCAAGATTGGAGTGCCCACATGGTCAGCCAGGATGGTTCTGCTGAGGGCCCTCTTCCTAGCTTGTAGACAGCCACCTTCTTGCTGTGTCCTCACATGGCAGAGAGAGACAGAGATAGAGAATGAGGTGGGGTGGAGAGGGAGAGAGGGAGAGCGAGTGTGCACAAGCTCTCTGGTGTCTCTTCTTATAAGGGCACTAATCCCATCACGAGAGCCACCCTTGGGACCTCATCTAAACCTAATCACCTCCCAAAGGCCCCATCTCTAATTACCATCACATTGGGGTTAGAGCTTCAACATGAACTTTGGAGAGACACAGTCTGGTCCAATCAGCACTCCTTTGTCTCTCACCCTCATACCTAATCCTTCAGTAAATCCAACAGGATGTACCTCCTACTTTCCAAATACATCCAGAACCTGCCTACTTCTCTTCACCACTGTTACCATGACCATCTGCTCTTGCCTGGGTTATTGCAGTGGCCTCTTGACTGGTAACCTGCTTCCACTGGCTCCTACAGCCCATGGTCCCCAGGCAGCCAGGACTTTAACATAACAAATCGGATCATATGACTTTTTTTTTTTTTTTTTTGAGACGGAGTCTCGATCTGTTGCCCAGGCTGGGGTGCAGTGGCCGAATTTCAGCTCACTGCAAGCTCCGCCTCCCGGGTTTACGCCATTCTCCTGCCTCAGCCTCCCGAGTAGCTGGGACCACAGGCGCCCGCCACCTCGCCCGGCTAGTTTTTTTTGTATTTTTTTAGTAGAGACGGGGTTTCACCGTGTTAGCCAGGATGGTCTCAATCTCCTGACCTCGTGATCCGCCCGTCTCAGCCTCCCAAAGTGCTGGGATTACAGGCTTGAACCACCGCGCCCGGCCGGATCATATGACTTCTCTGCTGTTGACCCCTTAGTTGCTCCCCGTAGTCCTCACTGTGAAGTCCCTGCTCCTCCCTGCACCCTGGGTGCCCTGGCCCAGCTGCCCCCCTCCCAGCATGCCCCTTGCACTGCTCGTGTTCCAGCCACAAGCTGCTCAGGGCCAACAGCTCTTGCCAGACCTTGAGGACTCATCTTATCATCTCCATCCTGTCTCTTCCTACCCTGCTGTGCCAGGTCTCTTGCCAGGCCCTGGGTAGAGATGATGTATAGCAGGGGTTATATCTTGTTCCACTGGATGCCCAGTGCCTAGCACAGTGTCTGGCACACAGTAGGTGCTCACTCAACACATGTTTGTTAAATGAAGGAAGACTTTGTCTTCTTCCAAATCTCATCTGTTCGAGAGTTGTTATGGACTGGGCACATAATTGCAGCACTTGGGGAGGCTAAGATAGGAGGATCATTTGAGCTCATGAGTTCAAGACCAGCCTGGGCAACATGGAAAAACCCCATCTCTACAAAAAATACAAAAATTAGCCCAGCAGGGTGGCTTGCACCTGTAGTCCCAGCTACTCGCTTGGGAGGCTGAAAGTGAGAGGATCACTTGAACCCAGGATATTGAGGCTGCAGTAAGCCAAGCTGTGATTGTACCACTGCCCTTCAACCTGGGTGACAGAGTGACACCCAGTCTCAAAAAGAAAAAAAAGTTATTATGTCATTGGGGCTGCTGGTCTGATGGTCCTTCCTGAATGTGCCTATCCTAGGCTCCTAGCCCCTGCTGCCACCTCCCTCCAGTCAATGACAGGAGAATGCGTCAAGACTCTGCCTGCCCTCTCCATCCGTTCCTATCAGAGACACTATCACCCCGTAGTGTATTGGAGCCAGCCACCCATTTGCCGTTCCTGCTCAGCCAATCAGAACAATAATAATCAGCACATCTGTTGAATGCTTACAAAAATGCCAGTGATCTACATCACTTATTTGGAATCCTTATACTTCCACAAAGGAACTATGTTATTACTCCTACAGATAAGAAAAATGAGACTCAAAGAGGGTTCAATTACTTGCCCAAGGTCATACAGTAAAGATGCGATGGATGGATGGATGGATGGATGAATGAATGAATAAATGGATTAACAAGAGCTTTACTGACTCTGGTGCTTTGCTATTTTTCTCTCTTTCCAATATAAACATTGGGGGTGGCTCCATGGAACTAAAGGGGCCAAATGGCTTTGGGGATTCCTGAGCCAAGAGAGCAGGAGGTTGGGAGGAGTTGACCCTGGTAGAAATCAGCTCTGAGCAACCCCAAGTTACTCAGTAACCTCAAATACTTGGTCCCCAGGGACAAACTGGCCAATCTGGGCCAGGGCAGGCAGCAGACACCGGTTCCCCTTGGCCACCCTTCTGGCACTCAGCTGGTCACAGCTGGAATCTGGAGATGGAAGGTCAAAGATGGGACAGACTTCAGGCCAGGCAAATGACAGCTGATGGTGGAGTCAGGGGCTTCTCAGAGGAGGCCTGGAGTGGAAGGAGGAGTGAGAGATGAAGCCCTCACCATTCCATCAGAACCACCAGGGCCAGAGAAGGCAGGGGGAGGACCAAGGGCTTGACATCACTTCACAATCCAAAAGGAAACCATAAACTAAGCCTCTCCATAGTGTTTGGTAGGTGGTGGGCCAGGGGGTCCTCTAAGATCCTCTAAGGTGGCAGCCTGGCAGGGAAGTCCTCAGACAGGTGGGGGAGCCAGGAAGGGGACCCTCCCAAGGGGAGGGCTGTCAGGGTCTTGCTGTCTTCTGGACCAGGGCTGATACCAGCTACGCTGGTGCTCACTAGCTGTTGAAATATCAAGATTATCTCATTCAAGTTGGCAAGTAGCTGTTGCCCAAAGGTCTCTAAGTGTACCCTCCAGAGATTGGCCCAGCTCTCCTGGGCCAGCAGGGGGGAGTTCCTTTACATCTCCCCATAATCCAGCAACGAAGAGGTTCACACCTGCCAGGCAGAGGGCCCCAGGACCGGGCCCTGTTTTATACCTTGACTAGAACATGAGGTTGTAGCCCCAGACCTGGCCCAGGGTTGGTGCTAAATGAGTATTTGTTGAGTGAATGAATGAGCAACAGAGGAGAGAGAATCAGAGACCTAGAGGAATGAAAAGAGACTAAGGTGACAAAGAGATGGAAGAGGCTGGAATCAGGGAGGCACTTCCCAGAAGATGCTGGGAAGGCCCAGCCTACTCCTCCTTGTTTTCCCTGGTTTGCAGCTTTTGAAGGCTCTTCCCATCTCAGGGCCTGTCCAGTCCCTGCTTGGACAGCCCTGAGCAACCCCCCACTCCCAGACAGGACTCAGGCAGTGTCTTGGGGCAGAAGGCTGGACCTGGGTGGAGCCTCCAGATGCAGAATCATTATACAAAGGATGCTGACCTGATATACCCCTTGCCCCAGGAAGGGCTAGAAAACAAGCTTCCTGCTGAGCAAGTAGGGACAGAGAGTCTCTCTGGGACAGAGGCCACTGAGGGCCAGAAAGCCCTCTACCAGAAAGCAGTGCTACCAGAGTCTGACCCCTGGCTGGCACCTGAGTTAGGGAAACTGGATACCTAGAATCCAACAGTCCTCCAGAGTCCACTCTGTGCCAGAGGCTGGAGCCCCTAAGGGGAGGTAGAGAGAAGTGAGCTGGGGAAGGGACAGCAGGAAAGAAAAGGAAGAGGTTAGGGACTCTACTGTTGACCCCATCCCTGCCCATTCCTGAGAAGGAGCCCTACCCTGCATCTGTTCTGGGGGGAGGCTGGCCCCTAGGGACCTAGGCCATATTCATGGGAGTGGCAGCTTTCCCTTGGGACTGGGGTTTGGGACACCATTACAGACACCCACGGGCTCCTTCCACACAATGGCTCCCGCAGACAGGCTGGCCTGGGATGGGCGGCAGCATAGAGAGAGAGCCTCCCCTCCCACCAGCCCCGTGGAACACTTGCCTTCACCCTGTGGAGGTGTCACGTGTCAGAACCAATAGTGCCAGGGTTCCACACCTATTTAGAGCCCTTCAGTGGCCCAGAACCCACTGAGTAGAGGCTCTGTGCCTTAGCAGGGCCTTCAGGGCCTTCCCAGCACTGCCCCCAGCCTCTCCCAGCCTCAGTTCCTGAACACATTGGATGCTTACACTGCCAGGCTCGGTCTATGTTGGTCCCACTTCTTGTAATATCTCCTCTTCCTTCTTCACTTGTCCAATTCATAGGTTGTCTTTCCAGATCACCTTCATATATTCACTACCTTCTCAGGAAGCTATTCTCTGTCTCAGTCCCCTCCTTTACCCCATCCCTGGGGCCTCTGCAGCCTCTTCTCTTGGGCCCCTGCAATCTCTGTTCTTCTCTGGGTTGGTCGCTTATCCCGCTGGTAATCAAATTTCCTCCTAAGTGTCTGTCTCCACACCAGACAGTGGCTCCTGGAGGGAGGGGCTATCTGGTTCATCTCCAAAGCCTGCCTCACAGTAAGTGTTCAATAAATGTCTGTCTCCTCCATGTCTGTCTACCGGGCCCCCAGTGGATGCCAATCTTGCTTGGGTAATGAGGAACTCTGGACTTGGAATTGAGAAGCCCTCGTTGCATTCAGCCTCCCTCCACTGCAGCTGCAGAGGCAGCCCAGGCTCTCTCACATCCACAGTAGGCACGCAGGGAACCCGGGTGTCAGTGTGGCCCCTGCCCGGCCTGCTTCCCTGTGGTGTGGTACAGATTGGGGGTAGGAAAGGGAAGAGTCCCTTACCTTACACCACTTAGAGCAGTGTAAGGGACTCCACTGCAGAGGCCCAGACTCCCCAGCCTGATTAATCATGAGTGCCTGAAGAGCATTGTTTATCTCTGTTCTCCACCTCTGCTTTTTCAGTAGGGAAAAGATTGAGTAACCCCTAAACTCTCTCTTGTATTAACCCTAGAGGGGCCAGACCAAGGTTTGTTTTTTTTTTTTTTTTGACAGAGTCTTGCTCTGTTGCCCACTCTGGAGTGCAGTAGCAAGATCTCGTCTCACTGCAACCTCCACCTTCTGGGTTCAAGAGATCCTCCTGCCTCAGCCTCCTGAGTAGCTGGGACTACAGGAGCACTGCCATCATGCCGAACTAATTTTATTTTATTTTATTTTATTTTATTTTATTTTATTTATTTATTTTATTTTTAGTAGAGACAGGGTTTCACTATGTTGGCCTAGCTGGTCTCCAATTCCTGACCTCAAGTGATCCACCCAACCCGGCCTCCCAAAGTGCTGGGATTACAGGCCTGAACCACCGCGCCCGGCCCAGACCAGGATTTTTAAGGGCCACTTATTCCTTGGGAGACACTCTAAAGTAACATCATGTATGAGGGTGCGGGTTCTCCCACCCCCAGGTCCCACAGCTGTGCCTATCAGGGCAGAACACATGGTGCCTTTCCAGGGTCACGTCCAAGGACCTGGCACCGTAACAGTGCTAGGGTCAGCGCCAGGACTGTGCGACTCCCTTCCCCAAGTCTTGGCCCCACCTCGGGCCGAGGGTCCAGGACCCCCCGACGCCCTGCTCCTGGTCCCCGGGGCCCTGGGCCTGCGGCAGGTGAGGGCGGGGCCTCCGTGGGCAGGGCCTCTGTGGGCGGAGCTCCGCGAAACCTGCCCTGCCGCCGGGGATTGTCTGCCAGAGCCTGCGAGCGCCAGCCTAGATCACAGCCTAGACCTATGGCCGGGTCTCCCAGCCGCGCCGCGGGCCGGCGACTGCAGCTTCCCCTGCTGTGCCTCTTCCTCCAGGGCGCCACTGCCGTTCTCTTTGCTGTCTTTGTCCGCTACAACCACAAAACCGACGCTGCCCTCTGGCACCGGGGCAACCACAGTAACGCGGACAATGAATTTTACTTTCGCTACCCAAGTGAGTGCGGGGTGAGGGCGCGCGGGAAGCAAAGAACCCAAGCTTTGCAAAGACTCTCCGGCGTTTTGGGAGGGAGCATTTGGGTGCCCCCATTTAGCTGGGCAGCCATCTCGCTCTGAGGTGGAGAGGCTCTGGGTTTAGACTCTCACCCTTTCACTAGTGCCTGCTATGATCCAGGGTACCGTGCTGGTACATATACATTATCTCACTTAGTCTATGAGATAGACAAAGGTGGGGAAACTGAGGCTTGGTTAAGTGGCTGATTCAGGGTCACATAGTCACAAGTGGGGGAGTTGGGATTGGAAGCCGGATCTAGAGCCCCAGCTTTAACCATCCCCTTGTCCCACTCTCAATTGGCCTAGTTGGGCTTTGCTGGGCTGTTCCAGACTGCCTTTCCTAGGGGCTCCACCCTGAGCATGGGAAAGAGAATCCTGCTGGGCAAGGAAGGTAAGAGTGGGGTTGCGAGAGGTCATAATGGCAGGTGTTAGGTGTGAATCGCCCACACATGTAGGCAGCCAGGACCAGTTGGGATCAGGCATTTCTTCCCCAGTCCCTCAGAGCTGGTCCTTTCAGAGACAAAGAGAAAATGAGGCAACTGGCCAGTCGTGGTGGCTCACACCTGTAATCCCAGCATTTTGGGAGGCTGAGGCAGGTAGATCACCTGAGCTCAGGAGTTTAAGGCCAGTCTGGCCAACATGGTGAAATCCCCATCTCTACTAAAAACACAAAAATTTAGCCGGGTGTGGTGGTGGGCACCTGTAGTCCCAGCTACTTGGGAGGCTGAGGCAGGAGAATCTCTTGAATTCGGGAGACGGAGGTTGCAGTGAGTCAGGATCATGCCACTGCACTTCAGCATGGGTGACAGAGCCAGACTCCATCTCGAAAACAAAACAAAACAAACAAAAAATTAGTCGGGCGTGGTGGTGGGCGCCTGCAATCGTGGCTACTTGGGAGGCTGAGGCAGGAGAATCACTTGAACCAGGGAAGTGCAGGTTGCGAGGTTGCAGTGAGCCGAGATTGCACCACTGCACTCCAGCCTGGGTGACAACAGAATGAAACTCTGTCTCAAAAAAAAAAAAAAAGAAAGAAAGAAAGAAAGACAGAAAGAAAGACAAAAAGGAAGAAAATGAGGCACCCTCTACCTGCTAATCACAGAGCAGCAGCCCCCAGACTTGGCAGGAAGCATGGTAGGGTCATTAGCCCATTTCACAGAGGGGGAAACTGAGTCTCAGAGGGGTTGTGAGTTGTTCACTATCACCCATCAGGTGAGTGGCAGAGCTGGAACTAGAACTCAGGCATCCTAAGCTTTTTGCCCAAGTCACCTGCCTGCTGACAAGTTTCGATAGAGAGAGAGTTAACCTCCCACCCCCACCCTTGGCCCCATGGGAATAGAGCCTCTCCTTCAAAGGTTGGGGACCCTGTCTTGCATTTTAGACCCTAGGCAGCTGGGACCAAGAGCACCAGATCTCCCAGAATTTATCACAAGTGCTTGGGCAGGTCATCTCCAAGCCTCAGTTTTTCCCATCTGAGCAAGGGGAAAAAGGATGCCTCAGTTTAAAGGAGATACATTCAAACAAGGCCTAGAGCGTGAGAGTCTCCTATTAAAAATTTCCAGCTGTCATTACCCTACTTCCTTTTTCTCTCTTTTTTTTTTTTTTTTTTTTTTTGAGACAGAGTCTTACTCTGTTGCCCAGGCTGGAGTGCAATGGCACGATCCTGGTTCACTGCAACCTTCACCTCCCAGGTTCAAGCAAATCACCCTCCTCAGCCTCCTGAGAAGCTGGGATTACAGGCGCCCATCAAAACGCCTAGCTAAGTTTTGTATTTTTAGTAGAGACAAGGTTTTGCCATGTTGGCCAGGCTGGTCTTGAACTCCTGACCTCAGGTGATCCACCCGCCTTGGCCTCCCAAGTGCTGGGATTACAGGCGTGAGCCACCGCACCTGGCCCTATTACCCTACTTTCTGTATGCAGAGCTGATGGCAGGCTATCCCCACCTCACCCTGTTCTAGACCCAACAAAATGAAGCTCAAAACACTGCGGATATAGAGGGTGAGGTGGAAACTTGGACTTGGGCATGAAACACCAGACCCCCCACCCACCCTAGGCAGAAGGGGCTACAGCTCCTCCCTCCCCATATTTCATCCACAGTCCTGGCTAGAAAAGAAGGATAAAGAGTTGGGATGGAGCAGTCCAGAGTCTGACAGAAGTAAGCTGTTGTGTAAGGGTCTGACCTGGCTGCTTGCCGTGAACCCCTGACTTGCTTCTCCTCGAAGCCCTCCTTATTACAAAGCCTTCCTTGGAGTCCAGCCTCTTGCCCCTGTGCTGCAATGGTAGGCTCTCCTCAGACATACAGTATTTCATCTCTGAATTGCAATAAGGGAGATATAACAGGTGGGATTCCTACTTCTTTTTTTGCCCTAGGTTTCCATTCCTGTGGACTTGGATACTGTTGTGGGGGAAGGTTGGAAAGGAGGGAGGTGCAAGGTCCCTAGAGCCTGGGGCTTTGATGAGCCGGGTCCTCATCTGTCCCTGTGCCCAGGGGAAGTGGTCAGGGCCAGAGGGAGGTGTAGCCACTGCCCTTTGATTCGGGAGATGAAAGGGAGTTGTGCGGCTGTTGCTGAGCTCCAGGACCGGCCAATGCCAAGACATGGCTAGTCTGAGGGTCCGTCTGTTTTCTCTGCTGGAAGGACCCTGAGAGCCCATCTGGTTCACCCACTCAGATGTTGAGAGTGAGCCAGAGAGGTCATGTGACCTGGCCAAGTCACACAGCAAGTTACAGAAGAGCCAGGCTAGAACTAGGTCTCTTGATTCCCCATCTGTGTCCTTCCCCCTACACTACAAGCCTCTTCTTCCTGAAAGCAAGTGGTGGAAAAATAACAAAGAAGGGGAAAGAGGCAGGGCTAAAGGGCCACAGAAGCAAACATGAGAAAGCGTTCTGAAAAAACATGGACAGGTTCTTATTTTTATACGTCTCACAGACCTTACTTGCAGAGAGAGGGATTTAGGATAGATGGAATCAGGATCTTCCTGGAAGAGATGGGGGATGAAGGATGTGACCAGGACCAGAGTGGCTTTTGATCTCTTCTAGGAGAGAGAACACAGCCCTACTGTCCCCTAGAGGCAGGCGGGATGAATGGTGGGGAAGTTGGGGTAGATGGCCCTCTCAGCTCCCCCTGCTTCTTCTTGCTTATCATATTTAATATCCATACTTTACAGATGAGAAAACAGGCTCAGAGGCTTGCCCAAGGTCCTAGGATCAGAAGGAGGCAGGGAGTCCTGGAATTAACTGATTGATTGAAACAGGGTCTCACTCTGTCACCCAGGCTGGAGTGCAGTGGCACGATCACGGTTCACTGTAGCTTCCACCTCCCAGGCTCAAGCAATGCTCCTGCCTCAGCCTCCTAAAGTGCTTGGATTACAGGCATGAGACACCAGGCCTGGCCAGACCTAGAATTTAAATCAAGCTCTGCTAGATGCCAAAGCCCCAGCTTTAACAGCTTTCTTCTCCCATAATCTTGTCTGGTCCAGGATTTATCTAGCTGGATTGCAGAGAAGCAGTAAGAGAAGGAGGGAGAGTAATAGGTGGCTTTGGAGAGCTTTATCTTCTCTCCAGTCAAAGATGCTTGGGGCTGGGCACTGTGGTTCATGCTGTTATCCCAGCACTTTGGGAAGCTGAGGTGAGAGGACTGCTTGAAGCCAGGAATTTGAGACCAGCCTGGGCAACAAACAAAGTGAGACCTCTTCTCTATAAAAAATAAAATTAGCCCAATGTGGTAACAAGCACCTGTAGTCCTAGCTACTCTGGAGGCTGAGGAGGGAAAATTGCTTGAGCCCAGGAGGTTGAGGCTGCAGTGAGTTGTAATGGCACCACCGCACTCAAGCCTGGACAACAGAGCAAGATTCTGTCTCAAAAAAATTAAAAAGTGCATGGGTTTGGTGGAGGTGGGGCGGGGTGGGCATCAGACTCCGTCCCACCCGCACAGGCATCCTCTAAAGGGGATGTTGAGAGGTTGCCTTATCTTTTTCCTCCACCTCCAACTGGAACAGCCCCTCACCTCTCAGAGCCCAAAAAGAATTTCTCATTGTGGAGTGTTCCCAGAGAAGGAGATTTCTTGATGTTTAGACTCCAGTTGAAAGGTCAGAGCCTTGAGTTTTGATTCCCAACAAACCTGGGGTGGGAGATGTAAACACTTACACCACACAAGTTCTGGACTGGTTTTGGCATGTAATGGTCAGGAGCCCTTCGACCTAGCACCCTTCCTTATCTTGCTGTCCTTGAGCACTAGAATAGACATGGATTCTCTTTACTTTTTGCACAAGGAGAAAAGCAGCCAGCGGTGAGGCTAAAAGAACTTAGGGTGCGGGCTGAGTTTTAAGTGATGCTTCCCCTCCCTTTTTTTCCCCATCATCTCAAATGTTTATCATTTATTTGCGTTGGGAACATTCAGTACCCTCCTCCTGTTTGAAATGATAGAATATATTATTGTTAACTGTAGTCACTCTACAGTGCTATAAGGTCCTCAACTCCTAGGCTGGTTAGGACCGGGGTTGCACAGCAGGAGGCGAGTGACTATCACTGCCTGAGCTCTGTCTCCCGTTAGATCATGGTGGCATTAGATTCCTATAGGAGTGCGAACCCTATTGCGAACTGTGCATGTGAGGGATCTCGGTTGTGCACTCCTTATGAGAATCTAATGCCTGATGATCTGAGATGGAACAGTATCAATCCGAAACCATCTCCCACCCCCCAACCATTTGTGGAAAAATTACCTTCCAGGAAACTGGTCCCGGATTCCAAAAAGGTTGGGGATCACTGGGTATAGATCACTAGATCTATACCTTATTCCTTCTATCTTAGATATAATTGGCTGTAATTTTGTATCCTTTAACAATCTCTCCCTATTCCCCCTTCCCCCTACTTTTCTGTCTTTATTATCGTTTGTTCTACTTTTTACTTCTATGAGAGCAACTTTTTTTTAACTTCCACATATGAGTGAGAACATGCAGTGTTTAGTTTTCCATTCCTGGCTTATTTCACTTATAAAGTCCTCCAGTTCCATCCGTGTTGCCAGGAATGACAGGATTCCATTTTTTTTTTTTTTTTTTTTTTGAGATGGAGTGCGCTCTTGTTGCCCAGGCTGGAGTGCAATGGCACGATCTCGGCTCACTGCAATCTCTGCCTCCCAGGTTCAAGTGATTCTTCTGCCTCAGCCTCCTGAGTAACTGGGATTGCAGGTGCCCGCCACTACACCTGGCTAATTTTGTATTTTTAGTAGAAATGGGGTTTCTCCATGTTGGTCAGGCTGGTCTCGAACTCCCGAACTCAGGTCTGCCTGCCTCAGCCTCCCAAAGTGCTGGAATTACAGGCATGAGCCACCTCGCCTAGCCAGAATTCCATTCTTTTTTGTGGCTGAATAGTATCCCACGGTGTATATATACCACATTTTCTTTATCCATTCATCTGTTACTGTTTTAGGATCTGGATGATTTGGGGAGTGGGTAGGTCTGGAGAAGCAGTGCAGGGTTGGTAGCTGCAGACCTCTCTAATTTCTTTTTTTTTTTTTGGAGACACAGCTTCGCTCTTGTTGCCCAGGCTGGAGTGCAATGGCACTATCTTGGCTCACTGTAACTTCTACCTCCTGGGTCAAGCGATTCTATTGTCTCAGCCTTCCTAGTAGCTGGGATTGCAGGTGTGAACAACCACACCTGGCTAATTTTTATATTTTTAGTAGAGGTGGGGTTTCGCCATGTTGGCCAGGCTGGTCTTGAACTCTTGACCTCAGGTGATCCACCCACCTCAGCCTCCCAAAGCGCTGGGATTACAGGCGTGAGCCACTGCGCCCGGCCTCAGACCTCTAATTTCAGCACGTATCCAGCCCTCTTCCAGGGCCTTGCTAACTCATTTCTTATCTGCCCATGCATATGACATACACACACACAAAAAGCATAAAATCATACTTCTCTCAAAGTTATTGATTGCATTCTTTTTTTTTTTTTTTTTTGAGACGGAGTCTCGCTCTGTCGCCCAGGCTGGAGTGCAGTGGCCGGATCTCAGCTCACTGCAAGCTCCGCCTCCTGGGTTTACGCCATTCTCCCGCCTCAGCCTCCCGAGTAGCTGGGACCACAGGCGCCCGCCACCTCGCCCGGCTAATTTTTTGTATTTTTTAGGAGAGACGGGGTTTCACCGTGTTAGCCTGCATGGTCTCAATCTCCTGACCTCGTGATCCGCCCGTCTCGGCCTCCCAAAGTGCTGGGATTACAGGCTTGAGCCACCGCGCCCGGCCTATTGATTGCATTCTAAAGTTCAGTAATTGAGCCAGGTGTGGTGGCTCATGCCTGCAATCCCAGCTACTCTTGAGGCTGAGGTGAGAGGATTGCTTGAGGCTAGGAGTTTGAGAGCAGCCTGGGCAGTAACATAGCAAGACTGACATCTCTACAAAAATAAATAAAGTTCAACAATTATTTTCTGACTTGTCGGTGCCTCATCAGATTCCACCAAAAAAAGGGGAGCATAATTTTTTTTCTTTTCTTTTCTTTTTTTTTTTGACATGGAATCCGCTCTGTTGACAGGCTGGAGTGCAATGGCGCTATCTTGGCTCACTGCAACCTCCGCCTTCTGGGTTCAAGTGATTCTCCTGTCTCAGCCTCCCGAGTAGCTGGGACTACAGGCACATGCCACCATGCCCAGCTAATTTTTGTATTTTTAGTAGACATGGGGTTTCACCATGTTGGCTAGGATGGTCTCGATCTCTTGACCTTGTGATCTGCCCGCCTAGGCCTCCCAAAGTGCTGGGATTACGGGCGTTAGCCACCGTGCCCGGCTTGTTTTCTTTATGATCAACCTCTTTCTACAAGAGACTTGAAGTCATTTACAACCAAAACATGTGTATAAGAAAAGCAAAGGAGAGAAGCAGAACATAAATGATGAACCACATACGGGGGCCTACAGTTGTCCAGTTGTGATTCCAGTGGAACTCTGAGCTCCAGGCAGCCAAGGAAGCCTCACACATGCAGTTCTTTGACTCTTCCATGCCTGTCTTCCTTGCTCTGTGAGAGTATGGACTATGGCTGCCTTGATGACAGTTAATTCCCAGAGCCCGGTCCATGGTGCACAGCACCTTGGCTGCCTGAAGGTGGGAAAGCAGACCGGTTCCTGGGGAAAGTGACATTTCTTAGCACTAAGTTCTAAGGGAAATTTTTCACAGCCGGGTGCAGTGGCTTATGCCTGTCATCTGAACAATTTGGGAGGCTGAGGCAGGTGGATCACTTGAGATTAGGAGTTTGAGACCAGCCTGGCCACCATGGTTAAGCCCCGCTTCTATGAAAAATACAAAAATTAGCCAGGCAGAGTGGTGCATGCCTGTAATCCCAGCTACTGGAGAGGCTGAGGCACTAGAATCGCTTGAACCCAGGAGGCGGAAGTCGAAGTGAGCTGAGTCACACCACTGCACCCCAGCCTGGGTGACAGAGTGAGACTGTCTAAAAAAAAGAAAGAAAATTTTTACATGAAGCTATAAAATTGGGGTTTAGGGTGATAATAGCCCATTTCTCAATAACATATTTACAACAAATGCAATAACAGTGCTCATGACATGCTTTCTCTGGTGTTTCTTGATTAAAGTAAAAGATATAGCATGGTATTACTATGTACATAGACCCAAGACAAAAGAAAACAGGACCAGATGGTTGGGCTGAACATCATCAGACTAGGTTGATTCAAACCTTATTTACAAGTTTACAAATAGATGGGAGGGGGGCAGTTACAGAACAAGCTAATAACTGAAGCAAAGTATTTGCATTTACCTCATGCCTCATTTTCTTTCTTTTTTTAGACGGAGTCTCACTCTGTTGTACAGGCTAGAGTGCAGTGTCGCGATCTTGGCTCACCGCAAGCTCCGCCTCCTGGAGTAGCTGGGACTACAGGCGCCCACCACCACGCCCGCTAATTTTTTGTATTTTTAGTAGAGACGGGGTTTCACCGTGTTAGCCAGGATGGTCTCGATCTCCTGACCTCATGATCTGCCCACCTCAGCCTCCCAAAGTGCTAGGATTACAGGCGTGCGCCCCGCACCCGGCCGACCTCATTTTCAATATTACTGTATGTTATTATTTGTTAGAGATGGGGTCTCACTCTGTAACCCAGGCTGGAGTGCAGTGATGTGATCATAGCTCACTGTAGCCTCAGACTCCTGAGCCCAGGCGATCCTTCTGCTTCAGCCTCCTGAGTAGCTATAGGCGCCTGCCACCATGCCAAGTTGATTATTATTATTGTTTTATGTAAATGGGCCTGCCAAAATGCCTAACTAAGTTTTGTAGTTTAGTAGAGACGGGGTTTCACCGCGTTAGCCAGGATGGTCTCGATCTCCTGACCTCGTGATCCACCCGCTTTGGCCTCCCAAAGTGCTGGGATTAGAGGCGTGAGCCACCGCGCCCGGCCCCAAAATTTTTTAAAAAGTAACTGGGCACAGTGGGCCTCACCTGTAGTCCCAGCGTCTTAGGAGGCCAAGGTGGGAGGATTGGCTGAGTACAGGAGTTTGAGGCTGCAATGAGCTATGATCATGCCACTGCACTCTTCCCTGGGTGACAGAATGAGACATCTAGTAATAATAATAACTTTAAAATCCTCAAAAGGAAGAGGTATAGTCTCTGAAGTATGAGGGATGGAGGGTAGATGTGAAGAAGGACTTTCTAGCAGAGAGGAAATGTTGAAATGACGTCTGTAGTGGGGAGAATTTTGAGCATGGAGAAAGTCAGGGACTGCAGCAGAAAAGAGCACAGGTTGGACTTCCAGCCAGTCTGTTGTAAGAGACCCAGGGATAAGGCAAATGAATAGAGCAGAAGGCTTTACTCCCTTGCTCTGACATGAGGACAGCAGGGATGTTGGGGTCCCACTGCTCCAAGCTGGCCAGCTCTGTGCAGGTGGCTCAGAGCTGGGAGCCCCTGACATGCCTGGGGAGTTTTATAGGCTCGGCTCAAGGCAGCCCTGGCTGGTGAGAGCCAGGGGCACTGGCAGGGTAGCTGACTGAATTATGGGCTACGGCTAGAGCAGCCCCCAAGTGCCCCACCTATCCCTGTCCACTGCAGGCTTCCAGGATGTGCATGCCATGGTCTTCGTGGGCTTTGGCTTCCTCATGGTCTTCCTGCAGCGTTACGGCTTCAGCAGCGTGGGCTTCACCTTCCTCCTGGCTGCCTTTGCCCTGCAGTGGTCCACACTGGTCCAGGGTTTTCTCCACTCCTTCCACAGTGGACACATCCATGTTGGCGTGGAGAGGTGGGCAGCCACCGCCTACCCAGTTCCCCCAGGTTCACTCGGGGGGCCCCTGCCCATGGGCCCCAGATCTAGCCCTGCCCTGCCCTTCAAGTCTGCTTCCTGACTCATGATTCTGGGTGTCACTTGGTTTCTCTAGGTGTCCTGCCTGTCCTTATTGCCTGATTTCCTCTCCCATCCTTGACCCTCACACTCAGCCCCACCTCCTCATTCTTTAGGGCCCTTGTTCCCCAAGAGCTGTGAGAAGGGTAGACAGCTCTGGTTCCTTCACCTAGTGTGGCTTTTGTCAGCCGAGTCACAGAACCTCCTTGAGACTCGATTTCCTCATCTACAAACAGGGCCAGGTGATCCCTTCCAACTCCAGGGAGGAGCCTGACCTCCTTGTCTTCTCTCCAGAACTCCACCCCCACCCCACCCACCAAGTCATGCTGCCCTGGCTTCATGCCAGGCAGGAGCCCGGAGGCCAGCCTCCCTCACCCCTCTTGTGCTCCCTCTTCTGCCCCGTCCCCAGCATGATCAACGCTGACTTTTGTGCGGGGGCCGTGCTCATCTCCTTTGGTGCCGTCCTGGGCAAGACTGGGCCTGCACAGCTGCTGCTCATGGCCCTGCTGGAAGTGGTGCTGTTTGGCATCAATGAGTTTGTGCTGCTTCATCTCCTGGGGGTGAGAGTCGGGGGAGGGATGGAGTGGGGGGTGGGGGGTGGTCAAGGTCAGCCTCTGAGCCAGGAGCGTGGGGGCGGGGGCAGGGTGCTGCCTCTCCACCTCACCACACCTCCCCAGGTGAGAGATGCCGGAGGCTCCATGACTATCCACACCTTCGGTGCCTACTTTGGGCTGGTCCTTTCGCGGGTTCTGTACAGGCCCCAGCTGGAGAAGAGCAAGCACCGCCAGGGCTCCGTCTACCATTCAGACCTCTTCGCCATGATTGGTGAGGCCTGCGAGGTGCAGTAGCAGGGCAGGGGGCTGGTCTGGAGGCCTCTGATCCCGGCTAGAGGTGACTGTCTCTCGTGGTGCTGACTGCAGTCCTGGGGTTGTGCCTGGGCACTCACTTCCCATTTGGATTCTGCTGTGAGAGCTCTGGGATCTGCACTTATCATTCTCAACAGTTTTATGATAAGTTCTTAGAATTCAGCCCTGGGGAATGCATATGCCCTGGGTCCTTTCTAAATCCACCTCCATCCCTACTTAAAACCTTCCAGGGCTCCCACCAGCCACAGGTTAGAAAGTGGCCTCCTTAGCTGCCATGTCAGCCCCTCCTCCTCCCTCCTCACTGGCTCAGGCTCCAGCCAGACTCAGCTTTTGCCTGCCCTTGCCTCCAGGCCTTTGCGTGTCTGGTTCCCGACAAACAGGCAGTCTCTGCAGGCCCCTGGTGCTGCCTTAGCCCTCCTAAGGATATTTCTTCCCGGGAGATTCCTGATGCCTGGAAGCCCCTGCACTCTCAGGCAGGGATAAGGAGAGGAAGGGTCTTGGGTCACCCCAGGGACCCATAGGAGCTAGGAGCCCTGTCACCACCACCTGCTTCTTCTTTTTTTTTTTTAATTTTATTTTTTATTTTTTGAGACGGAGTCTTGCTCTGTTGCCTAGGCTGGAGTGCAGTGGTGCAATCTCAGCTCACCGCAACTTCTGCCTACTGGGTTCAAGCAATTCTCCTGCCTCCGCCTCCTGAGTAGCTGGGATTACAGGCGTGTGTCACCACACCTGGCTAATTTTTTATATTTTTGGTAGAGACAGGGTTTCACCATGTTGGCCAGGCTGGTCTCGAACTCCTGACCTCAGGTGATCCACCCTCCTCGGCCTCCCAAAGGGCTGGGATTACAGGCGTGAGCCACCGCGCCCGGCCACCACCACCTGCTTCTAAGCATGCGCCTCCACCTTGGCTTCTGTTCCTCTGTTTTCATAACTGCAGACAGAAGGCAAATCCGTATTTTTAATTTTTTTCATAGAAGGTATTGAATAGGGACTGAAGTGCCTATTCCTGTATGAAACAGAGAGGCTGGCTTAGGATTGCTCAGCACTGCTGGGTCAGAGTACAGAGAACCCCAGGGCAGCTGAGGCCTCCTTGCCCTTTGAGACCCAGATAAGTTTGCCTTGAATTCCAAAGGCTTCCTCAAGATTTTCAGGTGTTCCCAGGAGACTTGCATTCTCAGTTCTCTGCCTCCCAGCTCCTGGATTTTAGTGTCACCCAGACAGGAATGAGGCCCCTTCTTGGATTCTCCCATAAACGCTCCACCTACAGGATGCAAATATGAGTGTGGGAGATTTTACTCAAGATTTCGGGGCTGCTGGGAGAAGCCACACCCAACAGACTACTCAGGACTGAGGGGCGGTCCCTAAGCCTCCCACCTCGCTGGCTTACACCACAGGATCCCCAGCCTTCTCCCTCACCTTGTCCTTTGGGTCCTTCTATCTCTCCCTCCAGGATGGGCCTGGGAACCTCATGCAGGAAGGCAGGGTAAATGGGCTCCCAGTTCTTTCCCAAAATGCACAGGCCCAGCCCATTCAGTACTCAGCAAACAGAGGCCTCTCCCAAACACTGAAGGGTCCACCCTCTCTAGGAGAGGTTGAGGTTATCATTGTTTTCCTGGTATGTGTATCAAGCACCCCGCATAGTCCCCAACATGCAATGGCCTTTGCCTTTTTTCCTTTCCTTTCTTTTTTTTGTTTTTGTTTTTTTTTGAGATGGAGTCTTGCTCTATCTCCCAGGCTGGAGTGCAGTGCGTCATCTCGGCTCACTGCAACCTCTGCCTCCCAGGTTCAAGCAATTCTCTTGCCTCAGCCTCCTGAGTAGCTGGGATGACAGGCATGTGCCACCACACCCGGCTAATTTTTGTATTTTTAGTAGAGACGGGGTTTCACCATGTTGGTCAGGCTGGTCTTGAACCCCTGACCTTGTGATTCACCCGCCTCGAGCCTCCTAAAGTGCTGGGATTATAGGAGTGAGCCACCGTGCTCGGCCTTCTTTTCCTTTTTTGATACTTAAAAAATGCCAATGTTCCAGCCAGATGCAGTACTCTGGACACTATACTCCAGCTTAGGCTGGAGTATAGTGGCACGATCTCAGCTCACTGCAACCTCTGCCTCCCAGGCTCAAGCGAGCCTCCTGCCTCAGCCCCCCAAGTAGCTGGAACTACAGGCATGTGCTACCATGCCTGGCTAATTCTTTTGTATTTTTGGTAGAGATGGGGTTTCACTATGTTGTCCAGGCTGGTCTCAAACTCCTGAGCTCAAGTGATCTGCCCGCCTCGGCCTCCCAAAGTTCTGAGACTACAGGCTTGAGCCACTGTGCCCAGCCCAAGGTGGTATTATCATCAATCCCACTGAACAGATGAGGAAACTGAGGCTGCTGAGGGTAGGTGACTTGCCTGCAGTTATACAACTTGTACCTTGCGTGGGAGCCACTTCCTTCTTCTCACGGCCTGTCCACCATCTAGGGACCATCTTCCTGTGGATCTTCTGGCCTAGCTTCAACTCTGCACTCACAGCGCTGGGGGCTGGGCAGCATCGGACGGCCCTCAACACATACTACTCCCTGGCTGCCAGCACCCTCGGCACCTTTGCCTTGTCAGCCCTTGTGGGGGAAGACGGGAGGCTTGACATGGTATGGGGAAGAGGACTTCAGAGAGGCAGAGGGGGTGGCCTGGGTGGGGGAGGAGAGGTCTGAGACCCTCAGGAAAGATTCTCCCGGGGAACAGATCAGGGCACAGGCATAGGGGCTCCATCTGTGCTGGTGGCTGTGGGGTCAGAATGGGAGGAGATATGATAGCAGGAGAGTGAGAGGCTAGATGGCAGCGGGACTTCCAGAAGCAGTAGGTGTCACTGTGGTGGGTAGGGTTGGGTTGCTGTGGGTGTGGTGATCTGAAAGGGCCTCCGACACCTTGCCCTTCCCTTAGGTTCACATCCAAAATGCAGCGCTGGCCGGAGGGGTTGTGGTGGGGACCTCGAGTGAGATGATGCTGACACCCTTTGGGGCTCTGGCAGCTGGCTTCTTGGCTGGGACTGTCTCCACACTGGGGTACAAGTTCTTTACGGTACAGATGCCTCTTGGGGCCTGGGCAGAACATGGAGTCTTTGGTGCCTTTCTTCCCGCCTCTCCAACAGGATGAGGTGGTGGGGAGTGGGCACAGGAGACTCATGATCTGTCCTGCCCTCCAGCCCATCCTTGAATCAAAATTCAAAGTTCAAGACACCTGTGGAGTCCACAACCTCCATGGGATGCCGGGGGTCCTGGGGGCCCTCCTGGGGGTCCTTGTGGCTGGGCTTGCTACCCATGAAGCTTATGGAGATGGGTAAGTTTCCTCCCAGCCCGCACTGCAGTCACCATCCCTCTGGAACGACCTCTGCCATTCTCTTTCTTTGTGTGTGACCAAGAAAAAAGAATTAATTCATTCATTCCTCCATATTCTGGGAGCAAAGGAAATTGGAGTTAACAAAACCAATCTAGAAACTGCCCTCCTGGTCCTCAATCAAGTGCAGCAGAAAGTCATGGACAAATGACTTTAAGAGTGTTTCTTGTTACTGAAGGGTCAATAAGAGTTAATAACCCTTAGGATCTATTTTTGCAAATCAAGGGTGGGCAAGAGCAATCCACAAATGGAGTCTTGAAAGGTGCCTAGGTGTCTGCTGGCCTACGAGGGTGGGAAAGTGTTCCAGGCTGTGGGCCTGGCTTAATCAGTGGCCTGGAGGTGAGACTCAGCCTGGCATGCACCCTCGAGACCCTCTTGGCCACTTTGCATCCTCCAGTGCGAGTTTCAGTGCCATGAGTAGCCCTGGCTCCGTGCTGCATCCCCCTCTCCCCCTACCACTGCCTTTCCACCGTCTGGTCTCCCTGCAGCCTGGAGAGTGTGTTTCCACTCATAGCTGAGGGCCAGCGCAGTGCCACGTCACAGGCCATGCTCCAGCTCTTCGGGCTGTTTGTCACACTGATGTTTGCCTCTGTGGGTGGGGGCCTCGGAGGTGAGTAACCTTGGATTTTCCAGAGGAAGGGGCATGGGATCCTAACACCTGACATGAATTCATTCAATCATAGATATTTATGGAGCATCTACTTTGTGCCATAAAGTAGGGATTGGGTTGTGGGTTAAGGGGTAACCAACCTCCTGCAGGCACAGAGGTGTCTGTGGTGGGATCCCAAAGTGCTGGGATTACAGGCGTGAGCCACCACACCCTTCCTAATTTTTGTATTTTTAGTAGAGATGGGCTTGCGTTCACCATATTGGCCAGGCTGGTCTTGAACTCCTGACTTTAAGTGATTCGTCTGCCTCAGCCTCCCAAAGTGCTGAGATTACAGGCGTGAGCCACTGTGCCCGGCCACAATAAGCATTTTCTGTTTATTGCTCCTTTCTGGTGCCAAGGGCGGCTGGGGAGTTGGCGAGGGGTGAGCGAGGCCCTCTGGTAATTACGGGTCTGTGCTTGCCTGTGCTGCTCCCTCTGCCCACTAGAGGGAAGCCCAACCTCAGGCTGAAGCCTAGGAGAGGCTGGCTGCGCCATGTGGGGCAGGGACAGGGACAGGGAGGGGAGGAGACGGCCTGCCACCTCCAAATCCCAGTGCAAAAACCTTTCACAGAGGCACACTGCCCATGGCCCTGGGTCAGGCCTTAGTCTTCATGTTTGGCCTTAGTCTTTTTGGCCTTCAAAAATAAAACCTGATTCAGCATCCCCTGCCTTCTGCTCTTACCTGGAAATTTGCTTCCTTCCCTCCCTCCTTCCCTCCTTTCCTCCCTCCCTTCCTTCCTTCCTTTTTCTTCTTTCCTTTCTTTTTCTTTTTTTTGATGGAACCTTGCTCTGTCACCCAGGCTGAAGTGCAGTGGTATGATCTCGGCTCATTGCAACCTCTGTCTCCCAGGTTCCAGCGATTCTCCTGCCTCAGCCTCCCTAGTAGCTGGGATTACAGGGATGCACCAACACACCCAGCTAATTTTTTGTATTTTTACTAGAGATGGGGTTTCACCGTGTTGACCAGGCTAGTCTTGAACTCCTGACCTCAGGTGATCCGCCCCCATCAGACTCCCAAAGTGCTGGGATTACAGGCTTGAGCCACGGTGCCCGACCACCTGGAGATTTTCATTCTCTAATATGGTTTAGTTCATTCATTTAATAACTTTTTTATGCAATAAGCTTTTTTTTTTTTTTTTTTTTTTTTTTGAGGCAGAGTCTTATTCTGTCACACGGGCTGGAGTGCAGTGGCACAATCTCAGCTCACTGCAACCTCTGTCTTCCAGGCTCAAATGATTCTCTTGCCTCAACCTCCCAAGTAGTGGCATGCCACTATGCCCGCATATATCTATCTATCTATCTATCTATCTATCTATCTATCTATCTCTCTATCTCTCTATCTCTCTCTATAGAGAGAGATGGAGTTTCGCTCTTGTAGCCCAGGCTGGAGTGCAATGGCACGATCTCAGCTCACTTCAACCTCCGCCTCCCGGGTTCAAGTGATTCTCCTGCCTCAGCCTCCCAAGTATCTGGGATTACAAGCTCCCTCCACTACATCCGGATAATCTTTGTATTTTTAGTAGAGACGGGGTTTCACCATGTTGGCCAGATTGGTCTCGAACTCCTGACCTCAGGTGATCCACCTGCCTTGGCCTCCCAAAGTGCTGGGATTACAGGCGTGAGCCACCACACCCTTCCTAATTTTTGTATTTTTAGTAGAGATGGGCTTGCTTTCACCATATTGGCCAGGCTGGTCTTGAACTCCTGACTTTAAGTGATTCGTCTGCCTCAGCCTCCCAAAGTGCTGAGATTACAGGCGTGAGCCACTGTGCCCGGCCACAATAAGCATTTTCTGTGCCCCTTCTGTGTGGGAGGCCACAGAAAGCTCAGCAGCTGTGGTTCATGATAGAATCAGGAACTGGTCTATCACCAACTGCATACACTTGAGCAAATTATTTAACTTCTCTGAGTCTTGTTTCTTTGTTTGTAATACGGGGTAATATTGGCCTTGCAGGGTTGTTGTGATTACTCAGGAAAGCAAGACTAATTAAGCACTTTGCACAGGGCCTGGCACATAGTAGACACTCAACAAATACTGCTTTTGCCTGCACAGGCATCATATTGGTCTCATGCCTCCTAGACCCCTGTGCCCTATGGCACTGGGTGGCACCCTCCTCCATGGTGGGGGCAGAGAAGCCTCACAGATCCTTCCCTACCACCACCAGGGCTCCTGCTGAAGCTACCCTTTCTGGACTCCCCCCCAGACTCCCAGTGCTACGAGGACCAAGTTCACTGGCAGGTGAGACATCACTGGGCGCTTACACCCTCTGAGTCTCCCTTCCCTGCCTTGTCTCCCGTGGCCCAAGCTGCCTTCTTCCTTCCTTGCCGCTGCTTCTCCTCTGGGGTACACCCCTGAGCTGTGGCTCCCAGGCTCCTGGAGCTACCCTTTCACCTCTACCCACTCCTGCCTTCCAGGTGCCTGGCGAGCATGAAGATGAAGCCCAGAGACCTCTGAGGGTGGAGGAGGCAGATACTCAGGCCTAACCCACTGCTGGCCCCTGAGAGGACACGCTCCTTTTCAAAGATGCTGACTGGCTGCTACTGGGAAGTTCTTTTTGAGCCCCCATTCCTCTGGCTGCAAGAAGGGAGCTATGAGCCAGAAGGAGGCCCCTTTCCACAGGCAGCATCTCCACAGGGAGAGGGGCAGCAGGAGGCTGGGAGATGGTGGGGAGTGGGGCCATAACTGGGTACGGCGGGGGGAACCTCACCAGCTACCTGAACCGACTGCCCTACCAGCCTGCACTTGGGTAGAAGAGGCCAAAGTGAGGCACCCAAGTGATCCACTGGCCCCATGTCACACAGTTACAGTGAAGCCTGAGCCAGGCCTGGTTTGAGGATGATAAACGCCACCATCTCTAAGGGTTCTGACTCCTTGTCTTTGTGCCCTGGGAACAGAAGAAGTTCCTCTTACCTTCTAACTGACAATGGTAGAACCTCCTGGAGGTTCCTGGAGAGGCAGGAGAGGGCTTTAGTGCTGACAGATGCCTGATTCCTGATCTGTGGAAGTCCCTCCCCAGTGCCATGTCCTACCAGGCCAGTGCCCCGCCTAGGCTTGCCTGTCTCCAGGCACAGGGAGTTCATTCTCTCCCAGAAAACAGGATTTTTTTTGTTATAGGATGTCTTGGGCTGCGGGAGAGAGTTCTTCCTATTCCAGAGCTGCTGCTACTCTGACCTTCAACTCGGGCAGCCTCTGAGCAGAGAAGGAAGAGGGTGCCCACAGAGCCCAAGGGGCCACCAATAAGCTAGAAGCAGCCAGCACCTAGTTGCCACTTATGTCCCTGTCCCGAGACTGAGGAGTGGGGAATAGCAAGGGTATCATTGTGTGGATTAGGGCTGTGGCAGAGAAGGTTGAAGACACCACCCAATCCCCACCCAAGGGCCTCTGTTGTCCTGAAGTCATTTGACCACCGGAGGGCGCTCCAAATCCAGAAGAGGAGCCTTTATGCTCCTCCTCGGTCCTCTATGAAGAATGAAACTCCTGGCCGGGCGCGGTGGCTCAAGCCTGTAATCCCAGCACTTTGGGAGGCCGAGATGGGCGGATCACGAGGTCAGGAGATCGAGACCATCCTGGCTAACACGGTGAAACCCCCGTCTCTACTAAAAATACAAAAAACTAGCCGGGCGAGGTGGCGGGCGCCTGTAGTCCCAGCTACTCGGGAGGCTGAGGCAGGAGAATGGCGTGAACCCGGGAGGCGGAGCTTGCAGTGAGCTGAGATCCGGCCACTGTACTCCAGCCTGGGCAGCAGAGCAAGACTCCGTCTCAAAAAAAAAAAAAAAAAAAAAAAAAAGAATGAAACTCCTTCCTACAGCCTAACCCTCTTCCTGTCTGCTTCAGCTCTGGTCCTCATGCATTCATGCCATAAGCCTTTTTTGAGTTCCTATCCCCCACTACATGTCAGGCAGATGCCAGGGGTTTCAGGTCTCTCATCCAGCAGAAATCCATCCCTCCAAGTAGACTGGAGCCCCCTTTTCAACACTGAAGGACTGGGACCCCCTCCGCCTTCTCCTGCCTGTCCCCTAGGCTTCTGACTACAGCTATCTCTCCCCTAAAACCAAGACCAATCAGACATAGGAACCTAAGGAGGAAGTGGAAGGATTCCTGGGACGTAGCCCTGGAATGAGGACAAAAGGTGGCCCCATCAGGCTCCATGCTCACCGTAGCTGGAGGGACTGAGCTGGGCTGGTTGGAGAGGCCAAGCACAGGGGTGAGGAGAAGGAGGTTGAGGAACAGGCTTCTGTGGAGCCATCCCAGCTCATGTGGCCCAATTGTGCCTCTGTCTCTTCAGCTCCTCTCCTTCCTCCACAGCCCCCCATGCCCATTGTTGGCTGGGGTAGGTGTGTTGGGAGGAGACCCTTGTGTGGAAGCAGAAGGATGACTGCTGGGATCACAAAAAGGTTCCTGGTCACTGTCAGCCCTTGCTAAGAGGAAGGGAGGGAGTTTGGGAGAGCTGAGGCCCCACCCCCCCATTCTGCCTATGGGGCCTCAGTTCCCAGCTCTGCTCTGCGTGGGCCCAGATACAGCCAGCTGGCCGGTTCTCCCAAGTCCTCAGAGATCTGAAAGAAGACTTTCAGGAAAGGGGGATTCAAGGACAGAGTGAGATCTCTTCCCGCCCCAGCCCATTCTGGGTGAGGAAAGCTACAAATCTTCATTTATTCATGGCACCAGCTGGGTGAGGTGACTCACACCTATAATTCCAGCACTTTGGGAGGCTGAGGCAGGAGGATTGCTTGAGCCCAGGAGTTTGAGACCATCGTGGGCAATATAGTGGGACAGCATCTCTACAAAAAAATTAGCCAGGTGTGGTGGTGTGCACCTGTAGTCCCCATGAATCAGGAGGCTGAGGCAGAAGGATCGCTTGAGCCCAGCAGTTCATTGCAGTGAACTATGATCGCTCACTGTACTCCAGCCTAGGTGAGAGAGACCCTAGCTCAAAAAACAAACAAACAAACAAAACTTCATGGCACTAACATTTTACAACCTGACCCTTTCCCTTTGCTGGTTGATTCCTTCCTGATTACAACCAAATCTTCTCCAGGTCTGAAAAAAATGGGCAGCTCTAGCCCAGACTGGTCATTGGCTGGGGGGAGCGGCCCATCTCAATCCAGGAAGGCTTCCTGGAAAAGGGACAACTGAGCCCTCTTTAGGGGAAGGCAGTTGCCCAGCCAGGTTCCACAGGACAAAGGATATAGGTCTCGGCCGGGCGTGGTGGCTCAAGCCTGTAATCCCAGCACTTTGGGAGGCCGAGACGGGCGGATCACGAGGTCAGGAGATCGAGACCATCCTGGCCGACACGGTGAAACCCCGCCTCTACTAGAAAATACAGAAAACTAGCCGGGCGAGGTGGCGGGCGCCTGTAGTCCCAGCTACTCGGGAGGCTGAGGCAGGAGAATGGTGTGAACCCGGGAGGCGGAGCTTGCAGTGAGCTGAGATCCGGCCACTGCACTCCAGCCTGGGCGGCACAGCGAGACTCCGTCTCAAAAAAAAAAAAAAAAAGGATATAGGTCTCATCATAGCTTGCCAAGATGTCCGAGAAAGGGTCAGGGAGAGAGCTAACCCATAAGAGGTGGCCCTGTGTGCCCTGTAAACAGATAGTTCTAAGCTCTATCGCCTCTGTGAAGCCTCCCATGGCCCAGGCAATGATGCTGATCCCTGCCTCAAGCCCCTGCACCCTGATCCCATTCTCATTCAGGGGACTGTCTGCCCAGGATGGAACTTTCCTAAGCCTAACCCTTGGTATTTCACTCTATTTCCTCCTCTCCCTCCCACTACTTTACCTTGAGTGCTGGACTCATCATGGGCCCTCCAGACCTTGTTCCACTTCATAGGACTGAGCCATTCTTTGTGGTCTGAGTGTGGGTGATAATCCCACCACTGATTTCAGTCAGGGAGCGCAGAGGACAGGAAACACAGGTACCCTTAGCGCCCCTGCTCAAATGCGACCAAGCCCTTCCCTGCTCTCCCCTGGAGTCCCTGCCTCAGCAGCATTGTCCCCCACATGGTGGCCCATCTATTCAGGCTGGGTCAACAGGGGGACAACAAGCAGGTCAAGGAGGTGGCAGGGACAGGGGCCAAGGGGGCTCCTTCCTCACCCCTTCAGGACAATGAGGCCTCTGCCCCTCAGGGACAGCCCCTCTGATCAGCACCATTATTCCTCTCAGTTCAGGACAATCGGACACTTGCCCGCTCATGAACTCTGTCTATCCAACCCCAATGCCTGATCTCTGAGGACAATGATGGACGAGGACACGGCCCCTGCCTGCGCCCCAGAGAAGACTGATGCGGGGAGACAGGCTGCGCTGGGGTCAAGGTGGAAGCCCGCGGGGCCAGCGGCATTGAGGGAAGGTTCTCCGGAAGCAGCTGCTGTTCTGGCTTGGCGCAAGTGTGTGTGGACGACAGCAGGATTTCCTGCCCAGGGACTCTGGATAGGAGGCCCAAGGTCCCCAGGGGCCCCCAGGTGCTTCTGCCCTGTGTGGCCAGAGCCCTGTCGGCCAGGAGCTAGAAGCTGCTCCTCTGACCTCTAGAGGACCCGGCACTCCGAACCCCGCGCAGCCTGGGAAAGGCCTGAGATTCCCCCCTATTGGGATTCACATCACGACGCGGCGGCCCCAACTCAGGGAGGAATTAGACACGGCGTGGGTGTCCCAAGTGCGGGGCGGTGGCCGTCCTGGGGCAGACGAGCGCGGCTGCCGCGTCCCCCCATCTCACCCCGATATTCCGCTCCCACCGTCGGGATCTCCCCCACCGCCGCCTCCGGCCCTGCGCGCCCCTTCTCCTTTGTCTGGCCCGCCCGCTCCCAGCCGGTCAGCCGCGCCGCCCCGCGCGCCCCGGCCCGTGCGCCCGCCGCCGCCGCCCGGGAACAATGCGGGCCAATGTCTCCGGGCGGGCGAGCCGGCTATGCAAATGCCCAACGGCCTGTGAGAATTCCCTTCGCCGCCGCCTGGGCTTCCACGGCCTGAAAAGGGCTGGCGGCCGGGCCTGGATGGGGGAGGCGGCCACTGCATAGGGATGAGCTGTCGTCCCGGAGCGCCCGGGACAGAGCGCCATTGTCTGTGCTGCCGTCGTGTGATCGCCAGTGGAGTCCGCCAGCCCAAGAGGAAGGCGGAGGGTGACCGGAACGAGGCCTTGGGGCGCAGAGGGGTGGTCATCTGTCCCCCGTCCCACGTACCTACTCCTGTCCCCAAAGATCCTTGATTTGGGGACCTGGCCATGGTGGCCCCCGTCTTGGCTGCCCCATCACTAGCCTGGGGGGCTGCACAAGTCTGAGCCTGTGTCTCTTGGGGCTTAAAGCTGGTCATCATTGGGGCTCTTCTTACCCTCCCTCCCTCTTAACCTGCTCCCTGCAAACTCCATCCATTTATACACTTCATATTGACCCAAAAGACTTTGACAGGTGTCTCTGAGGCCAGTTCTTTCCAGAGCCCTGAGAGAAATACTTGTGGTGTCCCCAAAGCAAAAGAGGTTACTGGGCAGAGATGCCCCAAGGCCCAGTCCAGGCTTGCTTTCTTTCTTTTCTCTGCCATCCACCACCAGGTGGATAACCCAACTTTTTACTGGGAGAAACGCCAGTTATGGCAGGATGAAAATAAACTTCTCCAATGATGCAGAGGTGTGGGCTTGTCACACAAAGTCCCTCCCACAAGCAAAAGAAGGGCATCCCTGTATCCCAGCACGGGAGATTGTACCCATCTAATAGAAGGCACTGATCAAACACTTGAGAATACCCGGGCAGCAGGCGGGGGAGCTCTCTGCTCAAAGCAGAGCCTGTTCTGGCTGGGAACTTGGCACTCTGGACTTGAGCACTTCCAGGATGAGCTCCAGTGAATGGGCTGGAGTCTTTTCAAGGCACAGGACCTGAGTTCACCTTTTCTAAACCCACCCTGAGACTCAGGAGCAAGGGCTTCTGCCACTCAAGTGAGATGCTGTTTTGGAGACGGTGCTTGGGTCCTTGAAGCAGTGATGCTTCCAGGACTCATAATGGCTTCAGGGGCAACACCAAAATGAGAACTGTCCCAGGATCCCAAGGTCTTCAGTGGCAGGAAGGCGAGAGAGGCTGAATGAACGGAGGAGGGAGGAAGGGAGGAGGGCAGGCAGTCTTCTGGAAGGCAGGGCCCCAGCGCTGGGCTCAGAGGCCTGTTCCTTTGTGCTGTGGCCCAGCCTTCCACCTGAGATGCAGCTCTTCCCCTCTGTCCCCCTGGCCTCTATAAAGATCCAGGTACAGCATGCATGTCAGCCATTCTGGGGTGTGTGAGGCAGTGGGGCCTGGCTTCTGGAATAGTATTTGGAAGACTATTAGATGAGAGGAAGGTTGGGAGCAGGGACCAGGCCTAGGAGCTGAGGCATTTCATGGTGCCGCGGAGGCAGCCAGAGTTCTGTTCACCTCTATTTGGGGTAGTGGACCCTCCTTCAGCTCCTTATCTAGCCACTCTCCTATCTAGGGTGCTAGTCCAACCTGGAATCCCTGCACAGCATTCTGACCTGGGGCTGCACAGCCTCATGGAAACTCAGAAAGTGATCCAGCATCCCTACCCCTCTCCTCTGCCCACCCAAGCCCCAGAGCATACGTGTCCCTTCCATTGCCCTCCCTCTCCAAGGCATTAGCAGATGGTCACCATTGCTTTGGGCAGGCCCCAGAGCTCCCTGCCCTGAAGTGTCCCTTTCCCTTTTGCCTGGATTTCCAGGGCTCTCTGGGCTGGTCTCTGGGGCCCCAGGCAGGCACCAAGCAGGCCCAGCTTGGCTCTGAGGCTGAGAGAGGAAGTGGGCTTTGTTGTGCCTGGGCATTGTCTGGATTTTCCCACCCTGCTCTTCTTGGCAGGAAAGCCCTCAGCTGGAGAAGTTGCCCCCGCACCACACCAACATCCCCTCCTTCCCAGCTCAGCACCATCCATCTCCGTCTCCCCAGAGCAAGGAATGTGCTCCAGGACACTGTGGGGCTTGTTCCCAATCCCCTTCTAGCTCATTTCACTCGGGCTTTTATAGATTTGCCTCCATCCCATGGGCTACTGTCTGGGTTCCGGCTCTGAAGACACAGACAGAGGTTCCCCTCCTCCCAGCAATTCCTCACACTTCACTTTGTCCCAACAGCATCTGAGGAAGCTGCGCTGTGGGGGGTCAAGGCATCCTGGTGTGGGAGGCGATGGGGGGTGGGGAGTGGAGGGTGGGTCCCATTCCCCATCTTTCCAGCCCCTGGCCCTGCCGGCCTCGGCTCTGGCACTGCCCACAGCGGCTGCATTATTCCCCGTGCTGCAGCCATCCATCCCCTCACCCGCCCTTCCTGTCCACGCCCCACAAGCCTCGATTATTGGTGAAATTAGCACCGGGCTTCTTGTTGGTGGTTGCTAATTAAGACCATTAATAAACACGATTATTAATGCTGTAGCAGGCAGCAGCCCAGGCATCTAATCACTGCACCGCTGGCAAGAACTGGGCCGCCAGCTTCCGCCCGGCTCCATCTTGGAAAGGACCTGCTCCTTTCCCGGGCCCACTCGCCTCGGGCCCTGCCAGGGGAGGGTGGGTGGAGACAAAGGCGCCAAGAGGAGTTCACTGAGCCTTGCAGAGAAATGGAGGCACAACCTGCACTCCAGGGAGCCCCCAAACTGGGCAGGCCGAGGCCAGGATGTGTGCCTGTGAGAGGCCTATGAACCCACCTGATGCCAGCACGCGGGGTGGGCCGGGTGGCGAGTGCGAAGGCTCTGGAGAGAGTGTGGGTGGGCGCCCGCAGGGGCAGCCCTGCTCTCCGGCAGCTCACAGTTCAAGTGCTCTCTGGAGTCCCCCTTTGCCTGCTGCCCTGCAAACGAGGCTGTGGAGTGTGGTTCCTCCTGCAGGGGTTTCACCGTGGTTAGGGCCATCTCAGCGAGACAGGGAGGCGCTCTCTGTAAGAAGGTAGAAGACACCTCTGACCAGAATGTTTCCCTCAGTTACCGGGCACCACCATGCGCCAGGCCAGGGGGTACTGTCATAAACAAAAGGCAGTCTCTTCCTGGGAACTGCCCCATCACCTCAGACTGCATGACGTCTGTCCCTGAATGTCTCCCTCACCCCTTTATGTGGCATCCCACCTCACACTGCCTGCAATGAGCTGTCTGTTTATCTATTCACCACAACGGGGCCGTGCTCTGCGCGAGGACAGCGGCAGTGGAAGCCCACTCTGGCTTTGGGGATGAAGCCTTTCCTGCCCCTGTCTCCGGGCCACCCTCCATCCACTCCCCTGCTTTGCTGTCCCCTGCCTGACCTCCAGCCTCGGGCTACCAGAGCAGGAGGGGTGGCAAGGAGCCCTCTGGTCCAGTTTGCCCCACTTGGACCCTGTTGGGGCAGGAGAGCCTGCTTGCTCTCAGCTGGGACTCCAGGAGGTAAGATGTGATCTGCCAGGCAGGGTGGGCCCTGGGGGCCTTTCCAGGAGCTGTCTGCTGCCTAGGCTTCCCCTCTAGCCCAGCCTGACCTCTGCACCCTCTTCTGCCATCCACTTACACCCCAAGAAGTGATCCACAGCAGCCCAGGAGAGCTTGGGAAGGAACCTCCCCCACACACCTGCTTCCCCCCATTCTTCTCCACCCCAACTTCAATGTCTTGACTTTTTCCTACAGCTTTTGAAGGAAGAATCCACCAAGACTTTAGTCTCCCCCAACCCAGGGAATAAGAAGAGAAAAAAAGTCCTGAAAACAAAACCCCGACAACAACCTTAAAGTAGGAGAGATTGGTTGGAAGGTTTTTAATCCCTTAATCCCTCTCAGATGGGCCTTGAGACGCTAATGATTTTCCTAATTATTCCCTCTGATTTTCCCATCGCTCTGTAAGGACCTTCAAGAGGAGCGAAATTCCGAGTGAGCGGGTGTGGGATGAATGGCAGGCCCACCTCCCCCACATCGGGCCCAGAGTCCAGGCGGCTGGAGAGGTGGGGGAAGGGCCAAGAGTGCCCCCAGCTGGGCGCTTGGGCTTCTCTGCCACTGACACCCGTGTGCAGGGTGGGCCTGGGACAATGGGGCGGTCGGGGGCTGCCTGAGAGGGCCAGGTGTGGGGCTGGGGTCCCCTCAGTGTGAATGGCCCATTATCCTGCCTTGAGGATGGGAGTTGAGGGTCTCTTTGTGTCCCCCAGGAAAGGCCTCTCTGGCGATAATCACCCTGGGAGGGAGGTGGAGGTGGTGAGGAGGATCTTTAAAGGGGGCCAAACCTCCCCAGAGAACAGTTGGCCATTCAGGCCTCCAGCCCCTCTCTTGTCTCCAGCAGCCTGGGATTCAGTGGCCCATCTCTGGGGGGTGGGGCGAGGGCTAGGCCAACACACATGACCAAGCTTGGGCTCAGACCCCCTCCCCATCAGTGTGGCCTGCCCGACTGAGCCCAGGGGTGGCTTCTCCAGGAAACTGCCCCAGCCTCCCTCTCAACCCCCACCTAACATTGGGTACCCTGGGGCTTTGTCTCATTTCCCCTGAGACACTGAGTTCCTCTGGGGGCCAGACCTGCCTGGGAGCAGACAGTGACCTTTGACCCAGCCATGTCCTCTTTAATGAAACACGGGGATTCTCATTCCACTCCTACAAATTCCCGATGGGATGAAGGCATTAGCCCCGTTTCACAGATGACAAACTGAGCACTTAGCAGACTTGTCTAAGGTTGCACATCCAGTTAGGGACAAATTAAATTAGAGCTGGATCCTTCTTTTTTGTTTGTTTGTTTGTTTGTTTTTTGAAAGCCCTGATACTGTACCAGGTACAAGGCTTTTGTACATGCTGTGCCTCTGACCGAAATGCTTACCTCCCAAACAACCCGAGGGCCGATTCTGCACCTCCCTTGGTCTTTGCTTGAATCACATCCTTCATGGGAGGAGATGTCTGGGATTTGCTTCAAAATTACACGGGAAGTGGGGGAAAAGGAGGTGGGAGTGCAGATGAAACAAGATTGGCAGATGTTGAAGCTAGACGAGGGATGGGGGGCTCATTATACTATTCTGTTTATTTTATATCTATTTTTAAATTTCCACAAGAAAAAGTAGAACAAAACCTGGTTTTCCCTAAGCACCTTATTTTATTTTATTTTTGAGGCAGAGTCTCACTGTCACATAGGCTGTAGTGCAGTGGTGCCATCTCGGCTCGCTGCAGCCTCTGCCTCCTGCATTCAAGCGACTCTTGTGCCTCAGCCTCTTGAGTAGCTGGGATTACAGGTGCCCACCACCATGCCCAGCTGATTTTTGTATTTTTACAAAAAATTTTCATCATGTTTTACCATGTTGGCCATGCTGGAGGTGCCTTACTTTAAATTGCAATTCACCATCCCCATCCCAGCCTTGCCTTGTACCCTTTCCTTGTTTTTCTCCAGATCATTTATTACGGTCTGGCACTCTGTAAGTATTTTACCTATTTGTTTTGATTCTTGCCAGTGGGCTACACTAGGTTAAAGGTAATGAGGTCAGAGGTCTTGGGGTTCATTTGTGCAGGCCGGTTGGCCAGTGCCCCAGCAAGAAGAGCAGCACCTGGCTGGGATGCCCTCAATCCTGTGAGTGAAAGCCTGGGTGATGCGGTGTCCAGAGGCTCTTGGCCCAGTTGCCAAGGAAAGGGATGGCCTGTCAGCTGTGTTTTGGGCCTGTGGGATCCTTTGGCACCTGCAGCCACAGCCGGAGGGTTACTTCCCAGCACTCCCAGCCTGGGATAAGCCCCTAAGTGTCCCATTATGTACCATTCACTCTGACTTTGTCGGCCCCATCCACAGCCACTGCGTCTTTTTGTCAGAGGGGCCTGGGAGGGCGAAGGGCTATTTCCACAAGGCCTCTTTATTCCCAGCTGGAGTAGTAATGAGAAGTCCCTTCCCCATACTAGTACATCTTGCCGGGTCCCTCCCATTTAATAACTATAATGAAGGCCACCATTTATGAGTCCTCTCCTACACCAAACACTTTACATACATTATCTCATTTAATTCCCCTGACAGCTCTGGGAAATAGCTACTATTTATATCCCCATTTTTCAGATGAGAAAGCTAAAATTGAGAGACTACAGTTTCTTTTTTTTTTTTTTTTTTTTTTTTTTTTT
>NC_037668.1:21893078-21953393 GCF_003255815.1 Theropithecus gelada
TTTTTTTTTTTTTTTTTTTTTTGAGACGGAGTCTCGCTCTGTCGCCCGGGCTGGAGTGCAGTGGCCGGATCTCAGCTCACTGCAAGCTCCGCCTCCCGGGTTCCCGCCATTCTCCGGCCTCAGCCTCCCGAGTAGCTGGGACTACAGACGCCCGCTACCGCGCCCGGCTAGTTTTTTGTATTTCTTAATAGAGACGGGGTTTCACCGTGTTAGCCAGGATGGTCTCGATCTCCTGACCTCGTGATCCGCCCGTCTCGGCCTCCCAAAGTGCTGGGATTACAGGCTTGAGCCACCGCGCCCGGCCTGAGACTACAGTTTCTTTCTCTTCGGCTCAGCTGCACAGGCAAGGGAAGGGCAGGGATGCAACGATGTACCAGTAGGGACAACTGAGGTTCGGAGAGGGGACGTGGCCTGGGGAAGAGCACACTGCAGATTAGCAACAGGGCAGCAAGATCTCCTTCACTGTGTGCAGGGAAGGGCAAGCGGAAGCCCTGTTCTCCTGGTGATGTCTCGCTCCTGTTCCCCAGCTGCAGTAGGGGAGTAGCCATCACAGTCCCACCCCTCACGGGCAGGTGCTTCAGTGACTTGCTCAATGTGCACACAACTAGTGAGAATCCAGGTGCTCTGTTCACGATACCAACTGGGGGATGGCAGATGGGAAGCGAATCATCCTGAGAGGCTCCTGAAGGATGAGGGTAAGTGTGGGCCACCATGAATGGGCCCAGATGGCCCAGCAGGAGGCAGGGGTAGAGTGATGAAAGGGGAAGACCAAGAGAAGGGACTGAAATGCCACTGGTTCCTCTCTCTCTCTCTCTCTTTTTGTTTTTTTGAGATGGAGTTTTGCTCTTGTTGCCCAGGCTGGAGTGCGGTGGCGTTGTCTAGGCTCACTGCAACCTCCACCTTCTGGGTTCAAGCGATTCTCCTGCCTCAGCCTCCTGAGTAGCTGGGATTACCAGCGCCTGCCACCACGCCTGGTTAATTTTTGTATTTTTAGTAGAGACAGGGTTTCACCATGTTGGCCAGGCTGGTCTTGAACTCCTGACCTCAGGTGATTCGCCCACCTCGGCCTCTCAAAGTGTTGGGATAACAGGCATGAGCCACTGTGCCCAGCCAGAGGTTCTCTTATGCTCTGGCCTTTGGGGTTAAACACTGTCCTTCCAGGCTAAAAAAAAAAAAAAAAAAAAAGTAATAATATTTTAAATTAAATTTGTTTCACTTTTAAGGTGCAGTGGCCGGGCGCGGTGGCTCACGCCTGTGACAGAGCAACCGAGCGAGACCCCGTCTCAAACAACAACAACAACAACAACAACAAAACAACAACAACAACAATACCAAAACTTTTAAGGTGCAAAAGAGTATACTATACAGTAGGAGGCCTGCTGTCCGCTGCATCTCTGCACCCATTTCCCATCCCAGAGACAGCCCACGCACCTGGTTCCTGGTTGTCCTCCCAGAGCTACCGTCTCAGGCCTTTCGTTTATAAAGGTGAATGCCCACCCCTCACAAGGCCATTCATTTGTTTGTGTCCTGAAAAAGTAGTGAGCACCCTCTCAGCCTGGCTCTGGGTTGCCAGACATAACTGACCCTCAACTCTGAGGGGAGCCCAGGGATGGAGGGGAAAGGAAGACCCCAGAGTATCGCCATGTGGGTGGAAGTTCACTGGTGACAGTGAGCAGCAGGGATGGCTTCCCAAGGAGAGGGAACAGCATGTGCAAAGCCTCAGTGGTGCGACACCACTGTGCATCCAGGTTCACAGGGTGCTTTCTGTATGTATGTATGTATGTATTTATTTATTTATTGTGACAGAGTCTTGCTCTGTTGTCCAGGCTGAAGTGCAGTGGCCAGATCAGCTCACCGTACCCTCTGCCCCTGGGCTCAAGCGATCCTCCCACCTCAGCCTCCTGAGCAGCTGGGATTACAGCCCTAAGCCACCATGCCTGGCTAATTTTTTTTTGTTTGGTTTTTGAGATGGAGTCTTGCTCTGTCACCCAGGCTGGAGTGCAGTGGTGCGATCTCGGTTCGCTGCAAGCTCCACCTCCTGGGTTCACGCCATTCTCCCGCCTCAGACTCGCAAATAGCTGGGACTACAGGCGCCCCCACACCACGCCCAGCTAATTTTTTTGTATTTTTAGTAGAGATGGGGTTTCACCGTGTTAGCCAGGATGGTCTTGATCTCCTGGCCTTGTGATCCATCCGCCTCGGCCTCCCAAAGTGCTGGGATTATAGGCCTGAGCCACCACGCCCGGCCCATGCCTGGCTAATTTTTAAAACTTTTTTTTGTAGAGATAGGGTTTCTCCATGTTGCCCAGGCTGGTCTTGAACTCCTGGGCCCCAGTGATCCTCCTGCCTCAGACTCTCAAAGTGCTGAGATTACAAGCGTGAGCCACCACACCCGGGCCCACGGGTGCTTTTTGCACGAGAGGCAAAAGAGCAGCCTGCACAAACTGGGTGAGTCTGGACTCCCATAGCCAGAGGTCTTTGGGCTGCAAGCTGCACACTCTTGACCTCCAGCCTGTAGACTCTCAGAGTCTAGAGAGGGTTTCACCATCTGACCCATCCCACGAAGAAGGAAGGGACTGAAAAGGGCCACCCCTGGTCTTTGGGACCCTTGACATCTACTTAGTTGGGGGAGCGTATCTCCTCCTCAGTCTTTTTTTTTTTTTTTTTTTTTTTGAGATGGAGTCTTGCTCTTGACCCCTAGGCTGGAGTGCAATGGCGTGATCTTGGCTCACAGCAACCTCCGCCTTCTGGGTTTAAGCAATTCTCCTGCCTCAGCCTCCTGAGTAGCTGGGATTACAGGTGCCTGTCACCATGCTCAGCTGATTTTTGTATTTTCGGCAGAGACAGGGTTTCACCATGTTGGCCAGGCTGGTCTCGAACTCTTGACCTCAGGTGATCCGCCTGCCTTGGCCTCCCAAAGTGCTGGGATTACAGGTGTGAGCCACTGCGCCCGGCCCTTCTCAGACTTTACTGTATGGTTGTGAGGGTTAAGTCAGTTTGTCAAGTGCTCAGTACAGTGCCTGACACAGACTACATTTTCAGTTGTACTCTGTGTGGGATATAATAAATTCCTCTTCAAAGGTTTTAGCCTGTTAACTTCCTTTAAAATTCAAGAGGGAGGGCCGGGCGCGGTGGCTCACGCCTGTAATCCCAGCACTTTGGGAGGCCGAGGCGGGTGGATCACAAGGTCAGGAGATCGAGACCATGGTGAAACCCCGTCTCTACTAAAAATAGAAAAAATTAGCCGGGCGCAGTGGCGGGCGCCTGTAGTCCCAGCTACTCGGGAGGCTGAGGCAGGAGAATGGCGTGAACCTGGGAGGCGGAGCTTGCAGTGAGCCGAGATTGCGCCACTGCACTCCAGCCTGGGCGACAGAGCAAGACTCCGTCTCAAAAAAAAAAAAAAAAAAAAAAAAAAAAAAAAAAAAATTCAAGAGGGAGAAAATTGTTAAGTATAATGAGTTCTGAGTCCCTCTCCAAAGAATCAACGTATCAGTATGTTCAGCTCCCCTTTTCTTTGTTCTCCATTTTACTTATTTATATTTATTTATTTATTTGAGACGGAGTTTTGCTCTTGTTGCCCAGGCTGGAGTGCAATGGGTCCATCTCGGCTCACCGCAATCTCTGCCTCCTGGGTTCAAGCAATTCTCCTGCCTCAGCCTCCCGAGTAGCTGGGATTACAGGCATGCGCCACTACACCCGGCTAATTTTGTATATTTAATAGAGACGGGGTTTCTCCACGTTGATCAGGCTGGTCTGGAACTCCCGATCTCAGGTGATCCTCCCACCTTGGCCTCCCAAAGTGCTGGGATTACAGGCGTGAGCCACTGCACCCGGCCTTGTTCTCCATTTTAAAATTTAACTTCCTCATTCTTTATGTCTTCTTGCCTCTAGTCTCAGTAAACAACTCCCTCCTAGCCGCTATCACCTGCTCTGTCCTTAGTCATCTTTAGTCACCTGCTCTGTAACCGTCCTTCCCACCAAAACTACTCACCCCACCGCTCCAGCTCGTACCCTCGCTCTCTTTAAAATAGCCAATCAGAATTAGTTTAGACTATGCGGCCCAACCCTAGCCAATAGGGAAAAGATATAGCAGTAGGGACTAGCTGCATTAGGAATAAGACCCCCTTCTCCTCCCTTGTCTGGCGTGCTCTCGTCATTGCTCCATCCGCGAGACGCACCCTGCTATAGAAGTAAATTGCCTTGTTGAGAGAACATTTGCCTGAGTGCTATTTTCACTTTGTGGCACCGAGCATTTACTTCCAACATCTGCTATAATTATTCCAAGGACACCTCTCTTTCCCGTACCATCCCCTGTCTCAGTGTCCTCTCTGTGTGGGGATCTAAGCACCCTCTTTGCTCACTCCCGGCTCCCAGAAGTCTTCTCCAGGCCTCCCATGACTCCGTTAGGCTGCAGGCTTCATCTTGGTTTTCCAGGGAAGGCGTTAAGGGAAGGACCGGCCAGAGCATGTGAGCACATGTGCTGAGCGCTCAAAGTGAAGAAAAAGACTTCCCCTCCTGGCCCTTCAGCTCCGCCTCTTCTCTTCCACCTCCCTTAAAAAAACGCCCGACTCATTACAGAGCCCCAGTAGCCAGGCCCCGGCGGAAGCCCTGGTGAAGCAGCAATTAGATCATTAGCACCGGCCCCAACCCACCTGCTTGGAGCCCCTCAAACACCATTTAATAATAATCCCTTAATCTCCCTCAGATGGTGGGGCTGGCTCTAGGGCTTTTGCCCTACACAGCCCTTTTCCTTCTCTCTCTTTCCCCAATTAAGGGGTTCTCTTGGTAGAGAGCCCCTTTCCCAGCTAAAGGCCTCTCTGTCCCAGGAGGAGCAAGATCTGTTGCTCTGTCTCTTTCTCCATGGGCAGTGGCCCCAGATATCCGTGCTGGTCTACCTGGAGGCTCCCCTGCAGGCAGAGCTGAAATTCCCACAGTGTGCCTCCTGGCCTGGGGACAATTGCTGAGATGCCTGAAGACTCTTTGTCTTCCCCCTTGGTCTCCTCTTCTCCTGGTTTCTTTGTGTTATCTGGGAAGCATCTCCCACTGGCCCTTTTACAATGACTTCTATTTCCCTGTCAGCCCACTCGGGCCACCCTGTCTGGGCCAGTGGACTCTTTGGCATCTCCTTCCAGGAGCCACCAGGTTCTGTCACAGGTGGAATTGAGGCCAGAGCCTTGGCAGAATGTCTCCTGGTGACAGCCCTATTTTGACCTCCAGCTGACCTCAGGAGGGCTCAGCCTTTCCCTCCCACCACCCCCCCAGGCTCGCTCAGGACCCTGGCACCCTCAGCCACATAGGGGCTGGCAGAACATGGGGTTGGTCTGTATCCCTGGAGCTTCGAGCAGGGCAGAGGCAGGGGGAGGGACAAGATGACCCAGCATGTGGCCCTGTCTGAAGCTGAGCCTGGATGAACCTCTTTCCTGGGAAAGTTCTGTCACTAATTGACTTGCAAATGCCTTGTTTGTCCCCAGATTCATAATTAGTGCTAAGTATTTCTACGGCCCCATCCTGGAGGGGCTTTTTTTGGGGGCAGCCTGTTCCTCTCCCCTTCTCTGAGGTTGGCTGGTCTAGGGGTGGGCAGAGCCGGGCACCGGTGCCCAGCTGCCGTCCAGCGTTCCCACGGCTCTGGTGCCAGCGTGTGAAAGGCGAGGTGCGGGGGGCGCGGGGGCTGGGGCTCCCCGCCATCCTTCAGCCGGGACCACGGCCAAACCCCGAGGCTCCAGGAAACGACAGAGCTGGGGAGCGGGCTGTGGCAGCGGGTGGGGGCTGGCTGGCACCCCCAGGAAGGAGAGCCCAGCCGGTGCCGGGGGCTGGCATCAGCGGAGCCTCCGGCACGATGAATGGGCCAACAAGGGGCCTCTCTTCCCCACAGCTTCTCCACAAAGGCCTTGGCTGCGCCACTGGATGTGGGGGGCCGGGGGCCACCCGAGGAAGAGGAGAGGCTGTTCTCAGAGACCCCTCCACCTCTGGCCTCTGCACTCCTAGGAAGGGGCTGGGGGCCCAGGGGCTAGAGTTTAGGCCTAGCTTCTACTTGGACCTGCTGAGTGAGGGGGCAACTGGTTTAACCTCTCTGGGTCTCAGTTTCCCCCACTGGATCATCCCTGGCATCTTTCCCAGCCAGGATGGTCTCCTCTTGGTTGCGGCCCACCCAAGTTCCCCCAGTAGCCTTCTCTGGCACTGCACTGGCAATTCTCAGCCCTCTGCAGGCCCTACCTTGGCTGAGACCCAACTGGACCTCCCCTCAGGGTATATCAGGCCCCTGTTCAAGGCATGGCTCTCCAACCCCTAGTGCCCCTCCTCTCCCCTCAGGTAGGAAGAGCTGTTCAGTGTCTGCCAGGAAGCAGTGGGAAGGGTCTAAGCTGTGGCTGCCTGCCATAGAGTCAGACAGGCCAGGGCCTTGCCACTTGCAAACTGTGTGATGTGGGTGAGACTCTCCGCTTCTCTAGGCCTCCTCTGCAAAAGGCCTCACAAGGTTATCGCTGGGATCCGGTGAGACTGAGTGGAAGGCGTTCTGTGCGGGACTCAGCAGGGAGTGGCTGCTCAGTCGCCGCTCCTTTCCTCTTCTTCCCCAGCCTCACTCTCAAAGCTTTCTGTGAGTTTGCCTGTGTTTTCCTGTGGCTGAGATGTCCTTTCGTGGTCCACCCCCATCTTTTTTACCTGGCTGTCTCACAGCCTCTCTATATTCCCTATTTCATCTCCAGTTCCTTTCCCAGAACTAGCCATTTTTTTTGGTAAGTCCTTCCTGAAGTCTAACCTTCTATTGCAGGTTGTCTCTCCGTGGGCCTGGACTCTTCCCAGGCTGCCCTGCAGCTGGAGCCCAGAGCCAAGGGGAGGAGGTGGGCTCTATGGTAACTCTGAGAAGAGAATGCCCTCTCTCCTCATCTGCATACAGACGGGCTCATTTGCATACAGACAGGCCTCATCTGCATATGCTCAGTGGGACTCTGAGAGCACATTCCAAAGTGTCCTGCCTGGGTCCTCCCACCCCAGTCCTGACATCTCTGTCCAGGGAGGGGCCCTTCCCCGCCCCTTCTGCCCCTGTCTGGGTCTGGGTCATTCTGTTTCCAAAAGGCAGCCCACCCTCTGGGGCCCTCTCCTGCTTGCTTTTCTTTCCTGTGCTCAGAGGAGTCCTTTCCACCCACCTCCTCCTGCCTGCCCCAGCTCCCCCACTGGGAGCCTCCCCTCCAAGCCAGAGGCCAGGAGAGGAGACAGAGGGCTGGCCACAGTGGCTGGCTGCCTCTCCCTGCTTAGGCCCCCCAACACTATGGTAAGGGAACCATGAAGACTGATGCTCAGGTTGTGGGGTACAAACAAAAGCGGGGGTGGGGCGGGCAGACCTGAGAAGCTGCTTTTATATGGATCGGATCGACCCCAAGCCAGATCCTGCCTCCATTCACCCCACCTCCCCAGGGCCACAGTGGGTCCTGGCAAGGCTAGGAGGTGGGAGGGCCCCGAAATGAGGGCTGGAACCTCAGAAGCACTGATGAGCTCCCAGGCGTGGTGAGACTGAGCTCAGCCCCTTAGATACGCCAGACGGTGATGCAAAGGAAACTGCCTCCTCCTCCCAGCAGCATCCTTAGTCTCAGTCAGCCCTCCAAGTCCCAGTTCTAGGGCTCCTGGACATATAGGTCAGGGGGAGCCTGGGATTCTTCTCCTGATAGGCCCCCACCATGCTGAGGACCCTGGACATAGCCCTTCTCTTCTCTGGCCTCAGTTTCCTCTATAAAATGAGGAACTGGGCTAAACCAGGTGGCTCATTATGTTAGCCCTCCTCCTGCAAATAGTGCCCAGGCGTCTGGCCAGCATTCTGCGTGCAATTTTAGTATTTGCAAGCATCCCCTGAGGTCCAGATTGACCTCGGGCTAGAAGTCCTGGTCTAGAAGAGCTAAAAAGGCTGCAGTCAGTGTTTAAATGGAAAGGAGGAATTTATACACATGTGCTTGGGTGTCTATGGAGTAGCCCGAGAAGGACATAGGTACCAGTTGTTGCCTCTTGGGAGAGGAGATGGGTGGCTGGGGACACGGGTAGGAAGGAGATGTAATTTCCCTTTTGTGCTGTTAGAATTGTGTCATGTGTGTTATCTTAAGCTTTTTCATTTAGACAATTTCCAGGATTCATAGTTCCATGGAGGGATTATGGAAGGGAGGGAGGATTTTCTGGAAGGTGATGGAGAGTTTAAATGGTGCTGCCAGTCTGGGCTCTGCTAACATCATCCAGCAAGGCTCTTTAGAGACGAGAAGGGGCCTGTCTTTTAGGGGAGCATGTTGGATACAGATGTGTTATGGAGAAAATGGGGTCAAGAGCACAGTCCTAGTTTTTTGCTATGGCTTTTCTGCCCCCTCAAGTTCCCCCTCAGGCCTTGTTATTGTTGGGAAGTCCTACCTGCTGTCTAATCTGAATCCCTCTTAATAATCATATTCATTCCCTTATGTTTCCACTGAGGGTGGACAGAGAAGAAGCAGGAATGGAAGACCCTTTTGGGGGAGGGGTGCTCCCTCTATGTGGTCTGTTCAAACCCAGGAGGACATTTATGAGAGTCCTTTTGTGGAGGAGACAGAAGGCCACCCAGTAACCTCCTACACAGGCACTGTGGGGGAGCGTCACGACCCTCTCCCATTCTCTTGGTCCCTAGTATGGCACCTAGGTGCTTCCTTGGCTGGAAGCATTAGCCCATGACTTGGACTTGGGACTGACCGGATCATGGATGGAGTTCTGGCCTTGGGGTGGCTGAGGGCGGTGGAAGGAGCCAAGATGTTCACTCACTGCCCCACACCCTACCAGGTAGGAGTTCTGGTATTAGAGGCTCCTCCACTTCTGTTCCAAGGTTGGCTTCTGTATCACCGATCTCTGTTGGAGGGAGCCCAGTATTGCCCCCTCTCTTGCAGCCCCTCCCCTTCCAACCCTGTCCAGGTATATCCACAACCACTATTAATGTGATTCAATATTCAAGAGTCTTTATTGAAGACTTGAGATGGGACTTCCATCTCAGAGGATGTGGGAATCCCAGTTCAAATGACACAGGATAAACTGGGAAGGGCCAGGATGGACAGGTTGTGGATATGGGAGTCATGGGTCAAAGTCTTATCCCAGATGGCTCAAGGTACAACGGGCTGCCTGGGCTGGAATCTGGGTCCTCCCCACTTCCATTCTGCTGAAAGCTTCTTGAAGGAGCTGGTTCTCCACTTCAACTTGCTAGAGTCTAGCCTCATCTTTTAGTCAATTGGGAAGGCTTCTCAGAGGGAATCCAGTCCAACTGGATGAAGTACATTCTTCTTTTTGGTCTGAAAAGAAAATTGTCAAGCGTAAAGAAAAATACTTTTTTTTTTTTTTGAGATGGAGTCTCATTCTGTCACCCAGGCTGAAGTGCAGTGGCATGATCTTGGCTCACTGCAGCCTCTGCCTCCCAGGTTCAAGCAATTCTTATACCTCACCCTCTGAGTAGCTGGGATTACAGGCGCATGCCACCATACCCGGCTAAATTAGAGACGGGGTTTTGCCGTGCTGGCCAGGCTGGTCTCGAACTCCTGACCTCAAGTGATCCACCCGCCTCGGCCTCCCAAAGTGTTGGAATTACAGGCGTGAGCCACCATGCCCGGCCAAAAACTACTCTTTGGATGGAGACTTTAGGAGGAGGCAGAGGACAAACTTCCAGCGGTCTTGGAAGGACCTCACGTCCATCAGCCAAGGTGAGGAGCTAGGGAAGGGGTCATCACAAAGGGATCCGCCATGACAGTGGCTTGAGTCTAGGCACCTCTTCCAGGTGCTCTATCCAAGGCAATGGGGGGATGAGGGAAATGCCTAAGGCGGAAACTCAGATCCCAAGAACAGGAGAGATTAGGCAGGGAGCCCAGGGGACTTTTTTCAGGAAGGCAGGGAGCAGGCTGCACTTGGGCTAAGAACCAGCCCAGTAGACTTTTGGTCACTTCCACAGCTCCCATGGCCTCTTCCCCAATCCTGTCTTCAACCTGCAAGATGTTTATCATCTCTCAGACTTTACGCCTACACTGGAGAACATGCCAAGAATTCCACCTATCTGGTCCTCTCTTCTCTCAGTCCCTCCATTTGTGTTTCAGAAGTCAGCACAGCGGGGGAAGGGGACATATGCTTTGGGGTCTACGAAGCCCCACTTGAAGCCCAGCCCAACGTACCAGTCCTGTGACTCTGGGAAAGTGTCTTAGCCTTCCTGAGGCTTTGATTCCTCCTTCATAAAGTGGGGACAGTATCACCTGGTTTTCAGGACTGTTGGGAAGATTAGCTGAGATAATGGCTACGGAGGGGCTTGCACAACCAAATGGGCACAAATCAGGGTCAGCTCCTTCCTTTCTGGGGTGGGGAAGCTATGTCCAGGAAAGGCAAATAAACCCAGTAGGGGCTGCGCAGGAATCAGGTGTCAGGCACAGCTGTGGGCACAGCCTTCCTTTCCTGCCCCATCCAGGGTTGGGAGCCAGCAGCTTTGGAAACCCCCAAAGTTCACCTCCCTTGACTTCTCCAAGAGCCTTAAGATCTGAGAAGAGAATTTCAGAAAGAGGAGGGGATCTCAGCCATGGCCAGGCATGGCCCAGCTCCACTTAGACCAGTGCGGCCTTTCTTCTTCCTAGACTCTCCTCAGCCTCTCCCAGCTCACCTCCCTCCTCCCTGCCCCAGCTCCTCCTTCCCCTACCTTTGCCAGCTCTCCAACCTGGATCTTGACAGTGTGGAGGAGTGGGGATGAGAGGTCCGCCTTGCCCATCGCATCAGGAACCCCTCAAATGTAAGGACTCTGTCTTCTCCAAACCTGGGCTCTGCCAGGACTGTTTCCCTGACTCCCTCTGGCCCTCTTCCTGGCCCGGGCTGGCTCCCAGGTCTCGAGGTGGGCCAGCTGTTCCTGAGTGCCCCTCTAAGTCTGCCAGTGTCTCTCCTTCCATACTCCCTTGCCCATTCCTTGCTCTGGATCCTCAGCCCACCTGGGAGTCCTGCTATTCCTTGAGTGGCTAGATTTGGGGGAACGACAGAAGAGACTGGTGTCTGTCAGGGCCTGGGAAGGGGTGGTGGATGCAGCTCCATGCGGTGCCCTCCCCTGGGTGGGGAAGGAGGAGTGCAGATGGAACAGCCTCCCGCCTGTTACACCCTCCCAGCCCCAGACAGAGCCAAGCTCTCCTAGCAACGGTACAGTAGCTGGGAAGTAAGTGGGGTGGGGGAACAATGATATCATAAATTATCCCCAGCCCCTCCCTCCCTCCCAGCCCACCCTTCCTCAGTTGAGAATGGCTTCCTTTTTCTCTCCACCTGCTCCTCATTCAGGATTCCCTCAGCAAAGCTAGCCTCTGCTTAGTGCCCCTTATAGATGCCCCTCGAGGCCAAAGTGACCATTCTCTGCCTTCCAGTTGGGGTCCAGAAGGAGGGAACTCTCACTATCCCAGGATCTGAGGCCCTGTTGGAACGTTCCCCGCAAGGCAGGAGCTGGGAGACTGGCTTCCAAAGGGGGATCCCAGAGGGCCTGGGAGACTATTGCTATTCCATGGTCTCCGGCTCCTGACTCTTTCTGGGGTGCTGATGGGGGCACAGAGGGGGAATTTCAAAGCATTATGTGGCATTTACTCCTCTTCTGTAAACAGAAGGTTTGGGTGGGGGCTCCCAAGACTTTAAGGGGCACTCAGACCTCTCACCAAGCTAGGCAAGTCTCAGTTTCCCAATTCTAATAGCTGGAGTCCAGGAACCCTTTTTTTTTTTTTTTTTTGAGACAGAGTCTCGCTCTGTCGCCCAGGCTGGAGTGCAGTGGCGCAATCTCGGCTCACTGCAAGCTCCGTCTCCCGGGTTCACACCATTCTCCTGCCTCAGCCTCCGAGTAGCTGGGACTACAGGCGCCCGCCACCACGCCCAGCTAATTTTTTGTATTTTTAGTAGAGACGGGGTTTCACCGTGTTCGCCAGGATGGTCTCGATCTCCTGACCTCGTGATCCGCCCACCTCGGCCTCCCAAAGTGCTGGGATTACAGGCATGAGCCACCACACCCGGCCCAGGAACCTTTATGAAGTCACTAAAGCTAGGTGGCATTCCTTCCTTACCTCTCAACTCAGCCATGCCAAGCCAAGAACCAAAGAGTTGGTGCTATAGCCGTATAGATCTTGGTTAGACATGGAGAAGGACTTCCCAAGACAGGAATAAGCAAGATCATGGAATTTCCTGGTTGGAGAGAGAAAAAGTCTGTCGTAGTAGCAGGAAACTGGATGGGAACCTCTTGAATTCTATCTCATTAATTCTTTCTTAGCCACATTAAATAACATGTAGTGTCTGGCACACAGCCTGACACATAGTAATCCTCCACTTAGACTATTTTAAAAAATCATGTTATTATGAATTTTTATTGGATGGATATCAGGAGAAAGGGATAAATCCCTGGAGACCCATCTCCCACCCTCTAGGAACCCCACAGGAAAATCCAGATAGGAGCTAGTGCTCTGAGGTACAATATGGCAGCCAATTGTCATGGCAACAGCAGAAGAAGGAGTCTGGTTGGTTGTGGGGGCGGTGCTGGGAAGCCAGCTGGTGCCAGATGGACAAACCCAGCAGAAGGCATCCCCAGCCGGGTGAAGCTGATGCCCCGTGCCCAGGGCTCAACCTCCATATGCCAGCCTCAGCCTGGTCCTTCCCTCCAGGCCTAAAGGCCCCATTGCTGTCTGTGGGGGATGATGCCAAAACCATTCCTCCTCCTGACTCTTGCTTGTATAACAAGGAATGACTGCTTGGAGACAAAAGACTGTCCTGCTGAAGGTCCCCCTGGCCCATAGGCTGATGGATCTAAATAGGTCTGAATTATGCTCACTCCTGATGATGCTGAGGAGCCATCACATCGGGGACTTGAGAGGTCCTGAGCAGCAGGATGCACAGGCACCGTTCTGTACACCCGGTGGAGATTCCACAATGGCTTGTGCTGCCTGGAGGACGAGGAGATGAGGGCTGCAGGGAGGGAGCAGGGCAGGTTAGGGGCAATGTGGCTGAGCTGCACCCTACCTGTCCCCTCCTCCTGGTATGTTGGGCAGCATTCGCACCAGGCCAGTGGATAAAAGAAGCTGCCATCATGGAGTTCACCACCTAATTGTTAACAACGGGTCCCTCTTGAAACAGCCTCAGCAAGATGCTCACCTCCTTCAGACCACGAAAGCCCCAGCCACGGAGCCCAGCCACATTTCTCAGTCAGGCCTCTGTGATGGACTGCACCCGATGATCCATGGCCCTCACAACCCCCCTTCCTTGATTGCCCCCACCTATCTCAATGGCCCCATAACTGCGTCCCTCTGCACTTAGCATTTAACACTAAACTTCTGCACACAGCCTTAGAAAACACTCATTCCCATCATCCTGTTTGATCTTCAGGATAACCAAGGAAGGCAGTTAGGGTCCAAAGACATGAAGGGACTTGCCTAAGGTCACCCAGCTGGTAAGTGGGGGAAGCCAGAATTTGTATCCTGACCAGCCTATCCAATTTCAGAGTCAAAAACCAAAAGCTCCTTCTTTTGCTGTCCTTCCTGTGGACAGAGCCCCACTGACTATCAAACCCAGAGCAGCCTGCAAGCTGAGGTGGTGTCCACCAGCATTCTGCTGCTTCATGCACCCTGAACCCAAACATTCACTAGAAGGGCCAGTGCAGGCCGGGCACAGTGGCTCACACCTGTAATCCCAGCACTTTGGGAGGTCAAAGTGAGCAGATCACTTGAGGTTAGGAGTTCGAGACCAGCCTAGTCAACATGGAGAAACCCTGTCTCTACTAAAACTACAAAAATTAGCTGGGTGTGGTAGCAGGCACCTGTAATCCCAGCTACTCCGGAGGCTGAGGCAGGAGAATCGCTTGAACCTGGGAGGTGGAGGTTGCAGTGAGCTGAGATCGTGCCACTGCACTCCAGCCTGGGTGACAGAGCAAGACTCCATCTCCAAAAACAAACAAACAAACAAACAAACAAACAAAAAAACCCAGTAAAATCCAGTGTGCCCAACAAGGTCTTGGAGGTGGGGGGATGGGAGAAAGGTCTCTACACATTGCTGATTAGCAGTAGGTGACACTGAGGCCAGGCCAGGAGAGGAGCCTCTCCCAGGGAAGGCAAGAGTGGGTGTGGAGACTAGGGTAGCTTTGGGACTCCTTTTTAGCTATGGTCCATCTTGTCTTTCCATCCTCTCAACACAGCCCTCCCAGAAGCGGGAGCACTGTGCAGGAGCTGGAGGGAGACCCCATGCTGGGAAGATGAGAGATGCTCAAGCAGGGTCAGTCCCAAGCAGGGCCAGTCCCAAGCAGGGCCAGTCCCAAGCGGGATCAGTCCCAAGAGCGTCAGGAGACAGCATGTATAAGGAGGGGAAGGAAGGCTGGAGAGGCCTGGCAGGATCAGGAGTTATAGCAGGGAAGACATGGGGAGAAGGCAGGGGCAGGTCAGCGCCTTGGTGCTGGGGCCCTGGGGCCTTGGTTGGATGATGGAGAGGAGCCCATCCTGGGGACAGCTGGACCAGACCATGGACGGCCTCACTGTGAGACCCTGGCCTGGTCTCAGCTTCTCTCTCCTTCCTGCCCAGACCTGGTTAAAGCCTGAGGCCACCTCTCAGCCCTCCCTTCCTCCAGCCCCATTCCACCCCACTCCCTGGGAGTTAAGCCCCCTCACCTGACAGGGCCACTTCCATGGCCACTCACAGAGAAGTCTTTGTGCACAAGCTGGGCCTGGGGGATGGGTGGTGGTGGGCACTCCCACTTACATTCCGCCCAGCGGCCAGCAGCAGCCTCACCATCTTCCCATCTGCCTCTCCAGCCTCTCATCCCCTTTCTTGAGGAAGAATTCCCTCGGAGCCTTGGCCCTGGCTACTACCTTACCCCTAACTCCCTCCCTCAGGATGGTTCCAGGACTGAGCTCCTTCTCTGCTGCTTTGCTCCAGCTCCCTGAGCCACACAGCCCTGACCACTGAACCTTTTTTTTTTTTTTTGAGACAGAGTCTTGCTCTGCTGCCCAGACTGGAGTGTAGTGGTGCGATTTCAGCTCACTGCAACCTCTGCCTCCCAGGTTCAAATGATTCTCCTGCCTCAGCCTCCCAAATAGCTGGGATTACAGGCATGGGCCACCATGCCCAGCTAATTTTTGTATTTTTAGTAGAGACAAGGTTTCACCATGTTGGCCAGGCTGGTCTCGAACTCCTGACCTCAGGCGATCCACATGTCTTGGCCTCCCAAAGTGCTGAGATTACAGGCTTGGGCCACTGTGCCCACCCTCTCTCCCTCCCTCCCTCCCTCCCTTTCTTTCTTTCTTGTAAGAGAGCTCAGAGACCAGCTTGTTGTCCCACAAAGTCAGAGCCAGTATCCCTGTCCCCCAAACCCCAGCAGCCCATCCCCTGCCCTGACGTCAGGGTGCTCACTGTGCTGAGGGACACCAACCTCCTCTTCTCCACATCTCTCCCCAGAAAGCTTCCATAAGCTTGCTGCCCCACCATGTGGAGGGGGAAGGAGGGATTCTGAAGGCGGGTCGTAGAGACATCCCTTCCTCAAGTGGCTTCCAGGTCTTTCATATGTCCTTCATTTGTTTGGAACTAGCTGAGAGTCATTTAAGTGTCTGGCTGGGCTCAGTGGACAACCAGATGCCGGAGTCCTCATCCCTCCTAGGAGTGGTTATGTGTTGCTCTCCAGCCACGCCCTACACCTGGCACCTCTGAGGCTATCAGTTAACTGCCCCAGCCTCCCTGGTATAGCACATAAGGCGCTTTACAGAGGAACTCCTACCGCTGTTTCCCTTCTCCTCCCAGCAGACTCCCTGCGATGGCCATGCTAGTGTCCAAACATACCCTGCTCTTCCTTACCTCTCTGCCTTCTTGAATGCTGTGGACTGTCCACCATTCACCTCCCCAGACTCAGTAGACTGCCAAATGCCTGTTTTATCTCGTATCGCTTATTCCTTGGCATCCTCCAGGAAGCCTTCCTGCGCTCCCCACAGGTCTGCAGGACAATGCTTTCCAGACTGTCTCCTAATCATTCGTGTGTCTGCCTCACCCAGTAGACTGCCAGTTCCTCAGAGCAGCGTTGTATTCCATGCTCCCCTTGAGCATAGCTCCTCTCACAAAGGAGACCCTCAGTGAATGAATGCCCTGACATGGAGGCAGGGGTACCAGAGGGAAGGGTATGGATGAGAGAGGTGCTACACAGGAAGAAGTGATGGGCTTTGATGTGGCTGATTTGGATGTGGGGACAAGTCCAGGAAAATATTCAGGAGTTGAACCTGGGGGCCTAGGATTTTAATGAGGCCACCGACAGAGGTAGGGCAGCAGAAGCACAATGCGGAGGGAGCATCCAAACTGCCTGGGGAATGGCCCACCTCCCGGGTTTTGGTGGGAAGTGGTACTTCTATGCCACTACAGAAACTAAAAACACAGGTACTCTCTGGGCCCTCCTTGCAGCTAGAGCCTAGGCATGTGATCCAGGCTTGGCCAAGCAGATATACGGTTCTAATCCTTGAACTGGGGACAAATGGCAGGACCACAGGTGGTAGTTGGCAGTTGGGGGTGTCAATCCAGAGTTTAAAAGAGGTCAAGACTAGGCTGGGCGCGGTGGCTCACCCCTGTAATCCCAGCACTTGGGGAGGCCGAGGTGGGTGGATCACAAGGTCAAGTGATTGAGATGATCCTGGCTAACACTGTGAAACCCCGTCTCTACTAAAAATACAAAAAATTAGCTGGGAATGGTGGCGCACACCTGCAGTCCCAGCTACTCAGGAGGTTGAGGCAGGAGAATCGCTTGAACCCAGGAGGGTTGCAGTGAGCCGAGATTGCGCCACTGCATTCCAGCCTAGGTGACAGAGCGAGACTCCATCTCAAAAAAATAAATAAATAAATAAATAAACAGGTCAAGACTAAAGAAACGAGGGAGAGAGGCTGGGTGCAGTGGCTCACACCTATAATCCTGGCACCCTGGGAGGCCAGAGAGGGTGGATCACCTGAGGTAGGAGTTCAAGACCAGCCTGGCCAACATGGTGAAACCCTGTCTCTACTAAAAATACAAAAATTAGCCTGGTGTGGTGGCACGTGCCTGTAATTCCAGCTACTCAGGAGGCTGAGGCAGAAGAATCGCCTGCACCTGGGAGGCAGAGGTTGCAGTGAGCTGAGATTGCACCATTGCACTCCAGCCTGGGTGACAGAGCAAGACTCTGCCTCAAAAAGAAAAAAAAAAAAAAGAAAGAAAGAAAGAGAGAAAAAAAGAAAAAAAAGAAAGGAGGGAGAATTTATAACTTCAAGTGATGGCTGAAGTGATAAAAGTGGTGAGAAGAGTGAGAAGGAAGAGAAAACAAAGTGCTACCAGCAGAACCTGGGGACCCCTTCTAGTTAAGGAACTGGTCCATCTGGAGGACTGAATGAATGGAACCAAGAACAGATGATCATGGATATAACAGAATAACCGAAAGTCAAAGGAAAAGACTGAGAAAATAGCATAAAATTTTCCATAGGTCAAGGAGGACTGGGCTTGGGAAGGGCCAGAGGTCTTTGTTGAGGAGGCTATGAGTGGCCTCTGAAAAGGTGCAGTTTTACCAGAGTTATAAAGATGGAAACCAGAGTGCTGGGCTGAGGAGAGAAGGTGGAGCATTTCCTCAAGTACACAGTCACCTTTCACAGGCCCCAGAGAGACCCTCAAACTGGCAAATGATACTGCCTGGCCACATCCTACCCTCTCACTCCTCCTGCTGATATTCCCCATTCTGATTCCTCCAGTACTTTTCTTATTACTCACAGTCCTCTAAGTCCTCTGGGAACTAAGCCACGTGCTGAGGCCTCTCTACCACCCCTGCTCCTGTGCTCAACCTTACATCTTTTCTGGGGGCCGCCATTCCTGGTCTTTCCCTCCTTCCTTCTCTCTCCATCCTCTCTTCCCAATTCCATTAGCAGGAAGATTCAACAGTATTTCTGGTCAGCCAGGAAGTCCTTCTTAGGGCCTCAGTCTCTTCCATGTCCACTAACCAGAGCAGGCTTTCAGTGCACACCTGGTCAGGCAGCCATCTTACAGGCGCCAGTTACCTAAGATGGCGGCCTCCCTCACCCTCCGCTTCCGTTCCCACAGCTTTGCCTCCTACCCCTGCCTCTTTCTTTCCGAAGCCTCAGCCCAACAAGGTGGGGGGCCAGGCTGGGGAGCCAAGGCCGGGGGAAGCAAGACAAAAAAGGACAGAAAAGCTGGCCCCTTGGCATCTCTCTTTGGCATTTGAGTCCAGCTCAGGGAGGGAGGGCAGAAAGAAAGAAAGTAGTGTAAGTTTTTATTTCTGTCCTCTTCCTGCCACCTCCCCCTAGTCCCTCCCCCAACACTTTGATGAAAACAAAATCTCTCCCTTTTTTTCTCTTCTCCAGCCCCCCTCCCCTTTTTTCCTGGCTTCTACCATGAGCCTCCTGGAATGCAAATGAACTGTATTATGCAAATGTATGCAAATCAGGCTTAACGAGCGGAAGGAGGGGGCAGAATGCCTAATGAGTAATGGCGGAGGGTGCAGATGGAGGGTGGCAGGAATGGCCCCCTCCTCTTCTCTGTTCCCACAGCCTAGAGGTTTGCTGGAGGTAGCCGGGTGTCCCTCACTTCTGGGAAAGAGTAGAAGGTCAAAGCCCCATCGCTTCAGCTGAGAAGTCCTGGGATGTCCTTGGCTGTGGTAGGTGAGGGGCAGGCGAGCTTGGGAAGAGAGGGGGTTAAGTATAAGGGGCTGGTGCTCACTTGCATTACCTTGCCCAGAGACACTGCATGCACCAGCTTCCTTGCCTATGTGGCCTGCCGATGGCAGAACCCTCAGCTTCCAGTGCTGAAAAGAGGGTGACGCTTATGCATGCCATGGCTTGTGCATCAGAAAGGAGGATTCTCAGGGGAAGATTCCCAGCCAGACCCAGGTTCTTTCTGGGGGTGGGGGTGAAAACTGTCTCTCTTTGTACTTTGGGAGTGGGGGGGAGGTTGCCATGGCAACATAGCATGGAACACCCACCTCCCCAACATCCAGCCCCAGAGGACCTAGGAGTTGGGGGGGGGATAATGGATTGACACCCCCGATGCCCCCACCACCTGGCACTGCCAGCCGGAGATGGCAGCATCAAATCCTAGAGAGAATGGTCCCTTTGTTTGTAGGCTCACGGTGTTGGGGGAGCAGGCCTGGGCACACAGAAGGGCCTTTCCCAGGCCCCGTTCCAGTTTGCGTGACTCCCACTGGCCTCTGGAGACTACTTGTGGCCATCCACTGGCCTCTGTGTCCTGGCAGATGGTTGCCCCCTTGCCTTTTCTCCCATGGGCTTGCCAGCTACTGCTAGGTATGCCCTGTCCCTGAGGCCTTCCCTCCAAACCACTTCAGACAGAGGTAGCAGTCTGTTCCACCTTTTCCTGGCTTTCTTGAACACCTCACATGCCCAGTCATGCATCCTGTGGAACAGGGGCAACCTGCAAACTCCCCCAACCAGCAACAGCCCCGCTCCACCCAACCGAGGCAGAAAGACTCCTAAAGGAGGTATCAGACAGATAGAAAGGGCCAGGCTGAAATTCAGGAGCCTGGATCTTGGCATTTCTGCTAACCAGCTGGGCAACCTGATCACACCTCTTCTACTCCCATGGGATCTGTGAAATGAGGAATATAGGAATGATGATATCTAAGGCTCATTTCAGCTCTACCAGATCTATGCCCTCCGTATCTTACATGACCTAGGTTAAATCATTCTTGAAATATAACTTTCATTCTTCCTACTACTGGAGCAGCCCTTCTCATTCAGACTTCCAAACATGAAGACAAACCCAATTGCCCAGAGACAGAATGCCAACTTCCCTCAGCCTTTGCCTCTCCCTGAGACTCCACGGCTGACTGCAAACAAATCCCACAGATTCAAAAATTTAGAGTCTTTGATAGCTGACTGTACAGACAGGAGGGTCCCTCCTAACCCTCTCAAAGGGGGTCAGCACAGCCATCTCACTCACCGCCCGGGAGCTGTCCGTGGTGCTGGATGTGGCTCTGTCGTCCACAAGGAGGAAGGAGGGTGGGAGGGTGTTGGAGCACCCACCCGCCCCAGGTGAGAAGCTAAAGGGAAGAGAAGAAGCAAAAACATTTGGAAACAGTAAGAAAAGGGAAAGAAAGATGATACCTGAAGAAAGTTTCTCCTCTCTGAAGACCTCCAAATCGTCAATATTACTTTGAGGAAGGAAAAGCACAAAAGTCATCGAATCTCTGATAAGTTAGCGTGTTCTTCCTCTAGATCCTATTTGGGCATCCACAGGGAGGTGGAATCATAGTCCCTTCCTTTGGGGAAGAGCTCAGATTGAGGTGGGAGATAAAGTACAGATCTCTAAATTCCGTTCTAAATTCTAAGGCTCCTACAAGGAATTTAGAAATAATAATTAAAAAGATATACAACCTGTCTGATAGTATTATAGATATCAGGAGTTTGGGAGGAAAGGCGGGGAAAGGCCGGGGCGTGTTTGTGTGTGCACAGTCTGTTCCACCTACACAGGCATGTGGGTACATGCATACGTGTGTGTGTGTGTTTCCCAGGTGGAGAGGTGAGTCTGCATCAGTGGTTCATAACTTCAGGTGCACATTAAATAATAATGATGCCTAGGCATCATTTCCTCATACTCTGATTTCATGGGTCTAGGGCTGGGCCCAAACATCAACATTTTTAAAAAAGCTCCCCAGGTGAATCAGTGCATAACCAAGTTGAGAATCACTGATCTAGAAGAAAGCAGGTCAGAAAAGGTGCAGGGATGAAGTATGATTAGCTGGAGGAAGAGGCAAAGCAAAGATCCTTAAAGAAGAAGGGAATGAATAGGGAGGAGAAAGACAAGCATGTAACTCCTCTCTCCTGGGAGCTCCTGGATGGCCCCTAGGCCTGGCCTGGAGATGAGACTGGCTCAGGTGTTGGCTTGTCTCCTCTGTGCTGTAGAAGCTCAAACCCACCCTAAGGCAATGAGACAAACTGTCTCCCTACTGCAGTCCCTTGTGCAGCAAATGGGTGCAATGACCCTAAGGGGGTGCTGCTGCTCCCCTTTACCCAGAGGGTCCCCAGGGAGGCGGCTGTGGAAGGTAAACAGCAACAATGGTCCCTTTCAGTGTCCAGACTCCAACCCTTCAGCCCAATTAGCAGACACAGCAAACAGCAATTCAGCAGCCTTCAGCCGCTGTCATAACAAACTCAGAGCTGCCTTAATGGGGGGATTAGGGCAGGAGGAGGAGGGGGTGTCACTTCGGCCCTGGGAGAGCCTGGGTGGCAAGGAGGGGGTTCCCCTTTTCTCCTTATCTATCCTATCTAAATACGCACCCACCCACCCTTCCTTCCATAACTCTGCTCCTCATTCTCCTCAAAGCCCCAAGAATGCTTTTATAGTTTTGTCTGCTCCTTCCCTCCAGTGATTTGAAGGAAGGTGAAAAAATAAATAACCAGATTCCAACTTTCAAACCTTGAACATGCAGACCTCAAGAAGGACTTTCAGACATAGGGGCCTGTGTGTCTCTGGTGGGTTACCAACCTCAGGAATCGTATTGGGGACTGGGGGGATGTTGGTTTGTGAGGTGAAGGCAGAGAAGACATCCCTTCTTAAAGTCACTCAATTATGAAGACAAGTCTGCATGCTGATAGGCAGGTTTATAGGATTTGTTAATTATAGCCACTACCTAACTTGTCCTTTAATTTAATAAACTGTGTTTTTAGTTACTTAGAATCCAGGAGCTTAATGGCATAAACTTGAAATTATCATTTACACATGCTGTATTTATCTATGTAAGTCAGTTTACCCATCCTAAGTGCTCTTACCAATAAGTCTTAATATCCATTAAGGAGAAAGAAAACAATGGCCATTCTGCCACGTGGACTGCAACCTCTTCCCTTTATCAGACTTCCCAAGGGCTGTGCTTCCTCTCCCAAGTCTTCAGATACTTCCTACCTAGGTCCCCGGGAGTCTCACCTTGACTCCCAAAGCTGGAAAAGGAGGAAGTTCCTCAAGTTAAATGTCATGAGATCCTCAGTCAGGAACACGCCCGAGAGCTTCCCTTTTTACATTCTGAAACCAATCATATGCTATCAGTCTTTCCAAACTGTAGCCTTTAATCTTTCTGCAATCTAAGAATTACCCTTTAGCCATGAGTGTCATAACAGTATACGATCTTTTATATAGAATTCTTCATTTTCTGCACACAATAATCCTAAGGGTTTCTTATTCTCATTATACAAATATCAGAATTGAGGCTCAGAGATTAGCGTGCTTGATAAATGAAAACACCCAAACATGAACCTTGGTTTGGTCAGATTTGCTGTTTCTATTTCTGTCTCTCCCACGGTTTGCTGACTAGGATGATTCCTGTGACTGTAAGAACTTATCAACAAAACACTTTCCATGCCTGGAATTGGGCGGGAGGAGAATTTGTCCCAGAGTGAGGGTGTGGCTGATAATGCAACACTTGGGTCAAATATTTGAGAGAAAATTGCCTTTGGCTTCCTGGACCTAGAATTCAATAGGAGGGTATTAAAATGAGGGACTGAGGAGAGAAATGAATAAAGAAGTCAGCTTAGAATTTGGTTTCCAGTAAAAATAGTAATGTAGCAGTATCTAAAGAATAGAACTGAAAATTCTTAGACACAGGCAGAGGTGTGATTATACAAGAGAGGAAATTTCCTAACTGGTAACTCTGGTTAGGGCTTTCTGAGCCCCTTTTAACATGGCTTCCCTGCACTCCCGTCCCACAGTTCCCCTGTGGGGTTCAGTTGGAGGAGATGCGAGCTGGTACAGAGCGGGTGGGGAGAACTCAGCAGTGTCACTGTGATGTCTGCATTTGGTAACCTCCTTCCAAATCCAAGAGTGTCTGTTCCTCCAGGTGTCCCTAATGTCACGACCGAGCTTCCCACCCACCATGGAGGCACACACATCCGACCTCACACCAGGTCACACACCACTCAGTTTCTCACCCTCATAAAGCAGACACACACAGCTCACAAACACAGTCACCCATCACTCTCCTGACAACCCCACCCACACACCCACACGCACACACCATATGTTCACATAAGGCAGACACAAACCCTCACCCCCACATCCCTCCTGGGCTCTATTCCTCCTTTCCACTGAGGTGCTGGTTTTGTAGGGCATCAGTTCTCAGCCCCCCAGTTCCCTCTATTCTCCTTTGGATATCCTGAGGTAGCTCAAATGCGCTACCTCAGGAGACAACAATAATGATGTAAGCCCACCGTGGTTACTGATACAGGTTCTAAGTCTCATGTGAATGAGCCTCAGTGGATCCCAAATTCACATTTCCAACAAGCTACATGAAAGGTTTTTGTTGTTGTTGTTGTTTGTTTGTTTGTTTTTAAAAGAATCCTATCTTTCTTGGTGCTGCTTCTCTCATCCCAGCTCCCAGCCCCTGCTCACAGGCAGGGCTTTTCTCTTGGTGCGCCTTCCCCCTCCTGTGCCGCATGTCCTCCAATCTTAGCTCAACCCCGTCTTACCCTCCCTGCCCAATCTCTCTCCAGTTGTTCCCACAGGCAAGTGCAGTAGAAAAAGCACTGGGTTGGGTTAGGCCAGGCACAGTGGCTCACGCCTGTAAACCCAGCATTTTGGGAGGCCAAGGCGGGCAGATCAAGAGATCAAGATCATACTGGCCAACATGGTGAAACTCCGTCTCTACTAAAAAAAAATACATACAAATTAGCTGGGCATGGTGGTGCGTGCCTGTAGTCACAGCTACTGGGGAGGCTGAGGTAGGAGAATTGTTTGAACCCAGGAGGGGGAGGTTGCAGTGAGCTGAGATCACATCACTGCACTCCAGCGTGGTGACAGAGTGAAACTCCATCTCAAAAAAAAAAAAAAAAAAAAAAGAAAGTAAGAAAAAGCGTTGGGGCACTGGGTTGGAAACCACTGAGTAACATTAGCAACTCATTTGAGTCCGTGGTTTCTCATTGGTAAAATGGGGTTAATAACAACTATCTCACAATGTTGAAAGAGCAAAGAAAGGGATGCAGGCCTAGTGCCCAGGAAGTAGTGTTAGGAATGATTAGTCCTCGCCTAAAACCTGCTCCCTTTCTCCCTAATCCAGTCTCCACCTGCCCCTCCCCCAGAAAACCCAAATCCAAATGGCTGAGAAAGTAAGAAGCTACTAATCTCGCCTTCCTCTAAATCGCTAAAGGAAGAAGACATATGTATTCTAGGCTCCCTGAAGCACAATTTTTTTGAGTTTGGATTCTCTGATATTTCTCCCACATAATATATAATTGAATCATTATCTTCTAGCTATAAAATCAGGTCCTGGGAGGAAATGTTAAATTTACACAGGAAACTGGAGTCAGTCAAGGTCATTTTGTCCAGTTCTTCCACCCCCTTATTACTCCTTCCTGCCCCGTGTGGTGGAAAGCCAGGTGCAGGCGTATGGGATGTGGAGCTGCAGTAAATGCAGAGGGGGCTACTTCTAGCTTTGGCTACGTTGACTTCTATTCCACAAAGTGACTCTAGACTATACTCCTTTCAACTGCACCTAAACACTCTTTCGCTTAAAATATTTAGGTCAAGCCAGATAAATAGATTCTTTTAGAAAAGTCCCTGATTAATCTAATTCTTTGCTTTCTCTGGGCAGCATAGATACTAAGCTACACATTCCTTTGTGTTTGAGATCCTCAGAGCTTCTCGAGGCCATTTGTTCTTGGAGATGATTTCCAAGAGTGAAGATGGGGTGGAAAGGTTAGGTGTCCTAAAAAGCCCCAACTCAGCCCCTCTGGTCAGTAATGACAGAGCAGCATAAGGATCTTTCAAAGAGATTAGCCTCAGGTCCTGGGGCGGAAGGAGGAAGGCGAATGCGAATGGAACCGAGATTGCTCTGCACTCCACTGCCTCAGAACCCAGACTGGGAAAAAGGTTCTTCTGCCACCCTGCTTACATTTTTGAGCAATCCTCCCACCCCCAGCACCTTCAGTTCTATCTCCACCTATTTTCACATAGACACCCCCATCTTCCAACCAAGCTGGATAGCCCTACATGGCTTTAAGGAGCCGACTTAAGCAAAGACCAGTGTTCTCAGGTGACTTCCTCCAAACTCCCCCACCCAGCCATAGCTGTGGACAGCCTGTGGGAAACTGTTCATCAGCTCCCGCTGGAGGGAGAGGCCTGAGCCGGGAGCCGAAATAACTCTGCAGCTAGATTTCAACTGATTCTCCCTTGGATCAGTTTCCCAATCAGTGACCCAGACTGCCAGAAAAGGCCCCATCCTGAGCGGGGACCACCAGAGGGCACCACAATGAGGCTTCCTTGCTCCCCTCCAACTCTGCTGGGGGAAAAACATGGCACCTGGCTAAAGTGAAATGGGACTGTGACTCCTACCTGTGCCGACTGGGGTGCTGGGGGGTGAAATGTCGCCCGAACCAGTGAAGTCTCTGTCCTCCTCTTGTGTCCTCTGGTGCTGGTCAGTCCTCGCGGTTCTAGCCCCTCGCTCAAGCCTCCCCCTCCGGCCCTTGAGACCGGCTTTCTCCGGGCCCCTCTGCGCAGTGTATGGGGTTATTTTTACTTTCGGTTATCTAGCTTTATGAAGACTCCACACCACTCATACAGCTAGATAACCAAAGATAACAACCAACCCCGCCTCCTGGCTGCTGTCGCCGCCTCTTCCACGCAGCCTCCCGGCCGCCGCCGCCGCCGCCAGCACCTCCTTAGCTTCCCGGTCGCCCGCCAGCGGGAGTAGGAGGGAAGGGACACGAGTGGAGTTGGAGGGGAGAGTGAAGAGTGAAATGAAGTCCGAGACAAAACAACAACAAAAACCTCAGACACCGGGATACAGACACGACAGAGACCGAAAAAGGCGTGGAAAGGACGCAATGACCGGTGGCGTCGAAGTCCGGGAGTTGACCCCGACCCAGACCCAAAAAGCTTCTGGTACCCCATTTCCCGCTCTCTCATTCGGGCCAGGAGCAAGAGTTCCGCTGGTCCCAGGTGGAAGGGACGCGCGGGCTTTTCGTGCCACCCGGGAAGACCGCAGGGACCCAGGCAGAGGCCTCCCCAGCCTCTCCGTTTCTCCACTGCCCTCCTCCGGAAGATCGAGGGCGCATCCGACAGCCAGAGCCCTGCCTTTGGCGGAGCCCGAGCCTGGCGCGGGATGGAAATGGGGAGCCGCGGCTCCGGCCCGGCCACGTCGCCAACTCAGAAGGGCGGTGGAAGCGAAGCGGAGCCCGTGTCGGGGAAAGAGCTGGATCCAAAAGGCCGACGAAAAGGGGAAATGGGCAGCCAAACCCAGGAGGTAAAAACCCCGGAGATGCCCTAACAGGAAGCAGGGAAATCCCGGCGACCCAAAGAGAGGGGAAAGGCTGTGGGGGGAGGGTGGGGGCGACCCAGAGACTCCCAAGCAAGTCTCTCGAGGAGAGAAGGAAACGGCAGAGACCCCACCCGGGAAGAGATCCGGGAGAGTACCCAGGAGAAGGGCGGAGGAGAGGAAAGCAGAGGGCGACCGGGCAGGTGACCAGAGTCCCAGGCCCTGCAGAGCCCCAGAGAAACGGCTTTGTGCAAAGAGGACCAGAGATCACCCAGGGTTGTGAAAATGGCCGGGGGTTCGAGGCGAGCGGTACCCTAGGGGTGGGTAGGGGGTGCGATCAGCAAAGGGAAACCGCAGCCCCGAAGAGGGTGGGGGCTCGGCCGGCCCCTCGTGGCGGACGCGCAGGCACGCCGGATTCCGAGGCGCTCTCCCACCTCGTGCCCCATGCTAGCCAGGCCACTTACATCGAGCCCAGGGTGCCCATCCGTGCTCTCCCGCGCGGTCCTCCCTGCCAGTTCCCGCCCCTGGAGCGCCAGGGCCCTGAGTCCCAGATGTCGGGGCTCAGCGGACGCCGGACAGAGGAGCCCGCCGTGCTCTTAGCCTCCGTTGAGCCTAGGCGAGCAGGGTGGAGCGAGTCTCACCTCCTCGCTCCCTCCTCTGCCTCTGCCGCGGCTCTGGCCCGGGCGCGCTCCGGCTCCGGACTTTTCATTCATCCTTTCACACTCCCTCCCCAGGCCATCCTCTGATTGGCTCTACCGCGTCTGACGTCACCGGCTCGTTCCCCACCGGCCCCGCCCCTCCCCCTTCCCCGGCCGGCCGGGGAGCGCAATTGGGGCGCCCTTCCCCCCCGGAGAATGGGGATGGGGGGACTACTACGTCTCTGTGCTGATTCTCAGCCTCCTCTGCCTCACTCACCCCGAGACCCGCCTGCCACCTCCAATCCATTGCCATTTGTGGTTTTGATCTCCAACCTCACTCATTTTGTAGGTTCTACATATTCCATTTTGGCCCTAGGTATGCTGCACCAACACCAGGGCACAAAGATAGAAAAGAGGCCGGGTGAAACCCCCTCAGAAAGAACCAGATGACTGCAGACTCTACTCCTACCTGCCTCCTGCCATCAGAATATTCTTTGTGCTTCTTGGGTTCTGATCCTTAGCAGACTGTGATCTTAACCTTTTAGAATGGGCAGGAACCTGTCTTGCTGGTTTTCAACCCAAAACAATGAGGGAAAGATTCTGAAGTTTAGGATTCCTACAGGGAGATGCGGGTGTTGAGCGGTGCTGAGCCCCCTTTTCTGCCTTGCAGAAACTGGAATATCTCTTGAATGTGTTCGCAGCACCAAAGTTCCAGGTAGGGAAGGCTGGGGTGAGGATTCCAGCTGGCATCAGCCAGGGCAAGACCCACAGATTTTCATCCAGCCATGGAGGCCCTTGTTAGCGCCTTCTTACCCTTCCCCAGCATGGTGAGACTCTGACCTCTAGCCCATGGTCCAGCTCCAGGTGTGTCTGGAGAGCTGGGGTTATGGGAGGAGGATCGCCCTCCAGCAAGGTTCCGTCTGAGACTTTGCCGACCTGGCTCCTTATCTGGCACAGCGCGACATTCCTGGCTCAGCCTCTCTGCGCTGGGAATCAGGGCTGAATAATGCCTGGTCTCAACCTTGAGAGGTATATACTAGGCGGCAGGCAGGATCCAAATCCCGCTGTCCAGTAGAGCTGGAAGAACGAGCTGTGGGCCCCTACCTGAGGTCTGCCAGGGAGCAGCTCGAATTCCTGGTCCCAAGCCACCCTTCTACCCACTCTACTCTCCACTGCCTTACTAAAAAAAAACTATGACTCAGATACCTGGAGCCTGTCAGCCAGATTAACCTGGGCCAGCTCCTATAACCATTGGTCCCTGAACACTAGGCCACCAGGGGCATGCACCAGGGGATGACCAGTTTTGTCATCAGTCCCCATCGGATTGTTTTATCTGCCTGTCTGCACAGCCCAGGACAAAGCCAAGCCTGAAAGCTGTTCTTGGTTAGATGCAAGCCTGTGGGCAGTGGGTTTAATTCAGTGCATCCCCCAAAGATTGGAGAATGTCTGAATAATCGCTTCCACTGATGTTGGCAACATGACTGCTGGGTGGGAGGCAGTTTGGAATAAGATAAAGCCTGGGAGCCGGGTGTTTCCCTACCAGGATGATAATATGGGGCAGAAGAAAACAATCTAATTTCCCAGGTCTCAGGGCACTCGCAGGGCTGGGCTTGGCATAGCTTTTTCCTTCTGTCAGTTGCCACAGGGTCTCAAGGCCCTTACCCAAGGGAAAGGCTTTCTAGATGCTTCCACAAAGTCAATTTTTTCACCCTCCAGTACAGGGAACACACCAGCCAATGATGAGGAGAGAAGGAAAGAGACAGAGATAGTGTCCACTCCCTGTTTTCTTTCCTCCTGCCCCCTCCCAGGTGCTCTTACAGCTTAGAATGAAGCACTTGGGGAGCACAGCATTGGGGTCCCTGTCTCTGCAGTAGAGTTATGAAAAAACCCAGAATCCCTCTCAAATATTCTCACAGATAGACCTACCTCCTGGTATGCTGCTAAAGGCATTCCCTAAATGCATACCCCATCTGGCCTGGAAAATCTATAGGCTTTCCAGCCGTTCCCCTCCGTGACTATAAATCCCCTCAAAGATTTCTCATGAAACCACGCCATACCCATTTCTAGGATCCCCAATACCCTCCAGACATTCCAGCAATTCTAGCTAGGGCCTATGCTTCTCCAAACATACTACCAACTCCCCCTACAAATATCTCCCCATTTGCCCTCCCACGAGATCCCTTAAAAGCACCTTAAGCAAACCTTCCTCCCTATCTACCCTCCCCTCACCAGCACCTGGGAGGCTGGGGCCATTGAGGAAGAGTGAGATGTTCTGCTATAGCTAAAACTCTCCCCTTTCTCCTCTGTTACTAATTTCCAACCAAGTCCTCTGCCCTCTGTGGGGCCCAGGCTTATCAGCACAACCGCTTATCCTGGCCTGGGCTGACCAAACAGTGCCGCAAGAGGCAACTGGAATCAGCATGAACCTCCTTTCTCTTTCAGCCACTGCTGTATTTTTATTTTTATTGGAGTGGGGAGATAACAGAAAGGTTTTTTTGTTTTGCTTTTGTTTTTGTTTTTGTTTTGTCATCAGAGGCTCCCCCTCTCCACCTCTATTGGTCAAATTCAGACCCAGCTGGACTTCCTAAAAAACCAAGGTCAAGATGGAAATGGGTATGTTTAGATGTCTTCTGAAAATATATCTAAGTTTCTCCAAGTAGCTTGATAAAGAGCAAGATCCCTCTGCCTCTTAATGAGGCTTTGGGTTCTACATAGGTAGTTCAGCCTAAACAGAGTGTCCAAATACAAGGAGGAGAGACCCCCAACAAAGGAAAATGGAGATTAGTCTACATTGTCCTGGCACTACCCACATAAAATCCCCACTTCTGTCAAGGTTGCTGATGAAGTAATTTTTTGTTTGGTTTTGTCTGGGTGTGGTTGACAACCCAGTCTCCCACCACCCCTGCTCAACGATAAAGGTGAGTAGGGCATCTGTCTTTATTCCAATGGAGAAAGAGCTATCAGTCATGAAAGAAGCAGAAAGCTCCCCACCATCATGTTAACTGGGATTGGTTTGTATACCATTGTTCCAGTTTCAAAAAAGAAACTACCTGGATGGTGGCAAATGAGACAGCCTCTCCAGAGAAGGGGCAATTTCACACATATTCTTGTCTATGGTAACTAACACTACGCCTAAAGCATAGTGGGTGCCTAGTAATTGATCAATTAATAGAGATCTGTGTACCGTGAGTGTGTCTGCAAGTCTGCATTTGCCATCAGGTAGATTGAGGGCATTACGGACGGCGAGTGAGGGTCTTGGTAAGTTGTGTTCTGTGGGATCTGTGGGGGAGGGGGAGGGGAGAGTTATGTCTATTGTGTTGTGTGTTCGTGACTATCTGATAGCTCCTTTGACCAGAGGAGACCCTTCTACTAATTAGATACAGCAGGCCTATAACAGTATAACAGCTGGAGTAAAATGGGTGCATTAGGTGCCCTTTGGGCTTGGCCCACCAGCTTCAGCATCCCTGAGAAGGTCTCAGTTGGAGTAGAGTCCTCTGATTCCAGCAGACCGCAGTCAGCTGAAGTGTTCTGTAGAGCGGTGGACTGCAGACCCCACCCTGAGTCTTCCAGGGAATTTCTAGGGGGCTGTGGGGAGAGCACATCGATGCCCTGGTGCTGATGTGAGACTGTAAGTGTCTTGATTAGCCTAGGAGCCCGCATTTTTTGCCAGTGCCCATCCCCACCCCCATCCCTTATAGCCCTGATGCCCACCTATTGTCTGTGTGCCTGAAGAGGCCCAAGTAGAGAAAAACATGGCCAGAATTACGCTCTCTGGATGCAGCTCTTGGATGGATCTTTATAATTCAGGTTCCAGAATACATTTTGGCAGTCAAGCACTTTCTTGAAATAGTCAGGTAATTAAATAAAAAGCATATATTTTTTTTCTTTGTTTCAGTTACCAGGTTAATTTGCCTTGAAGACACAGATGAAAGCTGCATTTGGGAGAGGGCGGATTCAGATATTTATTTGTCTTATAAGTGCATCATTATGAACAATATCATACATTTTTTTGCTATAGAAATCTGCATTGTCTATGGGATAGTGACAAAAACAAGAATTAGCAGTAAAAAATGCTGAGTCTGTGTGAAATATATATATATATATAAAATATCTATTCATGTGGGCAGAAAAGGTAGGAGGTATGGAGAAATAATCTGGAGGATATCGTCCCTAAGGATGTCACACTTCTCCCCACGAGAGTGGTATTTTCCTCCTATTGAGGGGCCAGCTTGAGAATTCCTTGGGCCTGTGTAAGCACTGCCTTCCTTGCCTACTCCCAGTTCTATTCTTGAGCCCACACATTGCTCACTTGCCTGAGAACCTTATGTGTCCGGTGGGGGGTGAGAACAAGGTGGCAGAGATGGTAGAGGGTTGGTTGGTTCATCCAGACTGAGTCCTTTCTGCAAGACCCTCAACCATCGGCAAATGGCCTCCTTAAGGGGCATAAGCGTGAGTGTGCAAGGGTGCTATGCATCACACGCACGCGCGTGCACACGCACATGTACACATACACACATGCACACGCACACGCACACACATGCACGCGCGCGTGCACACGCACACACATACACATACATGCGCGCCCGCGCACACACGCACACATACTCAAACTTATCAACTCAGACCAATGCAACAACAAATCCACAGATATTCCCAGCAGTACCACCTCCCAATGCTTGCAGCTGTATATCCTGGCATACATACCCACTCACAGTTATTTAAGCTCCTTGGGTCCCCATTCACCATAACCCACACTCCTCTTCTTTCTCACCTCTGTTACCCAGGTACAAGTATCTCTGTTCCCTTCTCCAACCAATCATCTCCCCCAAGGTCAATTGGCCTCCAACTCTGCCCTCAAGAGCCTACGGGAGAAGGGGAAAGAGTTCCCTGTATCCCCAATGCCTTTCCTCTTTGTCACAGAACTGGAAGCAGGGTGACCTATCATTGACTATGTAGGTCTTTCTACAATTGGAATAGACCAAAATTAGGGGCTGAAAGCTGGAAGAGACAGGGAGTGGGGTAGAGGGGTACAGAGAACAGGAGAAAACATAGGTGACACAGGGCCCGTTTTTCTTTTCCTCCCCCACCCACTCCACCATCAGAAACAATAAATAAGAAAATAAATACCCCAAAAGCCATAAGTGGCCACCTACGATGACACCAGAAAACAAATGAGGCTGCTGCTTCTTGGATATCCAGCTCCTGTCAAGGAGGAGAATGCAAAGGTTAAAGTCCTTTGAGAAGTCCAGCCTTCCTTCCCTGACAACCCCCAACCTTCCTATCACTCTCTCAGCCACTCCTTTTCTCCTAGTCCTGCATCTTCAGGACCTGCAAAGTCTACGTTCCCCTCTTCAATCGCCAGGCTTGAGGCTGCACAGGGGGATAATGAGAAAAGCCTAGACATGCGGGCAGGGCCTCCGGCCTGGGCCAGTCAGCTCCATCTTGCCTGGGCAACTCTAACCCAGCCTTATCCTCACAACCTCTCCCATCTCCATCCAAAACCTATGGGCCCAGGAGTTTGGCCCTGTTCAAACAGCCTGTGGAGATCTTGGACTTAAATCTAAGGAAGTAATCTCCTGCCCAGTGGACATTATCTCCTTGCAGATTCCTGCTGCCTGGGGTCTATGGGAGAGCATGCTTAGGATAGAATGAAGGAACTAGGGTTAGAGATATATTTTTGTCTGTCTAGATCTAACGCAGTGTAAACTGTAAAATGTTATACACATTTACGATATTCTCAATCATGTTATCTCTCTAGCTTTCTCCACTCATCTCTGTTGCGACTTATCTACCTATCACCTATCCATGTATATCTCTCAGGATCCTGTAGTGATCAATTTTCTCCCTCTCTTTTTCATACACACAAAAGGTGTGAAGACAAAGCATTTATTTTTCATTAGTGTTGGATAGGAACCCAGTCTCAGTACTTTATAGTTTTATCTTTCCAGAATTTGGCTATCAGGTTAAATTATGATTTGGGGGAGAGGCATGTATACTGCAGGTGACCTAGCTCCTAAAATACTGTGATGAGTGTTTTTACACGTATATGTGTGTGTGTTTGTGTGTGGGTTGGGTATGCTGGTGACTTCTTCCATCTCAAACTCAATTCCACAACTAATTTTTTTTAAGTCAGGAAGATAACCTACCTAAATGTAGGAAATCAGAAAAAAGGGGGGCTGGGGAGCAAGGACAAGCCTTACATCCAAGCCTGATTTCTAGGAGGGGTGCTTTGAATGCCCCCTCCCCACTTCTAACACTCACAAATACTCACTTGACTCCCAGCCTCAGCTCTGCCAGCCCATCCATTTCATAAAGGGATGTCTCAGTCTGAAATTATCTTCATACTAAAGAAGGGGCTACCCCCACCCCACACCAATTTGCTGACACGCTAGAAAACAGACATAAGGATGGCTCTTCCCTCCACCCTAATCAATGAGAGTTCTGGGGTCCCTGGGGCAGTTATCCCCCTCATCACTGATCTCTGCCCTGCCACCCCCCAACAAAGCATACACAATGCCTAGGGGAACATGGTGATGAAGAACACAGCCCAGCAGGCATGGAACATGTGTGTGTACGTATGATGGCTGGCAGCCTTAGCCTCTCCCAGCAATCTGGCCTCTGGGGTTCCAAGAATAGTCTGCTCCGCTCCAGCCTCCACTACCCCACAATGGCCCCAATCTTGTCTCCCAGAAAGCACAGTGTGAGTGGGGGACTAGGGGCAGGAAAAGTGCCTTCTTTCTATATCTCCTGGCCTTCCGTAGGAAACACACACACACACACACACACACACACACACACACCCTCCATTAGATGGGTGTGAAGAGGGTTGGGGTAGGGTTCTCTCCCCTTCTAGAACCTAAGCATTTTCTCCGACACCTCACTTGCCTTTAGGTTCCACTCAGCCCCTTTCCCACCTGCCAGCTCATACCATAGAAAAGGGGGGGGAAGGGGGATTAAATTAATCTAAATCCTATAAAATGTTTTTGGATTGTTCCCAATTATGGTCTCCACCTTTCTTTCATGGGGGGACATCTGGCTCCTTTCCCCCCATGCCCAAGTCCCTCAGACTTTGTCCTCTCCTAAAAGCTGAAGTCTCTAGGTCAGAAAGGAATAAGAGCCAGATCGAGGAAACAAGGTCAGGAGTCCAAATACAGAACCATTTTTCCCCTTCCTTCCCATCTCCACTACAGTTTCCTTCCTGCCTCTCCTCTGGTGCAAGCATTAAGATGTTGGCCATGTCTGGTGGAGAGAAGGGAGGGGCAGATTAATAGGATCAGTAGCACCGTGACCCTAAAGCCCCCCTACAATCCCATTGACAAACTTAGTGAGCTGTCTCCAGCCGGCATGGGCTGGGGGAAGGAGGGGAACCAGGAGCCACTCTGGGGCGGGTGGGCAGAGCCACTGCCTTGGGCTCAGCGATAGGTGCCCAGGAGGCTGGAGGTGAGAGCCCTGCTGCCAGCTCCACCTCTACACACATACCTCATCCATTTTGGGGACCCCCTAAATCTTTTATCAGCCTTTTCTTTCTGTGATGATTTTGCACCAGCCTCCATTAGCCAGTAGGTAAAGTAGGAAGGTTAGGGCGTCCTGACTGATTTTAGGGGATCTCTTCCCACACCCAGCCTAGATGTCTGAGGGGGCTGGGATCCTCCCTGGACCCGAATGGGCACTTACCAGGCTTCTGTGAGGAGGAGAGACTGTTCGGGTGGCCCCTGCGGCTGGACTGCCTCTCTCCCCCCAGCTCCTAGCCTCTTGTGGAGTGGAGGATGCAGCTCCGATGACGTAGCATCTGTCTATCCATTCAGGAATTTCGCTTGCCTCTCTCTTTCTTTCTCTTGCTGCTCTCCCTGGAAAGGCAGCAAAAAGGGGGTGCTGCCCCTCTCTGGAGACACTACCACCACCACCACCAAAATAACAGCCCACTCTGACGAAACCCCTCCTTCTTCCTTCCAATGCCTGTGTGGGCAGGGGTCTTTGTCACCTCCACTCTGCTTGCCACCTCCCCTACTGCCTTTTCTAACCTGAGGCAGGAAGAAGGGGCTAAGGGAAGCTATTGTTCCTCCAGGCCACCCTCATCCCCAAGGGAGGCAAGAGAAAGGGTGTGACAGAAAGACTTGGTCCCTAGTCTCTGAGTTTTAATTCGCTTAGGAACTTGAGAGAATGATTAAGTGGTGTGTGGAGGGTAAGGCGAGGAGCTGATGAGGAGTCATGGCAAGGTGACACAGTTTGCCATTTGAAGGCTCAGGGCATTTCAGGCCCCCCTTCCCAGGCCTCCCCTCAACTCCTTTCGTGGTCAGCTTAACTAATCACAAATCCAGATCTTACTCGTGAAGGAGACAGTGACAGTCGGAAGATGAAGGCTGGGAGCTGGAGGGGGGCGCATCTTGCAGGGAGATGAAGGCCAGCACTTGGAAGTCTAGACAAGAGAAGAGAAGGGGCGGGACCACAGAGTCAAAGTGGGAGATAAATTATCTTTTTCTTAGAGGAGGGAGAGGAATTTGGGGGTTGGTTTCCAGGGCTGGGGTCCCGATATTTGGTGGAAGCTGGGGCCCAGAATGGTACAATGGTCGGGTCTCTTTTCTCTCTCTAACCCCCACCCTCAGCCCCTCCCTTTTTCTCCCTCCCACTCTTCCTGGTCTGCATGGGAACTCGGTCTGAGCTCGACGTGACAGACAGCAGGCCTGCATGCTAATGAAGTTTGTCTCAAGTTCATTGTCAAAGCCCCCCCTTCCCCACGGCCCCCTCCCCTCCTCTCTCATACACAAATCTCCCTCCAACTTTTGTCCCACAGACCTGGAGGCCACTTGAGTCTCTGCTGGCTCCCCTCTCTCACCCTCCCCCACTGCTTTCAGTCTCCCCTCTCCTCACCACCTCCCTCAACTGGGGGCGGGAGGCTCTCTTCTCTCCCTGGTGCCTTCCCAGCCACCTTCTGGCCTGGCGATCCCTCAGCTCTGAATGAGGGATTCTGAGGGCTAAGGTCAGAGTCTATAGACTGGGTCCTTCTTTCTCCATCTTAAAGTAGGGAGACTTTAGAGGGGTGAGAAAAGGCAAGAGACTCTCCCCACTCACTGTTCTCTGCCCCCCAATTCTCAGCCCTGTCCTGGCCCAGTCCCCCCATTCCAGCCCCACTTCCCCTCCCCCATTCCTCCCATTATGATTATTTTGCTCTCCCCTTGATTACATCTGCTTCACTAGCTCAGAAATAAAGATCCTTTGAGACTAATTTTGCACCCCCCTGCAACTCCCCACCCCTTCCCTCCCCCTTCTCTCTAGACCAGGGCTCCCGTTAGCTCCTTTCTCACCGGCTGGAAGACATTGAGTTCCTTGTCTAGGGAGCTGGGGGGTTGATGGGAGGGGGTGCCAGTGGAATGGGGGGGGTCTCTCCAACTCTGGGACGTGTCCAGCAATCCAAACCTGTCCTTCTTTTGTTCCTACAAATCTCTTCATACTGTCACCACCCTCTGGAGTCTGCCTTTCTCCCAGTAACTAGGGGATAAGGGAGGAAGGGGAGGAGGATCCTGAACTCACCCCACCCCTCAATTCCAGGGAAAGGAGGGAGGGGGAGAAAAGGGAGAAAAAAATTTAAATCCACCCCCCCTCATTAGCCAGAAAGGAAGCGAAGGGGATAATTATAATTAAAAGCAGACAGCTGTGGATTGCATCTTTTATGTTCCTCCAAGCTTCCTCCCCACTTCTGCCACCATCACCCAAAAATTTGCACAACCCCCTGTGTATCTTCCCCCTGGTTTCCTTCGAGTGGTGAGTGTGCCAGGAGACTAAGGCATGAGGGGCATGTTTGGGGAAGAGGACTCCACTTCCTCTCCCGTAGGCAGCGCCTTCTGAAACATCTCAGTAGGCCTAAGAGATGGGGGCTTCCTGTTCCTACCCACCAGCCTGTACCCCAAGGTGTAGGATTGTAAGAGGTGGGGGAATCCAGGTGATAATAACAAATTCAATAATTTGGGGAAGTCTGATTTTCCTAAAAATAGCCATAATATTCAAAATGAAATTAATACTAAGAATTAAGTAAAACCTAGAATGTTTTCTCATTCAGGCATGTCTTCCCTCCTCTGGAGTAGCTTCAAAACACAAGAGGGGTAGCTGAACGTCTGAAGAGCTGGAATCTGTAAGGAAGTGTGTTCTAACAAAGAGAGGCTCATAGGTTTAGAGTGTACATAAAATGCACACATATACATACATATACTCCATGATTTTGGGGGTGGTGTTGCTAGGCCTAGCTCTGCTATCCTATGTATTTATAGAACTTGATCATAGGCCAGAACAGCAGGGTAATTATAGCATTATTAGCATATATGCAAATCAGGTAACCTATATACGCTGAATGGAGGCAGATTATTATTTATTTCTTTCCCCCTTTCTCCTTCCCTGGTATCAGCTCTGGCTCCTCAGAGCTGCACACCAGCAATTATCTGACATTATAAGAGGGGGTTGTAGCCCTGGAGGAGGGGGCTGAGGGGAGTAGGACAGAAAAAAACCTAGGGGCGGGAGGGTTTTATCTCATTTTACTCAATGTTATTCTGGGAAGAGTGGGGAGGAGCTCAGTGAGAAGCCTTTGAATTCACAAAGGCTAATTCCAGCGGGGGCGGGGGGCAGGAGGGAAGAGACAGAGACCTGAAAACAGAGACAGATGAAGCCAGAAAAGCTTCGAAGCAATGACAGAGACAAGAGGGACAGAACTGCAGCTCACAGAGAGTGGGGGAGCCAGAGATAGAGTCACAAACTCACATAGAGCAAGGCACAGAGAATTCAGATCTGGCAAGAAAACAAGGAACTGTTTATTTGGAGTTGGAAGGGATGAGCTCTCCAGGTTTATTCGGCAGGGGGCCAGGATGGGGCCACCCCATGATGGTTTAGAGGCTGAGTCTGAGTCTTAATCCAGAGCCCATTCCATATTATGAATCCATTCTCCTTTTTCCACCACCTAGTCAATGGCCATGGGACCCCAAGCAGTGGCTTTTGGTGTGCTCATGCATTCATTCCAACCAACACACGACGAGCAGAAACCACATGGACATGGTCCAATTCTGGACCCTCCTTTCTTCCACCAGGATTGAGCCGCAAGCCCCTCTTCCTTCCAGGTTAAGCTACCTTCGGTAGGTTCACTCTTAGGCTCCGCAGTCGGATCTCCACAGGGTGCCTCGGTATCTAAGGAGTTGCAGCACTGCCTCCCTTTTCGTACTCCATCCCTCTCTTACTCAGACGTTATTTATACCAGATCCGTGGCTGAGAAGCTGGGACCTTCACAGTTTTTCCTCTATATTGTCCCAGGGACTTGCCTCCACCGAGTTGGGTACCTTTGCCTCTGCCTTGCTGGGTGGGATTCTGCTGGCCCTTAGCACCAATGAGGCACTGGGGTTCCAGCACTCCACCATATCCTTCTGTCACTCCACTCCCCAGGTGGATTAATGGTGTATGTCTGTTTGACCGACCCCAAAACTAGATAGATGCTGGAGATACCAGCATCTCCATCAAGTTTCAAATGTCTCTCTCCACATCCCTGCTTGCAATGTGGCTATCTAGCTACCTCTATTTCAAAAAAGCCTTTGCCCATCTGAGCCAAACTTCAAATAAGGCAATATTGGGGAGAGGTAAGATTATTGAAACTGTGGCAGTGTCCAGGGACCCTGAGTGGCATAAGGAAGAAGGGTCCCAGAAAGAAATAAAGAGATAGACACCCAAAGAGGCAGTGGTCAAAAGACTAAAAAGAAACAAGCTTCAAGGCTATACTTGGATTTTTATGCACAAATGGAAATTTGCTGTCATGTATATCTATATAGACCAGCAAGATGGATGGACTTTATCACTAATGACCTCTGCATCTATGACATGCTTTTGTATTTATATTTGCTCCTAGGTCTGACTGCTTCTTGTTCTTTCTGGCCATGTTGTACAGAATAGTAAAAGAGCTGAAAAGTTAGGGAGAGAAAGACAAATTGAGCACAGAAAGAAACTGACAGGGGCAGAGACTTAGAGACGGAGACCTGTAAGAGTGAAAGAAAGGTGCTGAGAGGCACCAGAAACCTGGTCAAGGATAGGGCAGACGCAGAGACTGACAGCCAGCCCCAGGGGCCAAGCTTTCTATTCTCCATCCCATGTTAGAGACCTGGTATATATGGCCCTCCCTCCTGCCTGCTTCTCCTCCAGGCTCCACCAAGAAATTGGCAAATATATTTTCTACTTCACCAGGCACATTTCTCTGCAAGTGTCATGGTATAATACTCCGGAGTCATTTGGACAATGGATGGGCTTCTCCCTGGGCTGCCCCATACAGACCTGTCTCCACTCATTCTGGCCTTCTAGGATGAGGCTCACCCAGCATTTCTCTTTTTACCTATGTACTTTCCTTCTTCTGCAGCTCTCCTGTACAAAAATTAAGCTCCAATCCTACGGAACTCTGTGTGTGCACAAAAATGTCTCTTATCCTTATATTTTCTCCTACAAAATTTATCTCCCTGACAATCCAGTTGGCCATCTGTGGCCACACATTGTCTGCCTCTTGCCGGGCTTGGTTGTCAGGATCTATCTGTGTGTACCATGAACAGGTTTGTGTTTTTACCCAGCATAGTCTGTGCATACAGACACCTGCCTGCAGACAGGCTCCATCCTCCGCCATGCAGGCCTGGCCACCACTTTTACTGCTTCTGTGGCTGAGAGCACCTTCCAGCAATTCTAAGGACACAGCCCAGACAGCCCTTTACCATGGGGTTCCCCTCTAAAGCTACCCAAATCTCCCTTTTCAGTGGCTTGATTACATTTCAGGTACATATAGTTCTCCCACAATCCAGCCTCACCACAATGCTTTCATGGCACCATATGACCCCCTCTGCCCTGGAAAGGAGACCAGACTTCACCACAGACACATAGGCTAGTATTCCAGCTTGATAACGGTACCCATGAGCTGGAAAGAGATTTTCAACTTTACATCTCCTTAGGTGTAGATTGGTATCTATATTTGTACACACGTGACATTTATTCCTAGAACCATATACATCTCTTCTGCTTGTTTTCACATAAATAGCGGTCTCTATGTGGGTACTGGCCAAATCCTAGTACCGTGTATGATGCATGTGGCACTGAACACATACTGGCACATGTATGGCATGTCTGCTTCATACTCTGTACTGTGGTGCCATTTCTTGGTGCAGTACTGGTATCTGCTTCAAATAGGGTTCTCTAGGTCTGATGCTCATTTCTGGGGCTCAGGCTCTTAGATTTTGGCTGCATCCCTCAGCTACACAAGCAGCCAGTGTGGGCGCCCCGGCAACCTCAGTCCAGGTAGAGGTACTGAACTCTGAGTGACCGTGTTTATAGTTGCTAGGCTACTGCTGTGCCCGCTGGTGAGACCAGGCAGGTCCCCTTCCAGCTGCCCGACACTGGCCTAAGAGTCACCTAGATGGATTGAGTTAGGGTTAAAACACCCTGGGGTGGCAGAGTGTTGGCAAGTAGGCTTACGTGTCTGTGTGTGGTGTCTACCTGCAGTGTGCAGTCATGTGTGTGCTGTTCTCGTGTATGTGTCCCGTGATCATGTGTATGTCCACACTCTGTGAGTGTTTTGTATGTGTGTGGTTTGGAGCTGCATGTGTGTGTGTGATATTTCTTATGCGTGTGATTGTCAGTGTGTGCTGGGTGTGCCTGCAACCTTGAGTTGGCGGTGAGGCTCGCGGGTAACTCGGAGGGTGTCTGTGTGGTTCGTGCACGATGGCCTGCAGGCTCCTGAGTCTCAGTGAGCGTGGGCCTGCGGCCTCCGTGTGAACTGCAGGTCTGGGCCCTCTGTGTGCCTCTGGGCCAGGCCAAAACCAGGCTGGAACCTGCCGGCAGGGCCCCCGCGGGCGCCTCTGCCTGCTCTGCGCTCTCGCCCGCGGCAGCGATTCGGCTCCCGCTTTCGACAAAGTCTCAGCTCCGCAGCGGCACGGGGCGCGGACTCGCTGGGCGCGCGGACAGAGCTCCGGGTGGAACCAGAACCCTCGCACCCTCGCCCGGGCACAGCCAGGACCCTCGCGCCCTCGCCCGGGCGGGACCACCGCGGGCACCGCCGACGCCAGCCGCAGGGCCGCGGGCGCGCGGGGAAGAGGAAACGAAAGCGCGGGCTCCGGAGCTGAGGCGAGAAGTGAACAGAAAGCGAAAAGAGAATCCATCGGAAACAGATAAAAAGGAAAAACAAAACCCACTCAAAAAGAAATAAAACGTTTCAACAAAAGGGATAAAGTAACGCTAAATGAAATAAAAAGGAGACATACTAAAGACGTTAAAGGCGTTAAACTAAGTGATAGAAAAGGCGAAGAAACAATAGGGCTAGGAAAGGGCTCCCAGGCGCCCTCAGGGAAGGGGGCCCTAGACGGGGCGACGCGGCGTTTGGGAGCTTCGGGCCGCAGGCGCGGCGGGGCCGGGCGGGTGCGCAGCGCCGGGGCCTCCTCCGCGCGCTGCCTGCCGCCGGCACCCGGCTCGGGCGAAGAGCCGGCTGGACGGTCAGCCAGCCCCACCCACAGAGAGCCGCGGGAGCCCGAGGGCCGGCAGCGGCGGGACTCCTTCGCCTCCACCTCCGCCGCCCGCCGAACCCGGCCCGAGGAAATCCTCCTAGCCGCCGCCTCCCAGCGCCGGGTCTCCCCGAGCGTGTGCTCTCGGCTGCGAGGCCCTGCATGCGCAGTGTCTGGTTCGCGGCGTCAAGCGGTGCCTTGGCCCAGCCTGGGCAGCCGAGAGCGCGGGGACTGCTGAACGCGGCCCGCTCCCCGCCCGCCGTTCGGGACCCCAGCCTGGGGGAAAGCGGACAGCGTCCCTCTCCGCGCAAACTCCACGCGGCAGCCTGGACTGGGATGTGGGGCCAGGGGGCTGAATAATTAACAACCAGGAGAAGCCGGGGCGAGCGGGAAGCCTGGCAAGCCAGGGAGAGGGAAGATGAGACCGAGAGACACAGAGAGACAGGGACAGAGGAAGACAGAGAGGGGGTTAAGAGCGAGGCGGGCGAGAGAGGAAGAAAGGCTGGGGAGAAGGAAAAATGAGATAAATAAAGGAAAAAAGAGAAGCGAAGGGCGGTGGGAGAGGCAGCCGGGCCTCTCTGGGAGCTTAGCCAGAGGCGCCCGTACCCCCTCCCCTGCGCGGCTGCTGGGAGCCGCTCCCCTTCCCTTTTCTTTCCAAGCTGCCGAATTCTGTCCCTAGACGCTACGTTCCCAGTAGAGGGTAGGGCCAGCATCCAAAGATGCCGACCTTGGCCGTGGCTCTCTGGGAAGCAGGCAAAGGGGATGGAGAAACTGTGGGCTATAGAGAAGCTGTGACATTGTAGGGCACAGAAAAAGTGCCTCCGAGAAGGGCCCAGCCAGCAGACTCCCACCCCCCCCCCCCCCCCCCCCACTCCCGGATCCAGGGCCGTTTCTAGGATCACATTAGGGGAGGCTGGCCTGATTCAGAGCTTGCCCATCCTAAAAAAGATAAATAAATTTACCGCTGGCCTCAGTGTGGGAGGAATCAAACAAACTGAACAAATACCTCCCACAGCTTCCCTTCCCACACCCCGCCCTCATCCCCGGACAGGTGGGGAAAGGGCTGCTATGACCAGCTTTGTGGCCTTGGTCAAGTCACTTCCTCCATCCCTTTTTGCCTTTATAAACGGAGAGTCTGGGGCTGGAAGCCATGGAAGTCCCTCCAGTGGAAAGATGGTCAGAGCTGGGAATGAATGGGACGTAAGAGTCACTCCAAATGAGACCAACCTAGATTTGGTGGGTCAGTTAAGCTCATCCCAGAACATTTTGGACCTCGTCAGTAAACATACTGTGTATTAACGCGTGGCTGGGTGTGGGCCAATCTGAAAGAAAGCCATCCGCTAAGAGGGTGGGAGGCGAGGAGTGGGCTGCTTCTGTGAGAGGCCAGGAGAACAGGGAGCAAGAGGGTTTCCCAGGAGGGTCCCTGATATGAGATCAATGACCAGACAGGGTGCTGCGGCAGAAGAGGATGGCATAAAGGCCAGACAGCTTGGTGGAGGGTGCTAGTGCTGGGAAGAGCACAGTTTGAGGCTGGCTGTGTTACTCCAAGCCAAATAAACTCTCCGACCTCCTTCTGAACAGGCAAAATGGAGGAGCGGAAACCAACTTCCCTGGGTTGTGGTAATACGAACTCAATAAATTAATGTACCTGCTTGACTCTTCATGGATAAGAAATGGGTGTGTGTGTGTGTGTGTGTGTGTGTCTGTGTGTGTGTTTCCAGTTCAGGAATGTCATGTTCATATTGTTTTATCTTCTTGTTTGGGGTGGCGCTGAGCAGAGGACCTGTCGGGAATGGCTGTATTTTGCTGCCTGTCACTCTTGCTTTCCAGTTTTAACCAGTCTCTGAATCCCTGTGCCAGACTCAAATTATTGCAGATAATTAAATATACAACATAAAGCGTTGCTCTTTTAAAAAATGACACTGAAATAAAATAAAACATCCCTCAATTCATTGAAATAGCCTGCAATATAACACTGTGGAAGTCAAATTTTTCCTGGAATCTCCACCAGTTACCTGCTGCATCTTTTACAGTTAAAGTTAACATACTCAAAAGGGATGGTATTCCTCTGTGGAATTGAGTAATTTGTACTGCCTTTCTGTCTGTCCACTCCACCCCCACTTTCCTTATTTCTGTACTTTATTTTCAGAGAATTACGGAGATTCTATGTATGGAAAAATGCGTATTTTGACTGTTTTGGTTTTAATAGCCCAAGTTAAACCTATACATTTCATACAATTTCAATAAAATGCCTGTTCAAGGATAGATACGTAACAATGAAGTTTTGGAAGTGAGTTGAATACTGAAAAGAATAAACAAGATGTTGTGCAGCAAAGGAAAAATTTAGACATTTATGAACATGAATAGATGTCACAGTGTAATATTGAGTGAAAAAGTTAGAAGTTAATGAGAGAAGTAGCACTATTCTATTTATACAGATAAAAAAACACATGAAATACACATATAGTATTCGTAGTATGTTTGCATATTTGCGAGAGACAGTCAAAGAAAGAAAATGCGTGTGTGACCGCAGGAAATGAAAGCGTAGGCAAGAGGAAACATAAGTTTCTGTGGTGGAAGATGATAGACTGAAGAAAGGAAAAAGCTGTGAACTAAGAGTCAAAAATAGTCAAGTTTCGGTCCTGGCTCTGTCACTTACTAAACTGGGTGACCTTAGGCATGTCACTGACCTTGTTTTCCAGTCTTTGGAATGCCCTTCTCATTCAGTTGTTACGAGATCCAAATGAAATTCTACACATCAAAGTTTCTTTATAATCTACAAATGCTCTATGAATGCATGATATCATACGTACTGCAAATAACTTATGTGACCCAAACTACATCAATGCGTCCTACCACACTACGCCTCATACTGAATGGGCCTCCCATATGCCCCATCTCTGCGGTTGGGATCTCCAGATGGAGGGGATCTGAGGCCTGGAGGCGCTTGAGCTCTGGGGAACGGAGGTGAGGTGAGAGTATGGAGGGTTGGGCAGCATGGTTCATTATCACCTTATCTCCCTTTTCACATTTTTCAGCCCTCACTCACCAGCAGTTTGCCCCTTCCCCCTACTTGGCGCTTTCTCTGCCTTGCCTTGACATACATGGCCAGTGGAAGAGTCCTCCTGGGCTGTGGGCTGTAGCATTGGAGGACAGTGGGTGGGAAATGGACTGACATTACAGTGGAAGGGATGTTATTGGGATTCTAAAAAGAATTCTGACCTTCCAAGGCAAGAGGCCCAGTAACATTCTCTCCCCAGAGAAGAGTCCCCTAACACCCTGGGAATGCAAAGGGCTGGGGCAGGGGGTGGTAGAGAAGACACCCCAGCACACCCGAAAGAGGGGGAGTGGGAAAGGAGAAAAAAGAGGTTCGAGAGGGCACAGGGAGAATTCTTATTTCTGTGCTCTCTCAAGAGGAGAGGGGCTTGCACTGCGAAGCTAACGAACTTTTTCCCAAATTCTCTGTGCGGAATTTGGCTGCTCCCAGAGGGGGTCCTTTCTAACAAGGTGCCCCCGGGCCCTGCCCCTCCCTCCCCAGGAGCTGAAGCCGCCAAAGGTTCGTGGAATATAATGGATCATTTTCCAATTTACCAGGGTCTTAGAGATTACGCCGCTAATCCCATCAAAGACCATCTGCTTACATTGTCCCTCCTGAGCCAAAATAAATAGATCCTTTACTCCCTCCACTTCAACTCCTCTGGGGTATTGTAGCAGGAGAAAGTTCGACAAGGCCCATCCCATTTCCCCCTCCCTCCCGCTGAGGGCTGGACAGAAAAGGAGAAAACAAACTTAGCTTGTCTGAGGTGTGAAAGGTCACTTACGATCCTGACCTGCATTCTTCTCGGGAGCCTGCGACGATGGGAATTGGGGAGAGGGGCGGGCCCCGGGGCTCTGGAGGTCTCTCAGGATCAGCCCCCTGCGGAGGTGTGGGACAGGCTGTTCTGTGCCCCACCGTCCTGCTGTCTCTGCTCTGAGGCCACCTTACCCCAGCCCGTTTTTGGTCCCTTTCTAGTCTTTTTGAGTTTCTTCCACCTATGACTGTTGGGAAATAATTGTTAAAATCTAACTTTCATCCCTCCCTTGGCAGAACTGTGGGAAAAAGGACACGAAAATCCACATAAACACTAATTTGATTCCATCTAAGAGTCATTTGTTCTATAGGTTTTCACATTTATTCTCTTATTTGTTATTACTCTGTTGCAGAAAGGGGCTTCGTAATGGGGAAGAGAGGGGCTCGGGGGAGTGCCTTCTAGCCCAAGGTCTCAGGGAAGTTGATCACTAGAACCAGGAGCGTGTATGTGCAAACTGGGCTGCAGAAATTAGATTATGCACGTTATATATTAAAAGGTGATAACTGCTATGGACGATAAATGAAATGTAAAACAGCATAAGGGGACCGGGTGGGGCCTCATTGAGAAGCTGGCATTGGAGCAAAGACAGAGGAGATAAGAGAATTATTCGCGAGGAAATCAGGAAAAAGTTCCACACACAAGGAACATCCAGTCTCTTCTCACAGTTTCCTTCTGTCTTGGCTGCCTCTACTCCATTTTGTTCTTCAGTCATCATTGTTAGCCGCTGTTTTCTAACCTGTTCAGGAACTAGAGGGGCTTCCAGCAACCGTCTTATCCTTTGCAGGACAATCTGCAGAGGTAGATCTCCCAGACTCTGGCAAACAGCTGCCTGTTGGGGATAACTCTGTCCTAGACGCATCTGGTCTCCTGTAAAGACAGGTTTTACTTTAGAAAAGGAGCATAGGGTGACAGAAACAACATAGGCATCGGAGTCAGGCGGATCTCATTTTGAATGAAGCTCAGCTCTGCTACTTATGAGTTATGTGATCCTGGGTATGGCTCCCGGACTCTCTGTTTCTCCATTTCCTCATTTGTAAAACAAGGATCATGCCTACCTCATAAGGCTGCTGGGGAAATGTACGGCTCCTGGTGGGTGCTCTGCACAGAGCACTGTGTGAGACAGAGCAGAGAATGGGTCCCAAACCACAGAGAAGTTAGAATTTGCTTAAGAAATTCAACAGGGATATGTAAAGCACTGCATTTAGAGACAAAATATAAATTTTCTAGTTACAAGATTAGTTCATTGGACAAGTGTTTGCTGGATGACTCTATGGACCAGGTACTAAGGGACATACGGGGAAGGAGACATCTGCCCTAATTAAAGATCAAAAACAAAGCCACAAATTAATGCTCAGAAAATATAGACAGAAATTCTATGGAGAGAGAAAGAGATCATGTTCAATGGGGGTAATGTAGAATCAGGAAAGGTTTCACTAAAGAGGTGGGCATGAGCTGGGTGGTCTTTGAAGGAAGGATAGGACCTGAACATGCAGAGCCTAGGACAAAGCCGTGCATGTGAAAGACCAGGCTTGACAGTAACACATATGGGAAAGACCTGAACATTTAGGTAACCATAAGCTTAATATGAGCCAGTAACGTAATGGAACTGCTAAGACCTAATGTGGTCTTTGGCTCTGGGAAGAAGAATCACATTCCAATCAAGAAAGCTGAAGAGTGTTACTGTACTTGTAACTGACTCCATCTGAAGCAAGATACTGACATATAAGAGAGCATTGAGAAAAGAATTAACCAAATGTCGAGGGGGCTGTGCCATATATAATGGATGTGGCCACGGGCAGGTTACTTCACCTCTCTCATCTTCATTTCCCTTATCAATAAAATCAGAACGAAGTTTATTGCACAGGGTTCATAGTGAGGGTTAAATGAAATTGTATAAGAATACCTACAAAAGTGCCTGGCACATGGGAAATACTTCAACTGATTCTTGAAAAAGAAGTCTTCATTAAGTGAAGGATTGTGAACAAACTGATCCTGGAGCTACGGTACCTGTCTTTAACTATTTAATGGGCAATCTGCGTAGAAGAGGGGCAGACTTATTGAATGGTACAGGAGGAGAATCAGTGAGTGGAAACGAGAAGGAACCACATTAGGGCTTGGCATAAAGAAGAATGTACAAATGGTCAGAAAAGACCAAATACAGAGGACGTTCAGTCAAGAACGGCCACCAATTCTTGGTGATTTTAGACCAAGATTTAGAAGAATGAATTTCTGTTTTGGGTAAGTGATTGAACTACCTGATTTCTTAGTGGTATGTGCCTGTAGTCCCAGCTACACTGGAGGCTGAGGTGAGAGGGTCGCTTGAGCTTGGGTGGTTAAGGCTGCAGTGAGCTGAGATCACACCACTGCACTTTAGCCTGGGTGACAGAGCAAGACCCGATCTCTAAATAAATAAATAAATAAAATAAAAAATAAAATTTGAACTAGCTGATTTCTAACATTCTTTCCAATGTCAAAGTTCTAATACAAAGCAGTGAATATGTCAACTTACATTACAAATTTAAGCTTCCTCAAAGTTTCATGAAGGTTAGGGATCATGCCCATGTGGTCCATTTCTTCATCAATGGCCCAGAAGAGTACTGGGCATACAACATGCATTTTATAAATATTTGTTTAATGAATAAATAAATGGAATAAATAATGCATGTCAAAGTTCCTGTACACTGGAAAAGACCACAGATAGTGATAAGTAGCCATGATAATCACTGACTTTTTTTTTTCTTTTTCTTTTTCTTTTTTTTTTTTGAGACGGAGTCTCCCTCTGTCACCCAGGCTGGAGTACAGTGGCGTGTTCTCGGCTCACTGCAACCTCCGCCTCCTGGGTTCAACTGATTCTTCTGCCTCAGCCTCCCAAGTAGCTGGGATTACAGGTGTGTGCCACCACATCCGACTAATTTTTGTATTTTTAGTAGAGACGGGGTTTCACCAGGTTGGCCAGGCTGGTCTCGAACTCCTGACCTCAGGTGATCCGCCCACTTCAGCCTCCCAAAGTGCTGGGATTACAGGCGTGAGCCACTGTGCCCGGCCGATAATCATTGACTTTTTTTAGTGTTCTGTTACAAGTGCTTTATATGCATATTATAAAGACAGTGTTACAGGAGCTCAGTGTAAAAAGCACAATGCTCACTACTTATCCTCCCTCACCATGGGAAGAAGGGATTTCTTCTTGGAGGAAACAGGAAAGGCCAGGGAATTACCACCCACAGAAGAGAGGACAGAGGGTAAGATGGTGGTCTTGGTTCCATTGTGTTAAAGGAAACTGGGAGGGGCATGGCTGGGCTGCATATCCACTGATGGCTGCTAAAATAGGACACCGAACCGAACAACATTAGGAATGGAGATGATACAGAGAGGCAGTTTTGTCTTAGAGTTACAAACCGAAGCAGAGTGAAGCTAAGAAGGGGGCATCTTTCCGCTGGCACTATGTTCATGACTCAGAAGGCTTGCATTATGGTGGCCAAGGCATGATCAACTCCCTGTAGCCGTCTACTACCACAGTAACTTTTTAGGGTTTCCTGACTGAGAATTTATTCAAAGGCCCTTGGCTTTTGGCAGTGCTTTATCTCCTGTATCACAGAACCAATACTTGGTGAAAAAATACAATGAAGAGTTTCCAGTAGTTACACAGCCTGATTTCTGCTTGGCTTTTGCTTTGCTGAGAAGAGCTATAGTCAATAAATTGGAGGAGAGGGGTCTGTGGTGTCTTGAGGAAGAAACGAGTGAAGCAGTAACTTCCCCAGGGTACTATTATTTGATTTAAAAAAAAAAATGCTAGGCCAAGCGCGGTGGCTCACTCCTGTAATCCCAGCCCTTTGGGAGGCTGAGGTGGGAGGATCACTTGAGGTCAGGAGTTTGAGATTGGCCTTGCCGACGTGGTGAAACCCCATCTCTACTAAAAATACAAAAATTAGCCAGGCGTGGTGGCGCGCACCCATAATCCCAGCTACTCAGGAGGTTGAGTCAGGAGAATCTCTTGAACCCAGGAGGCAGAGGCTGCAGTGAGCTGAGATTGCACGACTGCACTCCAGCCTGGGCGATAGAGCAAGACTCCATCTCAAAAAAAAAAAGAAGAAAAAAAATTCTGTCACCAGATCTTTCCCCAATCAGTGTAGATTGGGTAACCCTATCTAAATGCCTTCTCACCCTAATCCAGATTTCTCATGCAATGTTCCCATTTTTTGTTCCTTTTGTATGCCCTTTTTGGAGATGCAGAACTCTAATTCCACGGGCTATCTGAAAAGAAGAAACCTTAGGTAATATGTATTTGGCTCCCCCAGTTTTCTCTTCCCTGCCTGCTTCAATGTCTTTATCACTGAAGAGAGTGCATCATTTGAAAAGACAGATATAGATGGGGAAAGGGTGCTTAAAGTCTGGGGAATACAGAGGAGGTGCCCCTCCTGGGGCAGCCCCCCGGATTGGAAGAAGTGCTGGTCTTCTCTTGGTTTGTTGCCTTGTGCTGCCACCTAGTGTCCCAAGACCTTAAAATATCATACCTATATTTCATTCATTCAGATTCACTGATTCTTTCCATCTTTCAGCAAAATATATTAAACTTTCCCTCTGGCCAGCTATGAAGGCAAGTTGCCCTACCCCGCCAGTTGTTTCTAGGAATTCCTGTTGTCATCCTGTTCTAGACAGTTCCCTTGCTGTCCTTTGCTTTCTGTGAAAAGTGACTTTAACCTTTCTCTGAATATTCCAGGTAAATTTAATTCTAGTACTTCTTGCTATGGTTCAGACTCATTCCCTTCCGTTAGCATAAGTGGAGACTAGGTGCTCTGTAATCCCTTCCTAACAATCCATTTCCAGTCAAGGCTCTGGGTGGATGAGAGTGTCCACTGAAGACAGCAGGAGAGAGAAATGACACAGTGTGAGGTTAGACAATGCTGCCACCTATTTGACATTTTATAAAGAGGGTCTGTATATGTCAGGATATTTCATTTTTACAGCACCCTACCAAGGGTCACAGGGCATGTATTAGCATTCCCATTTCACAGGTGAGGAAACAGGCTAAAGAAAGTCAATAGCTGGGCAAGGTGGCATGTGCCTGTCGTCCCAGCTACTCGGGAGGCTATGGTGGGAGGATCACCTGAGCCCAGGAGGTTGAGGTTGTGGTGAGCTGAGATTGGGCCACTGCACTCCAGCCTGGACAACTAGAGTGAGACCCTGTGTCCAAAAAAAAAAAAAAAAAGAAAAAGAAGAAAGAAAGAAAAGAAAGTCAAGCAGTTGATTAACAGGGATGTAGTGGAAAAGCTGAGCAAGTAACAGGTTTCCTGGCTCTCATTCAGGGTATATGTCTTTTTTTTTTTTTTTTTTTTTTTTGAGATGGAGTCTTGCTCTGTTACCCAGGCTGGACTGCGATGGCACGATCTCAGCTCGCTGCTACCTTCGCCTCCCGGGTTTAAGTGATTCTCCTGCGTCAGCCTCCTGAGTAGCAGGGATTACAGGCGTGCACCACCATGCCCAGCTAATTTTTTGTATTTTTAGTAGAGACGGGGTTTCACCACGATGGGCAAACTGGTTTCGAACTCCTGACCTCAAGTGATCCGCCCACCTCGGCCTCCCAAAACGCTAGGATTACAGGTGTGAGCCGCTGCGCCTGGCCGAGGGTATGTCTTTACAGCAGGCTGTCCAAAATGAGAGAATGGAAACCTAGAATAGAGAGCTCCTCCCAGGCAGGGAGGAGAAGACAGGCAGAAGGCAGCGGTGTCACAAGCCGTTTTCCAGAGGGGAGTGGATATGGCCTGGAGAGTGAGGAGGGCTTTTTCCTGCCTGAGAGGTGAGTGAGACTCCTTCTGTGGCACAAATGCTCCTCCTGGCGGCCGCAGCAGGCTATGGCAGGAAAGAGGAAAGGCAGGAGACCGGCTGGAGGGGCTGAGCTGGGTTGAGAAGAAAGTCCCGGAAGTAGCATCATTTAATTGACATTGATGTGAATTTCTAGAAACGCAGACATATTCATACTCAAGTGTAAACAGATAAAACCCAGTTTGAATGTATTTTATTTATTCCCATGATTACTATACCTAACATTTATTAAGCTCTTTTTTTTTTTTTTTTTTTTTTTTTGAGACGGAGTCTCGCTCTGTCGCCCGGGCTGGAGTGCAGTGGCCGGATCTCAGCTCACTGCAAGCTCCGCCTCCCGGGTTCACGCCATTCTCCTGCCTCAGCCTCCCGAGTAGCTGGGACTACAGGCGCCCGCCACCTCGCCCGGCTAGTTTTTGTATTTTTTAGTAGAGACGGGGTTTCACTGTGTTAGCCAGGATGGTCTCGATCTCTTGACCTCGTGATCCGCCCGTCTCGGCCTCCCAAAGTGCTGGGATTACAGGCTTGAGCCACCGCGCCCGGCCATTTATTAAGCTCTTAATCTTTACTAGGCACCGTTCTAAGTGTTTTACTTGCATTGTATTTAATCCTCTCAACTCCATGAGGAGGTTAACCAATGGGCATTGAATCGCACAAGCAGAAAGTGGTGGAGGCAGGACTTGAACCCAGATCTGCATGACTTCAAAGCCCAGAACATGGCTTCCATCTTCCCAACACTCAGGACACAGCTGACTGTCAAAGTGGGCAAAATTTATTTATGTCAGAATCCAATGGAAAAAAAAAAAATAGTCTCTCGTTTTAGGGGTATCCCTGATATCTTCCAGCTTCCAAGTACTGATTCCCTCCTAAAAGGCAATTCAGGTCAGAAATACAGCACAACAGCTCACCTGACAGAACCTGGAAAGCAGAAGTGGAAGGATTAGCAAGAGTGGACTGAATGTTTGATTAATTAGAATCAGTCAAACTAAAATTGGTACATTGTATATGCCTACTCTGGACACTGCTTAGTGGGGGAGATAATGTTCGAGACACAAAGATGACTAAGAAATAGTCTATATCCTCTGAGAACATAAAAGACTAGAGGGGGAGACAAACATTTACAAAAGTATCTCTGAGATGAGGAAAAATATGGTTTTAAAAAAAGCAAAAATACTAAGAGTGGGAGTTGGAAGAGGTAGACCTAAATGACTCCTTGGAAGATGTGAAAGGGTTTTCTGGCCGGGTATGGTGGTTCAAGCCTGTAATCCCAGTACTTTTGAAGGCTGAGGCGGGAGGATCTCTTGGGCCCAGGAGTTCGAGGTTGCAATGAGCTATGATTGCGCCAGTGCATTCCAGCCTTGGTGAACAAGTGAGACCCTGTCTCAAAATTTAATTATTAAGTATCATTATTATTTTTTGAGGTGCAGTTTCGCTCTTGTTGCCCAGGCTGGAGTGCAGTGGTGCGATCTTGGCTTACCGCACCCTCCGCCTCCCGGGTTCAAGCGATTCTCCTGCCTCAGCCTCCCAAGTAACTGGGATTACAGGCATGTGCCACCACACTCCGCTAATTTTGTACTTTTAGTAGAGATGGAGTTTCTTCATGTTGGTCAGGCTGGACTCGAAGTCCCGACCTCAGGTGATCCACCCACCTTGACTTCCCAAAGTACTGGGATTACAGGCGTGAGCCACCACGCCTGGCAATTAATTTTTAAACAGAAAGGGTTTTCTGTGGAGGTGGCAGCTGAACTGGGCTTTAAGTATTGGTAGGATTTCAACAGACACATATGAGAGGGGGATTAGATAGGGAAGAAAGGGAATTACAGAGAAGCAATAGTAAGAACAAAGACTTGGGTCGTGGGGGGAAGTGCAGGGCATGCTGAAAACTTGTGTTCTCGGCTAGATGGAATATAAGGTTCACCAAGGGCATAGGCAGGAGATAAGGCTGGCATTGGAGGGTAGAGAGTGTTGGACACCAGGCTAAAGGGTTAGAACCCCACACAGCAACAGGAACCATTTAGGATTTTCACGTGCAAGGAGTAATGTTTAAAAGTATGCTGTATAATGACATCTGTCAGTGATAGTTGAAGAAGTTTTGCTAATTTCCAGGCAACAGAACAGTGAGCCCAGGTGCTGTGGTCTCATGTCTGTAATTCCAACTCTTTGGGAGGCCAGGAGTTTGAGACCAGCCTGGTCAACAGAGCAAGATGTTGTCTCTACCAAAAAAAAAAAAAAAAGGTATTGGGGGGGCAAGGAACAGTGAGGCTGGCCTAAGGAGTTGGTGGTGGGCAGATAAAGAGAGGGCAGATGTACTATACAGTGAACATGGAGGACCTGGAAACTGGCTGGATATGGTACTGAGGAGTAGGGAGAGGTTATGTGGTGAAACCCCACGCAGAGGTGTGGGCACTAACTAGACTTACTGAATACCACCACTTTCGGGTAGTTTCCTCATCTATAAAAATGGACATAGTAAATCAGCCTTACACAGTTATTGTGGGAAGATTGGATTTGATTCTGCATGTAAGGCACCTGGCAAATAAAGCAGGTGCTCAGTATGTGGCAACTATTATTTTTATGGGTTTGAACATGATGACTAAAAGTTTGATGATGACATTGACCAAAATGGGAAACACAGTGGGAGGGGTGGGTTTTTCTCTTTGTCTGTGTGTGGCAGTGGGAATGGTGGGGGAAACTAGCTAACAAATTCAGTTTGAGATCTGTGGAATTCGAGGAATCACGTTCAGGTAGAGCTGTCTAGGAGGCAACTACATAATTTGGGTCTGGGATTCCATTTGGGCGATGAATCAGCAAGATAAAGGAGAAAACTGAAGCCACAGGATCAGGTGAGAAAACCCAGAGGAAAGGAAGAGCTAGGAGAGTTACAGTTGAGACTCATGAACATGGCCTGCAGAACTGCAGGATCCCAGCCGCCACTGAGAGAGGAGAATCAGGAGAGGGCGAACCATGCAGCCAGGAGAAGACAGCCTCAGGAGGGAGGGCAGTGACCTGCACCCCACACTACCATGAGGTGAAGAACAAGGCTTTTGATAGGGCTTTAAAGTTGCCTGGGACCCTGAAGACTGTAATTTCAGGAGTAAGGAGCTGGACCCCAGAATTCAAGATGTTGAGAGGTACATGAGAGTCAATAGACACTTCTCAGCACTCTAAAGTTTGATGGTGGCTGGACGTGGTGGCTTATGCCTGAATCTCAACACTTTGGGAGGCTGAGGTGGGCAGATCACCTGAGGTCAGGAGTTCGAGACCAGCCTGGCCAACATGGTGAAACCCCATCTCTACTAAAAATATAAAAAAATTTGCCAGGCGTGGTGGCAGGCACCTGTAATCCCAGCTACTCCAGGGGCTGAGGCAGGAGAATCGCTCGAACCTAGGAGGTGGAGCTTGCAGTGAGCCAAGATTGCACCACTGTGCCCCAGCCTGGGCAACAGAGCAAGACTCCATCTCAAAAAAAATTGATGGTGAAGGAAGGAGAAAAGAATGTGGTAGTTTGAGGATAATGGAATTCTTTTTCTTTTTTCTTGCATAGAAGAGATTTAAATATGTTTTTGGCAGAGGGAAGAAGTTAATACTCTATTAATGGGAGGCAGCAATGGCATAACACAAACGCAAAGGTTAGGGGAGGAAAGAAGGACAAAGTGCTTTTGAAAGGTCACTCTCAACAAGGAGGGGGAAGATAATCTCTCAGAGACAGGAATTTAGGAAGAGAGGGAGTTAGAGGAAGATACTAAAGAGTTACAAAAAAATTATTTTGGGGCCAGGCACAGTGGCTCACACCTGTAATCCCAGCACTTTAGGAGGCCGAGGCAGGCGGATCACGAGGTCAGGAGATCGAGACCATCTTGGCAAACACGGTGAAACCCCATCTCTACTAAAAATACAAAAAAATTAGCCAGGCGAGGTGGCGGGCCCCTGTAGTCCCAGCTACTCAGGAGGCTGAGGCAGGAGAATGGCGTGAACCTGGGGGACGGAGCTTGCAGTGAGCAGCCACTGCACTCCAGCCTGGGCGACAGAGTGAGACTCCGTCACATACAAAAAAATTATTTTGGAAGCTTGCGCAGGTTGGCCTAGAAACCTCTATGAACAAGAGCAGCAACAGTGGGGTTAGAGGAAAGTGGAGAAGATTGGGAATTATCCTTATGGGAAATTGGTCCCTCTTCTCTGCCTTTCAATTAAGTTATGTGTCCCAGGGGAGTTGTGAGGGTACATGGAAGGGAATGATGAAGGATTTAGGGAAAAGGTGTGGCTGAGAGTTGGAGGGTCAGATATAATCTACTACAATGGCAAAAATTAAAAATGATAATATCCATATTGGCAAGGATGTTATCATATACTGCTGGTATAATTTTTCTGGAAGGCCAATTTGGCAAAATGTATTAAAATATTTTCAGGGGGCCGGGCGCGGTGGCTCACGCCTGTAATCCCAGCACTTTGGGAGGCCAAGGCGGGCGGATCACGAGGTCAGGAGATCGAGACCACCCTGGCTAACATGGTGAAACCCCGTCTCTACTAAAAATACAAAAAAATTAGCCGGGCGTGGTGGCGGGCACCTGTAGTCCCAGCTACTGGGGAGGCTGAGGCAGGAAAAGTGCGTGAACACGAAAGGCAGAGCTTGCAGTGAGCCGAGATCGTGCCACTGCACTCCAGCCTGGGCGACAGAGCGAGACTCCGTCTAAAAAAAAAAATATCTATCTATCTATCTATCTATCTATCTATCTATCTATCTATATAGATATATATAGATATTTTTTTCAAATGCGTATACTTCATGGCCCTCCATTTGCAGTTCTAAGTATTCAATCTAAGGAAGTAAAATATATGTACAGTATGTTCAGTGCTCTCTATTTATTTGAAACAGAGTCTCACTCTCTTGCGCAGGCTGAGTACAGTTGTGTGATCATGGTTCACTGAAGCCTTGACCTCCCAGGCTCATATGATCCTCCCACCTCAGCCTCCTAAGTAAGTGGGATCACAGGCATTCTCTACCACTCTTGGCTAATTGTTTTATTTTTTGTAGAGACAGGGTCTCCTTATGTTACCCAGGCTGGTCTTACTCTTGGGCTCATATGATCCTCCCACCTCAGCCTCCCAAAGTGTTGGGATTACAGGCATGGGCCACCACACCTAGACTCACTCAGTACTATTCCTAATAGCCAAAAAAAAAAAAAAGAGGAAACAAACAAATTTTCCACAAGGCAGTAGAATACAGTACATGGTTAGAAGATAATACTTATCAGGCACTAAAAATGTAGAAAAGTATTTATTGGCATGATCAAATGATCATGACATTAGTAAGTGTAAAAGAAAACATAATATAATACATAAAATATAAATATGTTCATATTCTTTTAAATACTTACCTGTGTACATACACAGATACATGCACACACATATTTAGAGAGAGGGAGGGAAGGAGAGAGAGAGGTATCTGACTTGAGCAGCTGGGGAGGTAGTGTGACCATTAGCTAAGACAAATAATTTAGGAGAAATTAGCAGTGTCGGTGCTGAAAATAAAGGGTTCCTATTAGGTTTAACCTGTGAAATATCCTAGGGATATGCCACAAGCATGGCTGCACACATAGGTCTGAAGCTCGAGAGAGATTTCAGCTATAGATGTAGATTAGGAGCCATCAGCCTCTAGGGGTTGCTTAAAACTAAGGACTAGATGATACTGCCCTGAAAAGGAGTGACAGACTGGATTAAGAAAATGTGGCACATACACACCATGGAATACTCTGCAGCCATAAAAAAGGATGAGTTCATGTCCTTTGTAGGGACATGGATGCAGCTGGAAACCATCATTCTCAGCAAACCATCGCAAGAACAGAAAACCAAACACCGCATGGTCTACTCATAGGTGGAAATTGAACAATGAGGTCACTTGGACACGGGAAGGGGAACATCACACACCAGGGCCTATTGTGGGGAGGGGAGTTGGGGGAGGGATGGCATTGGGAGTTATACCTGATGTAAATGATGAGTTGATGGGTGCTCACGAGTTGATGGGTGCAGCACACCAACATGGCACATGTATACATACATAACAAACCTGCACATTGTGCACATGTACCCTAGAACTTAAAGTATAATAAAAAAAAAAAAAAAGAAGAGAGGGCAGTCAAAGACAGACCGCCACCCCCATCCTCAGCAAGGAAACAATACTATTTACAAGGTGGGCAAAAGGAGTAAAGCCTGCAAAGAATAGTCTCTAAGATTTCTAGCAATCTATAGTTCTACTACCCCAGCCGACTACTGGAAACATGTAACCTTGTTTCCACTTTATTAATAAAATGCGGCCGGGCGCGGTGGCTCAAGCCTGTAATCCCAGCACTTTGGGAGGCCGAGACGGGTGGATCACGAGGTCAGGAGATCAAGACCATCCTGGCTAACACGGTGAAACTCCGTCTCTACTAAAAAATACAAAAAACTAGCCGAGCGAGGTGGCGGGCGCCTGTAGTCTCAGCTACTCGGGAGGCTGAGGCAGGAGAATGGCGTAAACCCGGGAGGCGGAGCTTGCAGTGAGCTGAGATCCGGCCACTGCACTCCAGCCTGGGCGACAGAGCGAGACTCCATCTCAAAAAATAAAAATAAAATAAAATAAAATAAAATGCGCAGGAGCTCTCCTCCACCACCTTTCCTCACTCAAGGGTCTGTGTATAATTACGACTCATGCCTTTAACCCTTCTGCCTAATTCAGAGGTGACTTCTCACCTCCTTGTAAAGGCCAACCAATTCCTTGAATCCGCTAACTTCTCAATTGTCTCCCGTCACCTCTGTTGGTGTGCTCTGCGGTGTTCTCTTTATCAAACATTTTCAGCATCTCCTATGCCACTAGTTTTGTCTCCTTTACTTACAAATATGCCAGGATTTTCTCAATCCTGAGAACTCTAACTGGCATGATTGTCTCCAATATTTCCTGCTGTTTCCTCCCTATAGTGCCAAACTTCTCCAATGCATGGTTTACACTCGCTCCACAGCCATCTTCCTTATAAACCACGGCAATGTCAACCAACTCCCTAAACTGAAATTGCACCCTCAAAAGTTACTAGTAATCTCCTTATCTTAAAATCCAGTGGGTTTCATTTGGCCACCACAGTCTTTGATCTTTCTGCAAATTTGATGACGTTGACCATCCTTCTTTCTTGAAAACTCTTTCCATTTTGGTTCAATAAACATGTACTGGTTCCCCTTTGGTTCAATAAACACTGACTGAACATCTCTTAGGTGCTAAAATAAAAAATATATAATACTTAATATCTGAGTGTGAGAAGTTTTAACCTAGTTGGGCAGTGTCAATGAATTTCACAGCGGAGATCTATGCCCTGTTGAGAAAGGCTGAAGTGGTAGATGCAAACTCTGTGAGTTGAGGAGTAAAGCCAACTTACAGTGGGAAGAGAGGAGAGGAAATAGCAAATGTAATTGATGTTGTCAAGAAATTTGTTGGAGAAGAGAAAAAAAGAAAGAACTTTCTAGAAAATGCCTGTAAGTGGCTATAGGACAATGGAGCAGTGAGTTTTCAGAATGTGGAGAGACTTCAGCACGTTCTTAGAATGAAGAAAAGGTGCAAGTAGACAAGGAGAAGTTGAAAACAGAGGAGAGTGAGGAGATAATCAATGGGGCAAAGTCCTGGAAGTACCAGGAAGGGTTGGGATGCATATCACAGAGCTGCTATGAACAGAGAGGGGGAGCTCTTCCACTAACATCATACTTAAGCATGCATGATTTGACGGTGAAAAAGAGTTCCTCCTTTGGTACTATACTGGAGAGGTTATGGATAGGTGGCCCAAATATTTGGCCTAATGATGTGTTTTCCTTTTTGTTTTTGTTTTGACCTGCACAGAATTGTAAAGTAAACTGAACTTGTTGCTAACACTTACAAACAATGAGATTTCAAATAAAAATCTGTATTACCAGCTTCTTAAAAACTGGGCCAGGGATGGTGGCTCATGTCTGTAATCCCAGCACTTTGGGAAGCCAAGGTGGGCGGATCGTCTGAGACCAGGAGTTTGAGATCAGCCTGGCCAACATGGTGAAACCCCGTCTCTACTAAAAATACAAAAATTAGCCAGGTGTGGTGGTGTGCACCTGTAATCCCAGCTGCTCGGGAGGCTGAGCAGGAGAATCGCTTGAACCCAGAAGGCGAAGGGTGCAGTGAGGCGAGATCATGCCACTGTACTCCAGCCTGGTGACAGCCAGTCTGTCTCAAAAAAACAAGAAACAAAAACAACAATAACAAACAAACAAAAACCCGGAAGATGTGGCAACACTCACATCGATAACATGACACAGCTGACTTTAGATGGGCCATGGCCTCTCCAGTCTCCACAACTCCCTAATGCTTACCACTGGACCACTTCACTCATTTGCATGGTAGCCCTCTAGGCATCTGATTCTGTCACTCCTTCTATTATTATCTCCCCTGCTTTTCAGACTGACTCTTCCATGTTATTTTCAGCTTCTCTCTCTCTCGTATTGGATAGCTAGATGTTACTTCTGTTCTCAGTCTTTTTGCACATGTTTTTCCTCTGATAACTTGTTCAACTTCCATGTAGATCACTTGAAACTCAGTATTATAAAATCATTTAATATTGAAGTTGAAAGGGAATTTAGAAATCAAATAATTCAATCTTCTCAATCTGTGAAACCTTGTCGGGTAACAGAATTCTGTAACTCAAAAGAACTTTAGAAATTAACCAGCAGCTTAATTTACAAATAAGGAAATTGAGGTCTCGGAGAGATTAAGCAATACTTTCTACCTCACCACACAATTCTGAGCAATTCAATACACATTTACTGGGCTCCTACTTTCTGCAAGGCACTGTGGGGGAATATAAAGTTGAACAAGGTAGAATTCCTTCCTTCAAAAAAGCCACTTCTGTTGGAGCAGACAGACATGCATACAATGTAAAATGTGGTAAGTCCTATAATGGAAAAACGAACATAATATGGGACAACAGAGGGAAGCAAAGTTTCTTATTTTATTTTATTTTATTTCATTTTTGAGACGGACCCTCGCTCTGTTGCCAGGCTGGAGTGCAGTGGTACCATCTTGGCTCACTGCAACCTCTGCCTCCTGGGTTCAAGTGATTCCCCTGCCTCAGCCTCCCAAGTAGCTGGGACTACAGGTGCCCGCCACCATGCCCGACTAATTTTTTGTATTTTAGTAGGGATGGAGTTTCACCACAGAAGCCAAGTTTTAATACTGGATATCTGTTTTTTTAACTAGATGAGTAGGATCTTTTTTTTTTTTTTTTTTTTTTTTTTTTTTTTTTTTTTTTTA
>NC_037668.1:21953490-21999578 GCF_003255815.1 Theropithecus gelada
TTTTTTTTTTTTTTTTTTTTTTTTTTTGAGACAGAGTCTAGCTCTGCCGCCCAGGCTGGAGTGCAGTGGCCGGATCTCAGCTCACTGCAAGCTCCGCCTCCCGGGTTCACGCCATTCTCCTGCCTCAGCCTCCCGAGTAGCTGGGACTACAGGTGCCCGCCACCGCGCCCGGCTAGTTTTTTGTATTTTTTAGTAGAGACGGGGTTTCACCGGGTTAGCCAGGATGGTCTCGATCTCCTGAGCTTGTGATCCGCCCGTCTCGGCCTCCCAAAGTGCTGGGATTACAGGCTTGAGCCACCGCGCCCAGCCCTATGAGTAGGATCTTAAGAAGGGGATGGGCACATTCTTCCTTATAGCTATCATTGTGTGTATATATCTTTAGTATATGAGGGAATAGACTTAGGCAAATGAAGGGATTTTTCCAAGATGACACTGTTAATTAAAGACAAGGTTAGGTCTAGAAATCAGGTCTCCTAACTCCAACTCCAGTGCTCTTTCCCTCATATCTCAGTGTGACATATCACCCCTTATCTCTCTTGAGCACTATCCTATGTTGTTAATTGCCCGTTAGGCATTTCTTCCAGTTACAGTGGATCAAAAATCCTGTGACCACACACAACATGCAATAATATACATAACCATAACAACATACTTCATATCTATTTTGGCAATAAGTCCTGTTAACTTGTCCTTCCAAATGTTTTTGGGGGTGAGGTGCAGTGGCTCATGCCTGTAATCCCAACACTTTGGGAGGTCTAGGAGGGAGGATCACTTGAAACCAAGAGTCCAAGACCAGCCTGGGGAACACGACAAGACTTTGTTCTACAAAATTTAAAAATTAGCCAGATACAGTGGTGTGCACCTGTAGTCTCAGCTACTACTTGGGAGGCTGAGGAGGGAGGATCGCTCAAGCCCTGGAGTTCAAGGATGCAGTGAGCAATGATCATGCCTGCTGCACTCCAGCCTGGGTGACAAAGTGAGACCGTCTCAAAAAAAAAAAAAAAAAAAAGTCTTTTCATCTAGGCCTTTATTTGGCAACCACTTCTACGACCCCAGTGGAAGAGGACAGACTTATTATCTTAATATGGTTTTGCCTTCAGCCTCTGAAAGACTCATAGAGCCTTATAGTTGAAAAGAACCTTAGAGGTTATCTATATCCAAACTTCAGCTGAAGACAGAATTGTTTCTATATGACTTCTGATCCTGACAGTGGTCAGCCAGCTGCTGTGCAGGGCACTCCCCACCTTCAGAGGCAGCTCATTTCTCTAGCAGACACCAAGGTAATTACAAGGTTCTGTCATTCGCCTATGAAACGTGTTTATTAATGTGCCAGACACAGTGCTTGGGACACTGGGTATATAGCTGCACAGGGTCCCCATTGGCCTTAAGTAACTTTCAGTTGAGTCTCTTCATCTCTAACATGCAGATTATTGAATCCTTCTTGTGAGAATCACCTGGTATAAAGTATAAAGTATGTAGAAATGCTCTTTAACCAACTACAATACATATAAGTCTTTCCACCCCCCTCCCCGCACCCTCCTCTTTTTTTTTTTTTTTGATTGAAGACAGGATCTTGCTCTGTCCCCCAGGCTGGAGTGTAGTGGTGTAATCTCGGCTCACTACAGCCTAGACCTCCTGGGTTCGAGCGATCCTCCCACCTCAACCTCCCAAGTAGCTGGGACTACAGGTGCACGCCACCACGCCCGGCTAATTTTGTAATTTCTAGTAGAGACGGGGTTTCACCATGTTGCCCAGGCTGGTCTCGAACTCCTGGACTCAAGTGATCCACCTGCCTCGGCCTCCCAAAGTGCTGGGATTACCGGCGTAAACCACCATGCCTGGCTGGCTTTCCCTCTCTTCAACTGTGTAATGTACTGGGGTGGGAGGCTGTGATTCCATTATCATCTTTTAAATTACATTTTATACATACAAAAGAATAATTATAATGGATATATGTGTTATATACATAATTAGATAAATCTACCATTTATCCCAAAAACTGCACCATTACCAATGGCATCCACCTGTATGTTTTTTCTCCTCCCATCCCCAATCTCTCTACAGTAACTATTAATACATTTTGTGCTTATCATTCCTTGCTTTTCCCAAAGTTTTATCATATATAAGTAAACCCTATATTGCTTAATTTTGCTTGTTTTGGAACTCCTGGGCTCAGGTGATCTTCCCGCCCTGGCCTCACAGAGTGTTGGGACTACAGGCGTGAATCAGTGAGCCTGGCCTATTCCTAAGATTGATCCACTCCAATTATGTACTTTGTACCCATTTTCCAAGCCTCATCTTCTTCACGCTGCCTTCAGATCACAGGAGCACAAAGTGGCCTGTCCCGTTTCTGAACGCCTCTAGCACTCATTGTCTATTAAAAAAAATTTTTAAAAGACTGAAACCGCCTTTTCCTTGATCTTATGTGCTGTTAGGCCAACTAAACACAAGCTCCTGGAGAGCAAGGAAACTGCTTATCACGGTAAAAGAGCACTGAATGGGGCCAGGAGCAATGGCTCACGCCTGTAATCCCAGCACTTTGGGAGGCCGAGGCGGGCGGATCACCTGAGGTCAGGAGATCAGACCAGCCTGGCTAACACGGTGACACCCTGTCTCTACTAAAAATACAAAAACTTAGCCGGGCGTGGCGGCGGGCGCCGTAGTCCCAGCTACTCGAGAGGCTGAGGCAGGAGAATCGCTTGAACCCGGGAGGCGGGGGTTGTAGTGAGTCGAGATCGCGCCACTGCACTCCAGCCTGGGCGATAGAGCAAGACCCTGTCTCAAAAAACAAAATAAAAACAAAGAGCATTGAATGGGGAGTTGGGTCGCCTGGGTTCCAGGCCATTTCATCTTGACAGGCAGTGTCCTTGGACTCGTCCCCTTCACCTTCCTGAGCATCAGCTTCTTGACAACTTTTTTTTTTTTTTTTTTTTGTGAGGAACTTCTGAGACAATGGATATAACACGCTTCGTAAACTGCGAAGCATCCTCCTCAAATCAATGTTCGTGCCATCCTTGGTCCCCGGCTCCTAGAGGGGTCACTGCACAAAGACCCAGGCCAGTGACTCGCTGTGTTTGGGGACGGTCGTGTCACCCCCGAGGCAGGGGCCAAGATGCTTCCTTTCTTCTGGATCTCCCAGGCAGCGCCAGGTCCTCAAGGCGGTGTTGACTGAGGTTAGGAGTTCAGGAAAACGGCCAGGAGGACAGAGGGCGCTGTCCCCCCTCGAACTGAGCAGGGCTTTGGATTTACAGAAGGTGCTAGATTTACGCATGCGCACCCTCTCCGGGAAGACCTTGAGAGACCCAGCCAAAATTGGCTCTCTCAGCTCGGTTTTTCCCCATCTAGGGCTACATCTTCTGGGTGCGCATGCGTCCTGCCCGGGTGCAGTTGGCTGATGATTCCGTCTGTCACTGGCAGAGCCAGCGGAGTGAGGCTGAGGCTCCGCTTCCCGCCCATCGGCAGGGGCTCGGAGAGTGGACTGGGGTCTTTGTCCGCACCCACTGCAGTGTTGGACAAGCGGATTGAGGCGCCTTCCCGGCCGCGGGCCGCAGGCTTGGAAGCGTTGGTTGGCCGAACCATTGCCTCATTTGCCTTGTCACAGCCGGGAGGACGCCGCGGAAGAGGGGTGAAGGGGCTGCTACGTAGGGCGGCGGGACTGGCGCTGCATCCGAGCGGGGTCCGAGGACCAGTTGCCAGTCAGCCATTTATTGAGCGTCTCCTGTGTGCCATACACATAGGAATATGGTGATTTCTCCCTTCGGGGAGTTTACAGCGTAGAGGAGATTAAACAAGTGACTTTACTGCCTTCCCTCGACCTCCCTTCTACCCCTTCGCCTTAGATGGATATTTTCTCTTTCTGAACCCGGAACCGCTCCCTCCTCCCCGCCCGGCTATAGCTGGCAGGGCAGGGATTGGATGCCTCGGCCGGCGCCAGCCTTCGCTCTCCGCCGAGGGTAGTGACACAGGCGAGGACGTTCCCCTCAGGTCACGTGAGGGCGGGACCTGGCGGGCTCGTGACCTTCCCGTAGGCGGGGTCCCTCTCCTCCCAGCTCCGGCCGGCGTCGTCGTCACCAGCTTTTATGGGGCACGTGGCGGCTGATGCGCAGTAAATAGGAGTGACTCTCCCCTGCGAAGGCGGGGACCGCACTTTATGAGACCAAACAAACTGCCCGAGCGAAGCCCTTGGAGCTGTAAACAATTGGCAGCAAGTACAAAGCAAAGGTGGCAGGGTGGAGAGGGTGACGGGGAGGGGGGCGGGAGCATTGTCAAACGTAAATCAGTCCGACTGGAAGCACTAAATCCTGAGCCCCCCCCAGGCTGATCTGAACTAGACTTAGCTGGGAGAAGAGCGGGAGGCTATAGGAGCTTCCTAGTGCCTCCTTTTCCTCTTGGGCCTCTGGTTTACCAACTGTGAAATAGGGCAGGGGAATGGACTTTGGGCAGTGACACAGTGATTTAAGACTGCAAACAGAGTGCCGGGTGCGGTGGCTCACGCCTGTCATCCCAACACTTTGGGAGGCTGAGGCCGGCGGATCACGAGGTCAGGAGTTCGAGACCAGCCTGACCAATATGGTGAAACCCCATCTCTACTAAAAACAGAAAAATTAGCCAAGTGTGGTGGCGCCTGCCGGTAAGCCTAGCTACTCAGGAGGCTGAGGCAGGAGAATCACTTGAACTCAGGAGGTGGAGGTTGCAGTGAGCCGAGATGGCGCCACTGCACTTCAGCCTGGGTATTGGCTCCAGTAGAATCGAGCCATTCTGGAACCTGGGGTGGGGTCGCCCAAGTGTCCCTTTCACATCCGCTGTTCTGAAACAAGTTTCCACAATCACAAGGCTGGAAAAGTTACTCAGCCCATGGGACTCAGGGGTGTGAGTCAGAAGAAGATGAGCTACAGAGAACTAGTCTGGCAGTCTGGCCTTCTTGGCTGGAACAAATACCACCCTTTGCCTCCCGCCTACCAAGAGCCGCCTGCCTCTGGGTACAGGAGCCTAGTGGGTGCTAATTCTTCTGTGGACCCATATCTGAGTCCAGGAAACTGGGACCCTAATGATCTGTGCTGCTTCAGGAGCTGATCTTGCAGCTGAAAAGCAGAGGAGAAGCTGCAAAAAGTTATATGCTCTTGAGTATTATTTTAAAACATCTATAGGGTTTGTAGTACTCTCCACAGTTTACAGAGTGCACTTTCACATGCATTATTTCATTTTAGCCCCACTGAACACATGCTGTGTGCCAGGCATGGGGCCAGATACAAACATGGACAAGGCAGTGCATTTTTTCTTTTCTTTTCCCCCCAAGACAGAGTCTTGCTCTGTCACCCATGCTGGTGTGCAGTGGCACGATCTCGGCTCACTGCACCCTCCACCTGCCGAGTTCGAGCAATTCTCCTGCCTCAGCCTCCCGAGTAGCTGGGATTACAGGTGCATACCACCACACCCGGTTTTTTGTTTGAGAAGGAGTCTTGCTCTGCTGCCCAGGCTGGAGTGCAGTGGCATGATCTCAGCTCACTGCAACCTCTGCCTCCCAGGTTCAAGCGATTCCCCTACCTCAGCCTCCCGAGTAGCTGGGACTACAGGTGCCACCACACCCAGCTAATTTTTTATATTTTTAATAGAGATGGGGTTTCACCTTGTTGGTCAGGCTGGTCTCAAACTCCTGCCCAGCTTGGCTTCCCGAAGTGCTGGGATTACAGGCTTGAGCCACTGCGCCCAGCCTAATTTTTGTATATTTAGTAGAGATGGGGTTTCACCATGTTAGCTAGGCTGGTCTTGAACTCTGACCTCAGGTAATCCACCTGCCTTGGCCTCCCAAAGTGCTGGGATTACAGGTGTGAGCCACCATGCCTGGCCGGCAGTACATTTTTAAAAGGAGCTTCAGTACGGCTGTAGAGAAAAAACAGAAACTGGTACCTACATTTCCAGGTAAAATGAGGTAGGTGCTATAAAGAAGGGGCAGATTCCTGGCTGGGCGCAGTGGCTCACGCCTGTAATCCCAGCACTTTGGGAGGCCGAGGTGGGCGTATCACGAGGTCAAGATGTCGAGACCATCCTGGCTAACACGGTGAAACCCTGTCTTTACTAAAAATACAAAAAATCAGCCGGGCGTGGTGGCGGGCGCCTGTAGTCCCAGCTACTTGGCAGGCTGAGGTAGGGGAATCGCTTGAACCTGTGAGGCGGAGCTTGCAGTGAGCTGCGATCACGCCACTGCACTGCAGCCTGGGTGACAGAGACTCTGTCTCAAAAAAAAAAAAAAAAAAAAAAAAAGGCGGGGGGCAGATTCCTAAGACACTTCATTGGAGGATACCACAGCCAGCTAGGCGGGACAGGGGAGGGAGAGAAATCAGGAAAAGTTTCATGATGGGAAAATTGTAGGAGTAAAACCTTAAAGATAGGAAGGGTTTCAAAGATAGAAATAGGCGTGGCAGAGCAGTTTTTTGCTAGACCTCTTCTTACCCAAACCAAGTAAGTTCATCTATTTTCATGTCTTTGACTAGTAGCAGTAGTAAGTGTTCTCTTCAGTATCTACAAAACTCATTTTTCTCCATCCTTCTGTCTACGCCTTCCTTGGGTGTAGGCTCTCACTATTTCTACTTGTAGAGGATCCTGACAGGCCACTTGCCTCCAATGCGGCATTCCTTTCCAGTTGATTTTCAGCATTACTGTCAGAGGGCAACTTTTACTGGCAGGAGCTTTCTGAAATGCAAGTTTGGTCAAATCCCTCCTCTACTTAAAATCTTTTGATGACCAAACATCTTCTGCAAAATAAAGTCCAAGTCTTGGCAATCAAGGCCCTTTATAATGGGGCCTCTGCCCACCTCTTCGGTTCTATGTGCTGTTCCTTTGACCTGCATCACCGTATTTGATTTCCTGAAGCCACCATAGTCTCTCCATACCTTATGTGTTATTCCTGCTATAAGGAATGTCTTCCTTACTCTCATTTGCCCAGGCGACTCCTATATGTCTTCAAAATCCAGCTCAAGCACCTCCTCTAAGAAGCCTCCTCTCATTTTCATTAGTTTGGATTTGGGTGTACCACATCTCTGATCCCAAAAGCCCACTTACATTCTTTCTATGTGACATTTAACACAGACTCAAGTATAAACTGTTGGTTCACTTGTCTCTTGTGGCCATTAGACTGTGAATTGCCTAGAGGCAGGAGCTATCTCATTCCTATGTCCCCAGTGCCTAACACAAGGTTTCACAAAGTATAGGTGCTTGATGTTTGTTGGGTTTCAGACAGATTATGGCGTGGGCCATACCACAACGGATCTGTAAGGGAACTGATAGGGCTGTCTGGTCTGCCTAGAGTCCAAGGGATGCAGAGGGAGCCATACAGACTAACCCTGGAAAAGAGGTTGTGCTGGCTCTTTGAAGGCCTTGGGAGCAAGGCCAAGGAGTTAGGACTTTAGATGGTGGGCAGTGGAGAACCATGACATGTTAGATTATCAGAGCTGACCCAAAGATGGGGAGGATGAATTAGAGAGGGAGAAGGTGGGGGGTGAGAGAAAACAAGCAGCTATTAGCTCTGTTTTATAGAAACAGAGGCTTAAGGAGAATGTGACTCCCCAAGACCACACAGCTGGTAAGTGGCAGAACTAGGAGTTGAACGTTAGTTCTGGACTATGCCAAGTTCAGAGATCCTTGAGCCACACCAACAAGGAGTATACAGTAGATCAGGCTTCAAGGTTGTCCAGGTGTGAGAGGGATACTGTATCAGTCAGGATAGGTTATATGGCAGACACAGTACTCAAAATCACTGTAGTTTAACAAAACACAATTATTTTCTAGTCACACAAAGTCCACTCGTGCTGGACAAAACCTTAGGGCAGCTTAGCAGTCTAGGCTGCTTTGATCTGCTAGCGCTCCTCCTCAACACGTGCTTCTGCAATGCCCACAACAGGGAAAGAGTGTTTGGAGAATGAGGCACTAGCTGCATTTCAGAAGGGACACACATTACTTCCTATTATAGGCTACTGCCCAGAACTAATGAAAATGAGAGGAGGCTTCTTAGAGGAGGTGCTTGAGCTGGATTTTGAAGACATATAGGAGTCGCCTGGGCAAATGAGAGTAAGGAAGACATTCCTTATAGCAGGAATAACACATAAGGTATGGAGAGACTATGGTGGCTTCAGGAAATCAAATAGTCCAATAACTCCACTTGACTATACAGGGACTGGGATGCACAGCCTTTTGTGTGTCCAGGAAGGGAAGAGAACAGGAAATATGTGTGGGCAATACTAACGCCTACCCAAGACATCATGGAATGATGCCTATAAGGAAGGAGGCACAGGCCAGTCTGAGGAACCAACGGCAGATGTGCAGAAGAGACTGGTTCTCTCTTCATGGCTGTGGCTGAGCTACAGGGTACATTGTACCAGTGAGTTCTCACCTGTACCAACGTCTGCAGAATTTTGGGAACTACAAGGACAGAGGAGAGGATGACCTCACTCAGATGGTGGTTGGCAAGAGACATCAGTTGTCTGCCATGTGGGCCTTTCCATAGGGCTGCTTAAGTGTCCCACAGTATGGGATCTGGCTTTCCCCAGGGCAAATGAGGAGATGGGGAGACAGAGAGGAAGAGGGAGGGGGAGGGGGAGGGAGAGGGGAGGGGGAGGGAGAGGGAGTAGAAGCCATGACTTAGCTTTGGAAGTCACATGCTATCACTCTGTCTTTTTTTAATTGGACACACATACCAACCATGATTCGCTGAAGGAGGGGATCACACAAGGGCATGAATACCAGGCAGGGATCATTGGAGGTCATCTTGGAAGCTGCTACAGGGGAGCAGGTAACCAGCAGGGAGCCTCATCTGGAGGGTGGTATCCTCTTAACCCCTTCCTGCTCAGCTCATCGTTCCTCTCTGCCCCTACTGAGGGAGAAGTGAGGGGAAGACTGCAATGACCTTATGAGGGAAGCAGGACCAGTAGAGATGGTCATCTGCATTTTGCAAATGAGGAAAGCCAAGGCACGAAGCCTGACTCCTGTGTGCTCCCACAACAGCCCGCATGTGTAGCACCCACAGCCTTAACCATGCCTCATGGATTTTAGGTGTTCATAGGCCTGTCTCTGCCATTGTATATGGCCCCTCACACTCCACGTTTGTCTCCGCAGCACCTGGGCTAGGTACAGAGAAGCAGCCACAGCCTGTTTGGAGGAAGCCAAGCCGGATCTGCTTTCCTCCATCTGCTTTCCTCTACAGCCACTGCATCTGCCCCAGGGCACAGCTGTGCTGGATATGAGGAGGCAGGGTTTGTTTTGTTTTTTTTTTGAGACAGAGTTTCACTGTTGTTGCCCAGGCTGGAGTGTAATGGCACAATCTCAGCTCACTGCAACCTCCGCCTCCCAGTTTCAAGCGATTCCCCTGCCTCAGCCTCCCTAGTAGCTAGGATTATAGGTATGTGCCACCACGCTCGGCTAATTTTGTATTTTTAGTAGAGACAGGGTTTCTCCATGATGGTCGGGCTGGTCTCGAACTCCCGACCTCAGGTGATCCACCCGCCTAGGCCTCCCAAAGTGCTGGCATTACAGACGTGAGCCACAGTGCCCGGCCAAGGAGGCACGTTTAAGAGCAGGCCACACTGGCTGGAGGGCATGGTGGGGCGGGGTGGGGTGGGGTAGTCCTGTGAGGTGTGTGAGGAGGGGAGAGAGAGGCTCCTTGGCACTGTTAAAGCACTTCGAAAGGGCAACAGCGGCTTCCTCTGCTGGAGGGAAGCATGCTGTGAGGAGCACGAGGGTGGAATCCGCCTGTGCCTCACACAGTGCCTGGGCAACTCTCTGCTGAGGAAGGCTTTCAGCGGGCAAAGGTCCTCACCGTGCCACACTCCCACCCCCAACACCATCCTGATTTGAACCCAACCTTGGGTGGCATTTCTGTTTCTGTGTCCCAGAATCCCTCCAGAGGCTTCTAGCTGGGCAACTCCTCTTTAGTGTGGCCTGGGGCTGCCTCCTTCTGACAGAACACTTAGAAGAAATTCTCACCTGAAAACCCCACCTGAGACCTGTGAAGTGCCCCACCCTGCAGGCCGCCCCCCATTCTTCCCTGCTGAGGTGAAGCGCTGCCTCTCATCCTGACAGGGCTACACCAGTGCTTCCCTCCCATCCTCGCAGCACCGAAGAAACCAAAACCCACGCCGAAGTATCAGAAACGTGTATTCTTTTTCTTTTAATAGTAAACCTCTTTACAACAAATATAGTGAAAGAGTTTTCAAACAAAACTCATAAGAATCTCGAGGACTTTTGTCTTTTCTTATTGTGTAGAATACTAAGAAAGCATCACCATACAGCACGAAAAGAAATATTGAAAACAAATCAACAGCCTCACACTTGGACTCGCCCTGCCCCAGGACCCAGGAAGAGCCCCAGGAGTGTGGGTGATTGTCAGGTGTGGGGGCGGGGCACCTCCATGGCCCGTCCTGCCCCTCCCTTCCTCGTCCTCACCACCTCCCTCCCTCTGGGACTTGAATGGGGAAGAGGAGAGAATCCAGAGTCTCCATTCCAGCCTCCCTCCCCCCATACAAATGCCATTCCTTCTACCAACCGCTTTAAGGGGTGGAGAGAGGCAGCAGAGGGGAGAACAAGGAGTTCCCAGGCTCCATGTCTCCTCCCCTCCGCGAAAGCCTAAACTTACCCCTCACCCCACCCCAGGGGATTCCAAAGAGTCAGTTAAAAATATATAGAGATATAGATATTTCTAGATACACTTTTACATTTCTGTCTCTCCAAACAAATAAATAATCAGCAAGAGAAGGTGCATTACTTCCTTCCTGTCCAAGGTGGGGAGGGTTGGGAGGGGGTCAGGGGTCAGTCTCGCTGCACCGAGCGTGCTGTTGAGAGGGGAGGATGGTGTGTTCCATTGAGGTGGTGGTGGGGGGGTCCTCTTGCCCACTGTCCCTGAAAGCTGTGGGAAACCTGGGGAGGGGAGGGCCATTAGATGACTCCAGTGGTTACTTTGGCAAATGCCCAGTTCTTCAGAGGGAGTGGGTGGAGGCGAATTTGGCTTGAGAGGAAGAAGCCATTAAGTCCCCATCTGAGGTCTGGGTTCCCAGGGACCCATTCATCTGGCCGCCCAGGAGCCCCTACCCCCAAGAGAAACCTTCGGATACTGAACTGCAGAAACGTCACATATTCACAGACCACCCTGTCCCCAGGGACAGAGAAGAAAGGACACAGAAACATCCACACATGGTAATCAAAAGCCAGGTTTGCCTTTATGAGGCAGAGGGCAAAACTGGTGAATATTGCACCGTGAACTGCAGGGGCCCTCACCCCCACCCCGTGTTTAATGGTGGCCAAGCCTAGTCTAGAAAGGTGGGCAGACTAATGGTGGGAATAGCCTGAGAAGGGAAGGCCAGTCATTCATTTATTCAGCACCTATCATTCAACCATTCACCCATTCAGCATTTATTGAGTGCCTACTATGTGCCAGGCACTGGGCGAGGCTCTGGGGATGCATGCATGAACAAGATTACACCCTGGCTTCTTTCAAGCCCTGGACTGAGGCTCATCAGTTTTTGAAACTTCCTCTAGAAGCCTGCAGGGGAGGTGGGAAGGCTGGACGTGCTGCCCCCACCCAGTCAGCGGATTGGGGTTAAGAGTAAGAACGGGGCCGGGCGCGGTGGCTCACGCCTGTAATCCCAGCACTTTGGGAGGCCGAGGCGGGCAGATCACGAGGTCAGGAGATGGAGACCATCCTGGCTAACACAGTGAAACCCCGTCTCTACTAAAAATACAAAAAATTTAGCCGGGCGTGGTGGCGGGCGCCTGTAGTCCCAGCTACTCTGGAGGCTGAGGCAGAAGAATGGCGTGAACCCAGGAGGCGGAGCTTGCAGTGAGCCGAGATCGCGCCACTGCACTCCAGCCTGGGGGACAGAGCGAGACTCCGTCTCAAAAAAAAAAAAAAAAAAAAAAAAAGAACGGATCACTGCTCAGCTGAGGGAGAAGCTTGCTTCACGGAGGAAGAGGGACTTGAGTTTTGCTCTGAAAGCAGGTCTGGGGTTGGGGAAAGAGGGTACTCCAGGAACTGTGTGTCAAGCATGGGCAACTAAGTGGACAAATGTGGGTGGAAGCAGAGGTCCCTGGAGGGAGAGGCCCTGGCAGAGGTAGGGCTGCAGGGAGAAGCACAGAGGGCTAACTGCCAATCCCCCCAACTGCAATTCAATGCATCAGAGCTGAGGGTGAACACAGGGAAAGGAGCAGGGAAGATGGGAGTTGGGGTCCCAGGGCTGTGGAGCTGGAGCAGCCAACTGTCCCTTTGTAAACACACACCAGGCACACTCAGACTCAGAGATGCTCCTAGAGCTCCAGTCACAGATTTGCATACACACTCAGCCAGGCTCAGAGACACACAGAGGCACACCCATGCAACCACATACACACATAAATACAAAGGTACACCCATGCAACCAGACACACACACGCGCACACACATAAATACAAAGTTACACTCAGACACATAAACACCAGATGCCCTCATGAACACACTCAGGTACACGTGGGTACCTGCACAGAGGCCCCTCTGCTTCTGGTTCCTTCCCTGCATCAAGTATGGGAATACTGCAAGAGGCTGGGTCATAGAGGCGGGCAAAGACGGTCGGCTAACACAAAACTGGGCCTTGTCTAACTCTACTCTCCAACTGGGAGGAAACCCCAAGGGAGCACCGCACCCCTTGGGCAGAGGAGCTGGGCTTGTGTGAAGGAGTGGGGTAGACAGTCTGCCTGCATACGTCACCCCAGGCCAGGCCCCTTAGGGCGGGGGGTGACCCTAGAGAGCAGGCTGGGAGCCTGCCCACTCTGGTTTGATCTCCGATCCTGCCTGAGGTCTCAGGACCCCGTACTTCGGCTGCCCCTGGGCCCGTTGCCCACTGCCCTGCTGAGGAGGCAGCAGAGAGGGGCGGACTCAGAGGAGGGGAGGGGAGCAAGAACAACAGCAGAAGAATCTCATCTGTACAGTACGGGCCGTTTGAGTCATTATTATTACAATATACTTTGACAAAAATAGAATCTCATTTCATATCAATACAACAACAACAACAAAAAACAGTTTCCTGGACTGTTACACCGCTAACGTTTTCCAAAGGTCGCTATTTACAATTACAGTAGCCAAGAGGGAAGGTGGGATGCGGCCTGGAGGTGGTGGGACAAGGAGGTAGCCAGAGACAATGGGGGCGCCAAGAGCAAGGAGGCGGGGTCAGGAGCAGAAGGAGCTAACAGGAGAAGCTAGGGAGAGGGGCCAAGGAGGAATGAGAGAGGTGGGACCTCTACGGACCCATCCGTAGGACCTCCCACCCCACAGACCATCCCAGTGCCCACTCCCCCAGGTAGTGTGTGTGCAAGGCCAAGGACGTCCCCTCACCACACTCGCCCCGATGAAAGAGCTCTGGCCTGGAGCACCCCAGGGAAGTCCAGGCCGACTCTCGCCCCAGCCACCTCACTGAAGACCCTCTCCCCATTCTCCCTGCACATTGTGGCCAGCTTTACAGGGCTGGTGTCAACTGAGGGGTGGGGAGCTATTGCACTGTATATCTTAGAGAAAAGCTGGGGAAGGGAGGGGCCCAATTTGCCCCCTGCCTAGCCCTTCTGCCCTCCTCAGCCCTCTCCTCATGGCTCTCTGTCTTTCTCTCCAAATGTGCTTCCAGAGAGGCCCCCACCTCAAACCCCTGTCCCTAGCCTCAGATTCCCAGGCTGCCGTCCCAGCCCAAAGCTCAGCCAGCACCCACACACCTTGGGGGTGCAGCACACACAAGAATCAGCACAGGTGTGGCATGTGTGTGTGCAGGGGCATTTGGGGGCCAGGCTTAGGTATTCTGCTCCATGTGCCTATGGCTACATGAACCCAAAAACAGAGACCCTTTTCAGAACCTCTGCCTCACTTTCCCCTTGAAACACAAACCCACCCATCAAGCCCACTTTGGGGTTTCAGTCTAGAGTGTGGGTTTCTGTTGTTTGGTAGTTTTTTGGTTATTTCCCTCTATCTGGGGGTGGGGTGGGAGGGCTCCACATGCAGGGCTCGGCACCTGTCCTTTCCCAAAGGCCTACTGGGCCCCCCACCCCCTTCCTGCAGCATATGTGTACAACGTGCAAAGTGTCCCCCCTTCCCGCGAAAAAGAGAGCCCCCCAGCCAGTGAAAATGGTGGGGGGGGTACAGAAAGAGGGGATGAGAGCATCCCCCTCTCCAAAGCGAGAATCCAAATTAAAAAAAATATAATAATAATAATAATAATATAATAATTATACACAAATGTAACCGTCAACAGGACACGGAGCACAAGAAAGGAAGTGGGGGTCGAGCGGGAGGAGCCCGGGGCAGGGAAGGGCGGGCGGTGAGATTGTCAACTCTTCATCAGGGAGGTTGAGAGGAGGGGAGTGGGAATCGTCACTTTAATGTCTGTGAAGAGAGGAGATGGAGAAGGGGGTGTGAGGGGGTGGCCCAGGCTACGGGTATGCACCCCCCACTCCCCTCTCCCCACAGGGCCAGGATTCTAGTGGCAGGGCCAGCTGTGAGGGGAGGAAGTCATCGAGCAGAAGGACTAATGCTGGAGGGAGGGAGAAGATGGGCCTTTGGCAGGGGTGAAGGGGTGTTGGTGCTGCCCTAGAAGGGCTGGCGGAAGGGCTAGCCGGCCACAAGGCCTCTTGGGTGGGAAATAAAACAGGTTAGGGGGCACGTGGGGCAGTCCCTGGGTGTAGCAGACACGCAGACAGGAGAGGTGATGCTACAGTACCCAGGTATCGAGCCGCATCCTCTTCACAGCTGAGCCCTCAGCCTCAGGCTCTGGGGCTGGGCGCAGCAGGCCCAGTGTGGGCCCGAAGTCCCCCCGTCCGTCATCCCGGTCCCCCGTCTCATATGATCCCCCGGCTGGGCTGCTGAGACCATCACCAGGCTCAGGGCGGGCAGCTGGGAACACAGCTGGAGGGGGAGGCGCAGGGCTGCGCTCACGGCTTGGGGACACCGGTTCTGACTTGATGCTGATGTGGGGGTGGGTGGTGACTGTGAGGGCAGCACCCACGTGGGGCAGGGGGCTGCCCGGGCTGGAGGCAGGCAGTGGAAATGGGGTACAAGGGATAAAGACAGAGGGGGTGAGTGACAGAACAAGGGATAGGACACCAGACAGAAAGTGAGAGAGAACAGAGGATGAGAATGTGGGGAATAGGGTATTGGGGAGAGGTAATTGGATGGAAAGTGATCAGAAGAGGGTCGAATGAAGGGAAGAGAAGGGAAATAAGAAATATTAGTTCTCTTTCCATCCCACGTCATCTTCTGCAACCCAGGGCCCCCCACCTCCCACCCCCTACCCTGGGGCTGGCTCTCAGAAGGGGTTCAGGGTGAGCCTCTTTGGTCTATACAAGAGACCCCAGGGGTGCCACTGTTGTCTAACAGACTGTGCAGTGCACCGCCTCACAGGATGTCCACCAGAACCCTGCAGGCAACCCAGCTCCCAAGAGGCCCCTCCTCTTCCCACTCCTCAATTCTCCCTTCCCACACACTCACATGGAGTCTCCCTAGGACTCACATGAGGTTGCTGAGAGATACAGGGACCAGGTGAGACTGTTGCTGAGGTGGCTGTTGCGGCTGCTGAGGCTGCTGTGGCTGTGGCTGCTGTGGCTGCGGTGGCTGCTGCTGTGGAGGCTGTGGCTGCTGCGGCTGCTGGGGCTGCTGTGGCTGTTGCCAGGCGGTGACGTTGCCTAGCGACAGCCCCCCAGGCGAACTGAAGGCTGGTAAGGAGGAGAGCTCTGCACTGGTCAACTGGTAATCTGCATGGAGGAAAAGTGAGGATGAACCTGGAGTTGGGGAGAGCACAAAGGCTCCTATGAGGGAGCTGCCTCCAGGAAGACGGTGGGGATAAGGGGACAGGGAGTGTGTAATGACAGATGTAAAGAATTCAAGAAGACCACAAAAATTCAGTGAAGATGGTACTCAGAGTTAAAGAAACCTAAGTCATAATAACCATGAGGTGCTGTGTTTTAACAGGATGAAAAAACGTGTTTTTTGTTTTGTTTTTTTGAGATGGAGTCTCACTCTGTTGCCCAGACTGGAGTGCAGCGGTGCAATCTTGGCTCACTACAACCTCGGGCTCCCAGGTTCAAGCAAATCTCCTGCCTCAGCCTCCTAAATGGCTGGGATTACAGGCACATGCCACCACACCCAGCTAATTTTTGTATTTTTAGTAGAGATGGGGTTTCGCTATGCTGGCCAGGCTTGTCTCAAATTCCTGACCTCAAGTGATCCGCCCACCTCAACCTCCCAAAGTGCTGGGATTACAGGCATGAGCCACCGCGTCTGACCAAGGTGGTTTTTTTTTTTTTTTTTTTTTTTTTGAGACAGAGTCTCGCTGTGTCCCCCAGGCTGGAGTGCAGTGGTACCATCTCCGCTCACTGCAAGCTCCGCCTCCCGGGTTCACGCCATTCTCCTGCCTCAGCCTCCTGAGTAGCTAGGACTACAGGCGCCCGCCACCACACCTGGCTAATTTTTTGTATTTTTAGTAGAGACAGGATTTCACCGTGTTAGCCAGGATGGTCTCAAACTCCTGACCTCGTGATCTGCCCGCCTCGGCCTCCCAAAGTGCTGGGATTACAGGCGTGAGCCACCGTGCCTGGCCAAGGTGGTTTTTAAAAATAGTGTTGAACTTAAAAAAAAAAAAAGTCAGCTGGGCGAGTGGCTCATGTCTGTAATCCCAGCACTTTGAGCGGTCAAGGCAGAAGGACCACTTGAGCCCAGAGTTTGAGACCAGTCTGGGCAACATAAAGAGACTCCACCTCTACAAATAACTTAAAAACTAGCTAGGTGTGGTGGCATGCACTGTAGTCCCGGCTATTCAGGGGGCTGAGGCAGGAGACTTGCTTGAACTTGGGAGGCTGAGGCTGCAGTAAGCTATGATCATGCCACTGCACTCTAGCCTGTGGGACCCTGTTTCAAACAAACAAACAAACAAACAAACAAAAATCATGTGTAGGTATCACTTTCATAACAACAATTTAAGGCCGGGCGCGGTGGCTCAAGCCTGTAATCCCAGCACTTTGGGAGGCCGAGACGGGCGGATCACGAGGTCAGGAGATCGAGACCATCCTGGCTAACACGGTGAAACTCCGTCTCTACTAAAAATACAAAAAACTAGCCGGGTGAGGTGGCGGGCGCCTGTAGTCCCAGCTACTCGGGAGGCTGAGGCAGGAGAATGGCGTAAATCCGGGAGGCGGAGCTTGCAGTGAGCTGAGATCCAGCCACTGCACTCCAGCCTGGGTGACAGAGCGAGACTCCGTCTCAAAAAAAAAAAAAATAAATAAATAAATGAAAATTAAAAAAAACAATTTAAAAAATAAGAGGATGGAAAAACGTAAGTAGAGAAGGTCTATGTCTAACTGTCGTCTTTTTTCACCTGGCAAGTCTCCAACTGCCTTTTTAAATTTTTTTGGTTCAGTCTCTGTAGAGACTGTCAAAAACTGCCAATGCCAATTATATTTCAAGTCATCTTGGTGGGTACTGGTAAAGTTTTCAATTAGCAACTATAACACCTTGAATAAGCCTCATTGACTATGATATCCCACTGCCCAAAGCTCCAATTGCCTTTCTAAGGTAGTGGGGAGCCCTGGTAAAAGCTTGGTGAATAGGGCTTCAGAGGCAAATCCCTGCAACTACTATTCCACCTCCGGCACAGCCCCCAAGCCTCCTCAACTGTCAATACCTAAAATTTATAGCAGCAGGGTTTGAGCTGCTGTGCCCACACACACATGTAAACATAGAGGACACAAGTTAGCCCCTGAGGCCTCATGCCCATGGGGCAGAGGGGCTGCAAGGGCACCATGCCGGGAGCACAGCTGGTCAAGGTTCCAGCAGATATCCCCATGAGGGGGTGTTTATTACGTCATCAAACGTCTACCTTAAAGAAGAAACTGATGTTTGCACTGTCACAGAATAAATAGAATCACGGAATGTTTCATAATTTACACAGCACTGTTGTTTCATGCTGTATCCTGTTTGGGAGAGTTTAGAAAATGTCCTCCGTGGACATTTTCAAGACCAGCCTGGCCAACATGGTGAAACCCCATCTCTATTAAAATACAAAAAATTAGCCAGGCAGTGGCGTGCGCCTGTAATCCCAGCTACTCGGGAGGCTGAGGCAGGAGAATTGCCTGAACCTGGGAGGTGGAGGCTGCAATGAGTGAAGATCGCACCACCACTGCACTCCAGCCTGGGCAACAGAGTGAGACTCTGTTTCAAAAAAAAAAAAAACAAAAAAAAAACCGAAAGAATTTCTGAAAGAAAGAACATGTCCTCCCTGAGGCTGCACTGTGGTAGTGGGAGGGCTGTGATGGGGAACGCACCCCTCAATCATCCTAATACTCCACCACTATGCCATTACTCAGCGAGTCATTTGCTCCAGCCCTCTGTTTTTATGCAGGGAAGATAGTATTATCTCTGCAATATAGCAATAAGGTTAAAGGCATGAGCTATGAAGTCAAACTTCCAGGCTACCTCCACTTAGGCCATGTGACCTTGGGTAAGTTACTTACTCTGACTATAAACTGGAGGTAATAATCCTACCTACATCACACAGCTGTTGTGAGGATTGAGCAAGTTGGTACACAAAACCATGTAGAACGGTGTCTGGTTCATAGAAAATAATCAAAAGATTTACCTATTATTACTTTACAAATGAGGTAACTGCAGCCTCAAGTTTGAGGAACAGGCTCCAGGTCATGGAGCAAGCCAGTGGCAGAGATAAGACAGGACTCCAGGACTCTCTTACCTTTCAATCTCACTCTAGAGGGGGATCTGTGCTTGGCTCTAGTTTCCTAACGTTGGCCAGGAGTTTTGAAATGCTTATTTAAAAAGCAGAGCAAGGGCAGAAACAGGCCCTAGAATCAACTATTTCTTTTTTTTTTTTTTTGGAGACAGAGTCTCGCTCTGTCACACAGGCTGGAGTGCAGTGGCGTAATCTCGGCTCACTGCAACCTCCGCCTCCCGGGGTCAAGCGATTCTCCTACCTCAGCCTCCCAAATAGCTGGCATTACAGGCGCACACCGCCACGCCCGGCTAATTTTTGTATTTTTAGTAGAGACGGGGTTTCACCATGTTGGTCAGGCTGGTCTTGAACTCCTGACCTCGTGATCTGTCCACCTTGGCCTCCCAAAGTGCTTGGATTACAGGCGTGAGCCACCGCGCCCAGCCAGAATCAACTATTTCTAACACTTGTTTTACAAACTAGGAAGCCAAGCCCAGAACAGTGCAGCCCAAGGTCCCTCAGTGAGTGAGTGGTGGAGACTAGCTCCCAGCCCTGCACTGTCCCACCACATTCCAGCCCTATCTACTGGGAGGCTTGGCTCCCCAAGGAGGAGCATGACCCAAGGCCACCTGGCAGCCTACTGGTCTGCTCCCAGAGCCACCACAGCCAGGCCTCTGCAGCCAGTGTCAACAAAGGGCCAGGCCCTCACATGAGGCATTACCATAGCCCAATTACCCCCAGCCGGAACTTGAACTGCAGCCAAGGACTGTAAACAGTGAATAACTAAACAGCAATGTGTTCACTGGGGTTTTGTTTATATACCTAGGGTCACCTGAAAACACCTGCTGTTTAAACTGAGATCTGCTTAGCTGCTCCTGTAACAAGAGGAAAGGGAGCCTGTGGTCTCTGAGAGAAGATGAGAAATCTCACACACTTCCCAGCAGGGCTCCAAGGGTGGCCCAGGGGCAGAAACTGCTTTCATGCCAGAGTGACAGATGACAATCTTTAAGTCTAGCCTTCCTGAGTGCCTGTCCCAGGTTGGCTGACACCAACTAACTTTCCTCCAGCTTCACAAAGACTGTGGGCCCAAGAAGATGGCAGAAAAACAGAAAACCACCCTCATAGAGTCCCTGATAAACAGCTCCAGAAAAGTGGTCTAAAAAGTGATCTGAGCTGCCCTCTGCCAACTGTCACTGTCCCTAGGCCACCCCACCTTCAGTGCTGGTTTTTTTCGTTGGGCCCCAGAGGCCCAGTGGCAGGGCTGGAAAAGCCTCATAGACCTCCTGTCTACCGACTCCTCTTACAGATAGGGAGACGGGCCCACAGGGTGTGTCTTCTGAAGCAGCCGTCTCTGAAGTTGCCAGACCATAGTAGCCTGGGGCTGGGCACACACATGGGTGCACATGCAAGGGAGAAGGGGCTCACAGACACCTGGGTAGTAACTATACACAGACATACAAGCCAGAGTCTGGTCCCTCAACATGAGGCAGTCCCTTCAGCTCTCTTACCTGCCACGAGGGGCTTTCTTATACAGAGGGCTGGGTTCTGGATTTTTCTTTTTTTTTCTTTTTTTGAGACAAGAGTCTCACTCTGTCACCCAGGCTGGAGTGCAGTGGTGTGACCTCGGCTCACTGCAACCTCTGCCTCCCAGGTTCAAGCAATTCTCCTGCCTCAGCCTCCCGAGTAGCTGGGACTATAGGCACATTCCACTACACCCAGCTATTTTTTTTTTTTTTTGAGACGGAGTCTCACTCTGTTGCCCAGGCTGGAGTGCAGTGGCGTGATCTCGGCTCACCGCAACCTCCGCTTCCCAAGTTCAAGTGATTCTCCTGCCTTAGCCTCCTGAGTAGCTAGGATTACAGGCACATTCCACTATACCCGGCTTAATTTTTTGTATTTTTAGTAAAGACAGGGTTTCACTGTGTTAGCCAGGATGGTCTCGATCTCCTGACCTCACGATCTGCCCACCTCGGCCTCCCAAAGTGCTGAGATTACAGGCATGAGTCACCGTGCCCGGTCTTTTTATGTTTGAACTTTTCCTTTTTTTTTTTGGAGGGGGAGTCTCGCTCTGTCACCAGGCTGAAGTGCAGTGGTGCGATCTTGGCTCATGGCAACCTCTGCTTCTTGGATTCAAGTGATTCTCCTGCCTCAGCCTCCAGAGTAGCTGGGACTATAGGTACATGCCACTACACCCAGCTTATTTTTGTATTTTTAGTGGAGACAGGGTTTCACCATGTGGCCAGGATGGTCTCGATCTCTCGACCTCATGATCCGCCCCCCTCAGACTCCCAAAGTGCTGGGATTACAGGTGTTAGCCACCACACCCGGCCTGGGTTCTGGATTTTTACACGTGGGGAGGAGGTGGGATTTTGTGGGTATTTGCACTGGTGTCTGGTACCTAGCATGGTGCAACTCTGGGAGGCTTGGGGAAGGGGGAGAGGTTTATGGGTCTTTTGGTCCAGACTAAACTCACCATAGGAACTGGCCTGACATAACCATTCACATGTGAGAGAACCTAAGGAAGGCAGAGGTCTCTAGCTGGAAAGAGCCCAGGTTCCCCAGCCACATGAATGCTCTGAAACCAGGGGACAAGGCATTTCCTTACTGGCAAGCCCTTCCTGACACAGCAGCTTAAGAGTACAGGCAAGGATGGCTGAGAGTATCACAGACTGTTCCTGTGCAGGTGTGAGTGGGTGACACAGGCCAGGATGGCCCTAGGGACTCAGGACGGCCTGGGCACTGGGCGTCCTACCTGAATTCTTCTATCCAGAGACCTTTCTCATGTCCTTAAGTGACTCTTTACCTTCAGATCCCCTTCTCCAACCTTCCTCCCTCTTCCTCCTTCCCTCCCCCATCATCATTCCACAACCATGCCAAAATTAGAGAGACGCTTTTCTTCCCCCTCCGCCTTGCCCTGGAGCCCCCATTTGGCTTTCCCAGGAAGCTGGCAAACTGACCCTGACTGTGTTTTCTCTCTGGCCTCCTCAGCCTCCTTGATCTTTTCTCCCTCATTCCTTCATTCTCTTCCAGGAAGCTTTTCTGAACTGACCATGTCCCCCTCACCACTCCCCATACCTGGAGCCTAGAGATTGGTCAGCCTGAATCATCTGCAGACCTGCCTCTGTCCTGTCTCCTCCTCAGGCTGCAGGCTTCCTGAGGACAGGGGCTCCCTCCTCCATTAAGTACTATTTAAAAAATAAACAATGCTGGCCAGGCACGGTGGCTCATGCCTATAATCCCAGCACTTTGGTGGATCACTTGAACTCAGGAGTTTGAGACCAGCCCAGGCAACATGGCAAAACCCTGTCTCTACTAAAAATATAAAAATTAGCTGGGCATGGTGGCGCGTTCCTGTAATCCCAGCTACTCAGGAGGCTGAGGCATGAGAATTACTTCAACCCAGGAGGTAGAGGTTGCAGTGAGCCAAGGTCATAGCACTGCACTCCAACCTGGGTGACAGAGACTGCCTTAAAAAAAAAAAAAAAGCCTAAATTTGACTCTCAGATGAAACAATGCATAATTTGTTAGCATAAGTATGTCTTTGGTGCTGGGCACAGTCGATAGCACAGCACTTTGGGAGACTGAGGCAGGAAGACTGCTTGAGACCAGGAATTTGAGACTAGCCTGGGCAACAGAGAGACCCTGTCTGTACAAAAAAAATTTAAAAAGAGCCAGGCATGGGGGCATGTGCCTGTAGTCCCAGGTACTCAGGAGGCTGAGGCAGGAGGATCACTTGAGCCCAGGAGTTCAAGGCTGTAGTGAGCTAAGATGGCACCACTGCACTCCAGTCTGGGTGACAGAGTGAAACCCTGTTCCAAAAAAGAAAAAAAAAAAAGAAGCAAAAACTCAAAAATAAAATATGTCTTTGGGACATACATTAGCAGAAGAATGTTTTTGGGACATACTTATACTAAAAAACTACTTATTTTATCTGAAATTTGAATTTAAAAGCATTATTTGCTTTTATTTGCTAAATCTGTTAACCATAATTAGGTGCGGGCTCCCCCAAATCAATGGCCCTCCTCAGATGGGGCCTGTCCGGGGGATATCTAGCATTTCTGTCTGGCCACTGCCTGCCCCAAGCCCAGGTGCACACATGCACATGTCACATGAACACTCACCTGTGTTGTAGGCAGTGGGCATGGAAGAGAAGGGGAGGCCCTGGCTGAGTAAACTCGGCGTTGCCACAGAAACCACTGGGGTGGTGAGCGAATGGGTAGACTGGGAGACCCCAAGGCGCTGGGCATTGTTCTGTAGGAGAAAACTGTCTGTCAGGAGGTGGCTGATAGGTGGGCAGCTTCATGCTGGCCCTCCATCCCGAGGCCAAGGTGGGGTCCCTGAATCCCAAAGCCAAGGTGGGGTGTCTTAGCACGGAGGCCCCCACAGATACACAAAGACACGCTGGTGCATTCACAGAGACACTCAGATCCATGGAGGGAAACATGCACACAGAGATTCACTGACACTAACACACGTGCAAAGATAAAGGCACGTGTGCTGGCCCTGTGGCCCCAGCACTGACACTTGCCCAGCCTCCCAGTGCAGAGTGAGGGAAAGGAGACATCGTCCATGCCCTGTCCCTCTGGAGCCCACTCTCCATCCATCACACTGCAGCACACGCCCCGGCAGAGGCGTGCTGGCATCTGCGAGGGGAATGCGGGGCCTGGCGTGGCGTGTGCCTGCGCGTATGCACACACGTGTGTGGGGCTGTCAGCTCCATCTGCCGCTGAGTCACTTGTTTATTCCAACTCCACGCTGGGGCCGAAACTGCCGCCGTGTTGGCCGCCAAAGCCTGCCTGCCTTTTCCAGCCTCTCTGGCCTCCCGTCAGGGAGATGGGGAGGGAGGAGCCCCCGCCCCACTCCTGGCTGGGGGTGAGTATGTAAGTGTGTGAGAGAGAGGAGGAAAATGAGCAGCTGTGCATGCCTCTGAGTGCCCGTGCCATGGGCTAAGTGCAGGAGGAAGCACAGGGAGACAGGGGAGGTGGGAAGCCCCCACCAAGAAGGACAAGTCCAGCCTGGTCCTGGGCCTTGGCTTCCTCTGAAACACTGACTTCTCCTTCCAGCTGACCTCCCTCCTAAGAAGGATCCTGTCCTGGATCCCAAGAATGCAGTGTGGGCCTGAGTGGAGTCAGAGGACTAGTGGGATCCAGTCCCCTAGTCCAGGGCCTAGTACAGGCATCAGGGTGGGGCCTCTGAGTCCTGGGCTGGCCCACTCCCCCTCGCACACATACATACAGAGAAAGGCATGTCTGAATGAATGTAACACCACATGCAGACATTCATGTACATACAGGCGCACACACACACGCGCCTGACCTCTCACTCCCGCCCCATTCACCTCTGAATCCCACTTGGCACCTAAGCACAGCTCCTGGCAACTAAGCGAAGAAGCAGCAACAGTCTGCGCACAGGCGAGAGGCCAAGGACGCACACGTACTTCATGCTGAGGGACCGTAGAGCAATACCCAGAATTCAAAGCCACAGCAAACAGCTCACAGCCTCACTTACCAGATCTAAATGGTCCTCAGTCTGAGAGCAGAAATAAAACCAAGGGCATGTTCAGTCTCTGGCCACTGCCCTCCCCCACACCTCTGTCCCCACAGCCGTTAAGAGTCACTTCTCTGCATAAGAGTAGGATGGCTCTACCCAGCCTACAAAGGCAGAGTCACTGTCCTGACTGATTTCCAGAGACGCTCCATCCCAATCTCTACCATTTAGGAAATGCTCACAATCTAATCCCCCATCCCTTCTGCTGTAGTGGCAAATCCTTTCTATGATCCTCCCCATCACAGAACCTTCTCTCTCACCTCCTGTCCCTTTTTAGTGCCTTAGGCTGGTACTTCTTGTGTTGCAACCTCTTAAAAGGCCCTCTGGGAAGAAAAAGCTCATAAAAAGTCATGCTTCCATGATCTCTCTCGGGAAGTCCTAACTGCTGGCTAGCCTTCATCTCTCCTGCTAGAGGTCTGCTCTTTCCCCTGTCCCTACTCTTCCATTCCCCAGCCCCCACCCTTGGCCCAGACACCCACTTACCAAGTGATGCATTAACCCCTTTCCTGCCTGGGAAGTGATAACTCGCAGGTCGGGCTTGCGGCTGGGGGCTCCAAGCTGGGTGCCGTGGGTGGGTGGGGGTGGAGACTTGGCAGGGATGACCTTGTTTAGGCTGTTGCCATTGGCCACAGGGAGGAGGCCAGGGGAAGCCCGAGCACTGACGTAGCCATTTCCTGGAGAAGTGACAACATGAGGGTAAAAGGAAAAACATGGGCCTACCCTTCAGCCCTCTTAACTTCCCCACACCAATACTCCTGTCACCTGGAACCTCTCAAAGCCACACTCAGGCTTTGAGTAGGGGCTGAGCTATCTGATATTCCCTAAACACTTCATGTCTTGGGAATAATGGGAGGCAAGTACCCCTTACTCCTGAATCTTTAGGTTCATTTCCCTAACTCCAAGCTACATGTGATGGGACTCGGTGATGGGACTCTGAGGTCCATGGGAAGAACTGGAAAGCAACCATTGCCTCTAGGCTCTGCGACGGCCAAGAGGTTCTTCTGTACCCAAGCCTCTCCCTGTCTTCTCTCTTCTTTAGTCTCCACAGGCAGGAAGTCCAGCATTTTGAGATCCCACCGTCTCCCCCAGACAGGACCCACCATGACCAGGATGTGGAAGGGGCGGCAGCCTGGAATCTGGGCCTCACTGAGAAGCCTGGTCACCATGACAAACCAACAACCACTCGGACTGCTCCATTTGCCGTGAGCTGGGGGTGGATGATGTGATTTGGATCAACACGTGACAAGTTGCCAACAGCTTGGGAGAAACAAGCCATTCACTGTTGGTGATGGTGTTATTGGCACTGGGAGACAGATAACACAGCCACCACCATAATTAGCCTGGTAATAACAAATGTAATAACCATCTTTTATATCTGCTCCATATTCTACAATCACACAGGCCTTTCACACATGTATTATCTTATTTAATCCTCACATTAACTCTGCAAGACAGACAGGACATTAGCCCTGTTCACAGAAGAGGAAACTAGAGCATGCTTGGGAGAAGTATAACGACTTGCCCAGGGCCACAAAGCTGGCTGGAGGCCAAGTGAGTGCTCTCTCCCACTTTCCACACGCTGGACTCAAGGGTCTCTATGTATCACTGCTCCCTTGAGGTCTACAGGCATTTCTCTGACCTTCTCCTTGAAGAGGGTGACACTCACCAACTCCTTTAACTTCCTGACCCTGTGACACAATTATCACCAGGGAGGTATTACATAGTGCCCCAAAACTGAGCTGGGGGATGCTGAGGTCCAAGGATGTGAGGGTGACCACAGTCAGAAATGCCTCCTTGCTCTGTCCCCTAAGAGCACACTGTTGCTCTGGAAGTGTGTGCCTGCCTCCATCCCAATTCCGGGATCACTCTGGGAATGGCAGGAATGTCAGGGTGACGTCAATCATGACATTCGAAGTCACAGTCACCCAGCCGGACAACGGCACAGGGTAGGAGGGGCTGTCGGCTGCCAGGGGTGGGGGACAGCCAACAGCCTTTCTTCTGTGGCTTATTTTTTTATTTTTTATTTTTTTGAGACGGAGTTTCGCTCTTGTTGCCCAGGCTGGAATTCAATGGCATGATCCCAGTTCACCATAATCTCCACCTCCTGAGTTTAAGCGATTCTCCTGCCTCAGCCTCCTGAGTAGCTGGGACTACAGGCATGAGCCACCACATCCGGCTAATTTTGTATTTTTGGTAGAGATGGGGTTTCTCCATGTTGGTCAGGCTGGTCTCAAACTCCCGACCTCAGGTGATCCATCCACCTCAGCCTCCCAAAGTGCTGGGATTACAGGCGTGAGCCACCATGCCCAGCCTCTTCTGTGGCTTATGTATGTGTGCTCACAAGTGCACATCTAACATCTGTATACTTCTGTAAGAGGGAGAATGCACGTATGTGTGTGAGAGACTGTGTGAGTGTTTACGTGAGTCTGTCCCTATTGTTTGTCTGGGCAACGCCCGGCATTCTCATCTTCCAGATTCCAACCACACTGAACTGCAAAAACTTGGGTCTTCCCCTCCAACTAGAAATGCTGGCCCATTCTCACAGTTTGCCCAGAATTCCCTGAGCCTCCATCTCTGCTGATCATCCACACCAATCACTGCTACAGAAAACAAAATCCAGGGGCTTAAAAATCTCTAACTGATCTTCATCCAGTTCTGGCTCTGGGATCTTCCTCTCCTCTCATCTAGGTCCTTCCTGGTCCTTGGACCCCCTGAGGCCACTGAGTGGGCACCCCTCCCCACCTCCAGGTAGAAGGATAGCTGCACTCACCGACAGGGCTGGGGCAGGCTCCGTTAGCACTGTTCAGGTCACCCCCTAGCATGGCCCCTGGAGGAAAAACAGAACCAGGATGAGCTGACAGCACTCCCCCTTCAAGAGTGAGTCTTGGGGACTGAACATGAAGAGATGACCCCAGGAGGAAGAATCATACTCCCTTCCCTCAGGAGTCACACAAATGGGAGAATGCTGTGGTAGGTGAAGAGAAATACTGGCCGTTGAAAATGGAATCCCAAAGTCCCCATCACATCTCATTTCCACCTCACCTACCCACCTGCCAGCCCACTCACCTGCACTAGCTGGCCGCTGGGGCAGGCCAGGAGACACACTGTTCCTCTGTAGTGCTGGCTGCTGGGGGGACAGGAGCCGCGGGTCCGTGAGGGATGACGTCACCAGGGAAGGGGTGACCAGGGAGCCGCTGGGATTGCTGAACTGCAGTGAGCTCTGATTGGACACGGGCACCGTGACAGGCATGGCAAAGTTGGGGGCCGGGACAGCTGACTAGACAGAAAGATGGAGGGGCAGGATCAGGCCAGGTCGACCCCTTCCATGGATCCCACTTTTCCTGGGAGGGCAGGCAAGGGTTCTTCTCATTTCCAGGCTACACGTCCTAGGGCCAGCAGTTCAAGCTCCCTGCCCTGTGCCCTTGTGGAGTCCTGCCTGCCATTCCCAACAAGGAAGGACTTTGGGGAGAAGCTCTGGGTCCATTTCTGGCCCAGAGAATGAGAACAGGGCTCTGCTCACTGCAGACAGGACCAGGGACACCCCCTAATGGAGGTGGGTTAGTCCTCAGCCAGGCAGGACACACGGGGAGTAGGTTAGAGGCCCTGAGAACAGACCCAGATTCACACACACGGCTGTTAAAGGCTTGTGCCACAAGTCGGGACATCATTTCTCTTGCAGTCTCCACCCAGTGGCCTGCTGCAGAGAGCGCTCACCCCCACCTCGCTGCCTTCCCCTTCAGCAGTTCTGCTTTCCCTACACAAGGCTGAGTGTCTCCGGTTGGGCTATCAGAGAAAGCCCAAGCAGGCCTCTCCCCCAAAATAACATCTGGACAAAGAGCACATTCCACTTTGCTGTCCTCTAAGGATCTCATGTCATCTACACACTTCTTGCTGGCGAGGGGGACACTCCAGGCCTCTCCAACTTACAACTTATGCTCCATCCCAGTAGAGTCTCAGCAAGGGATGCAGGTTTATCATGACCAAGGTCAGAGGTTCCTCAGAGATCACTAAGAACCCGAGCATGGCTCAGAGCGGAGCACCCATCAGGGCAGCCGAGAGCCAGGGCGCGAAGCCACACCATGCACCACAGGGAGGCTCTGCTCCATGCGACTACTCACGGCCAGTCTATAACTCTGCATCATTTTATCAAACTCCTCGTCTATCTTTTTATATTTCTCTTCCGTCTGGGGGGTCAGGGCAAACACCTCGTCCACCTCAGGGCTCTCACATTCCCTGTGCTTCTTGTGCAGCGCCTGGGGGGAAGGGGCCGGAAGGGGGGGCCAACAGAGACAGAGTGAGTGGGGCTCACCCCATAGCGCCGGAAGAGCCCGTCGAGCTCCTCGCTGGCGCGCCGGTACTTGTCCTCCAGCAGGGGGCTCTGTTCCAGCGAGTCCTCCCCGTCGGGCTCGGGGCTGTCGCAGCCGTTGAAGCCCTTCTTCCTCAGGGTCTGTAACCGCACCACTGCCATCAGCTGGGTGAGAGTCCTTCCCACCCGCCTCACCTGAGTTCCTCCCTAAGGGCCCCCTCCTCTTCCCGGACCTCCTTCCTCAGGGTTCCCAGAATCTCCCCGGCCCCTGACTCAATGTAACCTGCCCCTCCCCACTGACAGTGCCTCCTGGGGCACCGTGTGAAGATCGGCTTGGTAGGAGCCATCGGAACACAGAGAACAGGGCTGGAAGGTAAGCCTAACCTGGGGGTGCCCTTGGCAGGGAGACATGTACTTCCAAAGTGACAGGCAGGGAGGGGGCTTCCAGGGGATGGGCTAAGGGGCTGGTGCCCTGGGCCAGTCCCTGCCTGACCACTCTGTGGTAAGCCCTGACCAGAAGGTACAGAGTTCTCCAGGGGGAGGTAGGCAGGGGTCTGCTCATCCCAGCCCCTGGGCTCTGCTTAGGAGAAGAGGAGGAACAGAGAAATAGAGATGGAGACAGAGAGAGCGGGGAATGGGATGTGGAAAAGGAAAGGGGGATGAACACTGAGTCCCTACTGTGACCACCCCACACTCTAGTGGAGGCACAGCTGGGGGATCTGCAGTAGACTCCAAAGCTGCCCTCTTCATGCTCAAAATAGCTTTACAGATACTTGCTTTGTCTTTAAAATGAAGGCAAATTTTACCTTCTAGTCTAGAGTAAATCTGTCTTCTCTAACATAAAAATAAGGGACTTTCCTCCAAATCTCTGAGTAGGCCTGTGGCTTCCCGGGCACCCTCTTCATCAGCACAAGTTCTGTACCCCCAAGGTGCACGCACCTCAGTGTGAGAAGCAGGGACATTCAATTCACACAGCACCCTTCAAAGCAGGTACTGGCCCCGTTTTGTGGAGGTGGGCACCAAGGCTCGGGAAAGCCTAAGCACCTGCCCAAGGCCATGTGGCCAATAAAGGTCAGAGCTGAATTCCAAAGCCTATGTCCTTCAACAGTTCACAATGTTGGCTCTCTTTGAAACAGAAAATAGAACCACCAGGCCCACAAACAGACAGAGACAGCAGGAGAGATGGAAACAAAGAGGGAGATTTAAAAAAGGAAGAGGCAGGTGCAGAAGCACACCAAAAGATGGAGAAGTGGGGAAAGAGAGACAAAGAGAAAGACAGGATGCAAGAAGGCAAGAGAGATGTTACATCACGCTGGACGACAGAAGATAGACTCTTGGAGAGGGCAGGGTGGGTGTGGGCCGGCAGCCTGGCACTGGCCTGTTCACCTGAACTGCCCTTGCTTCCTCCTCAGGCCCTGGGTTTGTGTGATGGGAGGAGGGTTTGTATGTGTGTGCACACAGGTGAGGGGCTACAAGGGGCACGTATACCAGAGTGTGTGCAAAGGCAGGTCTGCGTGTACATGCAACGCGGGCATGTGTCCATGTGGATGCAGGCAGGAGGTGTGTCCTGGTGCCTGTATGTGTGGACCCACCTCGATGATGTCGGCATTGGTGCGGCTCTCGTGTGGCTCATTGTACTCCGTGTACTTGAGCAGCACCTTGTCCATGTCGGTGCTAGCGTACTGGAACAGCTTGTTGGAGTGGTTGAAGATGATGAGTGCGATCTCGCAGTCACATAGCACGCTCAGTTCATACGCCTTCTTCATCAGGCCAAACTTCCGCTTGGTGAAAGTCACCTGCAGAGAAGGATGGGTGGGCGGCCAGATCTGGCTCAGTTAAGGCCTGACTGGGAGTCCCAGCCTACAGATGGCTGGACATTGCCCCTGCCCTCAGGAGCCCCCATTCTCAGTGTGACACAGCCCCTGGTCTCAGGAGTCCCTGGTTTGGGGAAGGACCAGGCTAGTGCTTGTAGGGCTGAGATACAACCCAGAGTCCACTCACTGAAGGGGCAGGAGTCAGGTGGACAGAACTCCACACCTCTGTGCTGGAGGCTATGAAGAGGTCAGTGGAGAAGAAGAGGGGGAGGATTCCTGTTGGGAAATGGGGAGTGCCTGGGGGTATGACCTAAGGCTTGCATATGGCTCTGGGATGGGAACATGGGCTCATCTAGCTGTGGCAGCAGATGAGCCTTGGAATCCTGGGACACAGAGCTCCAAGAACTGCGAAGAGGTTGGGGTTCCTCTTCTCCCAATCTCCCTTCCCCTTCTGTAATAGCTCATAGTTTCCCCTCTTCCACAAAGCCCTCTTGGAATGCCTGGAGGGAGTAGAGGCAGAGCCTGCTCCCTGCCCTCACCCGCTTTGTGTGGCTCTAAGACTTCCCTACCTGTCGGTTCCGCTCGTCGGTGATTCGCTGGATCTGAATCTTTTTCCTCCCCATCTTCTCTGAGGGTCGTCGTGCTACGGAGGGGAGGGGTTCGCTGGGTGGTGGATCTTGGCACACCTTACACTGTGCTCATGAACAGTCTGGGAACAGTGCTCAGTTCATGGTCTGCAGGATACCTTCTGCACAGCCTCCTGGAAGGGGAGGGTCATGAGAGGACTCTGAGCCCCCAAAACCCCCAGCCCTGCTCCCTGGGCACACAGGCCAGGCTCACAGCACCCCTGTGAGAGGCTGGCAGCATCTGAGCTCCACCCTCAACATGAGGCAATGTTGTCTGAGGCAATGGTATGCCACAGCCAGGCACAAGCTGGAGCTCACACCAAGGCCCAGGCTCTTTCTCCTTGGTCACTGCTGTCCTCAGGCTCTAGGTCAGAGTAAATGGACCTCCTGGCTTCCAAGGGTCCGGGTCTCAGAGAATATCCCATGGCCCATTCTTCTCTCTAGAACCTGCTTGTAGTATGGACACCCGGGTGCTCCAGCTGCTCCTCTGGCCTAGAACTATGGTTCCCATTCTGGAGCTTGGACTGGAGACAATGCTGAGAGGACATCTGCCCAGTCAGTGAAAAACAAGCATGGTATACCTGGTGCCAGGATGGGATGTCTCTGGTGCCCCTGGCTCAAGAACATACCAGAGCTGGGGCCTGGAGTCCTTTTGTGGGGCCTGGGGTTGTAGCACCCACATCTCCCTTCAACTAGAGTTCCTCCACACCAATCTGTTTCCTCAGTGAGCTTAAGCCTAAGGTTTCTTTTTATTTTTATAAGCCTAGTCAAGTGCAGAAATGAGAAGAGAGGAAAGAGTAGAACAAGGAGTTCGATCAGTAACTGACTGTGAACAATCAATTGAGCTAACTCACTACCTTCGGACACGCCCAGCCTAAGATTTTTGTTTGAGGAAAGAGTTGTGCTGCTTAAAACAATGAAACCATTCCTCTAGACCAGGAGATGGACATTTTGGGGCCAGATAGTAAATATTTCGGGCTTTGCAGACCATACAATCTCTGTTTTAACTACTCAACTCTGTCACTGTACCATGAAAGCAACAGACAGCAACACACAAATGAATGAGCATGAGCATGGCTGTGATCCAATACAACTACATTTACAAAAATGGGCATGGGCTAGATTTGGTCCACGGGCCATAGTTTGCTGATTCCTGCTCTAGCGGTATGTGCCACATCTAGAATCCAAGCTCAGTCTAAGAGTAGTGCTTCCCAACCTTGCACATCTTGAAGCAGACAGAGAAAATACAGGGCCAAATGATACACCCTGGGGAGGCCACTGGCAGCCAGGCGGATGCAGGCACCAGGCAGAGAACTTGCTGTCTCAGGACACCTGTAACCCCCTCACAGCCCACTGGTTGAACAGCTCCATGCTAAAGCCAGGAGGAGAAACAGCCCCTGCACTGCACAACTCCAGGAGGCACCATAGGATGGGAGGGGGCTCAAGGATGGCAGCACAGCCTGGGCCAGAAAAGGTGCATTCTCTCCAGTGTGGGCAGTGCCTACACAGGCTGGGTGAGTCCTTGGGGACTGGAAGGGCCCAGGATGGGATGGAGGCACGGAATGACTTCAGGGCCCCTCCAGCTCTGATTCCAGGAGTCCTTGCATCAAAAGTGGAGCTTTCTGGAAGATGTTGGAAGAGGACAGTGAACTGGGGCCCAGGCTTTCTAAAGCCACTCTATTTGGGTCCTGGGAGAAGCCTGGACCAGAGAATGCCCACCCTCCCCTCCAGAGCTCCCCTTCCATAGAGCCCCATGCTCAGAGACCCTACTGCAGAGTCTAGGGATGTAGACCCCCATCCACTGTCTGATCCTCTGCACCCACTGCCCACTACCTGGGTAGAGGTGTTTGATGACAGAGAACAACCCCTACCCCTACCCCCCAGCTCCCACTGCCAATGGCTGCTGAGTTTCCCTGGAGTCTTTCCAGCCCAACTCAACATGGCCCCTAAGGTACCACAGTGGATGCTAAAGTTCATCCTTGGTCTCTTGCTCATGAAGGAAGCAGGACAGGGAAGACATGGAATCTATGAACTGGGGAGGAGCTGGGAATACCGGCCCCATTACCAAGACTGCTCCCCAGCCCAGCTGGAGAGCTTCTGCTCTGCCTGGATATCTACAGAAAACAATGCAGATAAATGCATTGCTCTTCAAATGATCCCCTACCTTTCTTCTTCTTCTTCTTTTTTTTTTTTTTTGGTGGTGGTGGTTGTTTTTTAAGATAGGGTCTTGCTCTGTTGTCCAGGCTGGAATGTACAATCACAGCTCACTGCAGCTTCAACCTTCCAGCCTCAGCCTCTCAAGTAGATGAGAATACAGGTGTGTGCCATCACACCCAGATAATTTATTAATAATTTTTTTTTTGTAGATACAGGGTGTCGCTATGTGGCTCAGGCTGGTTCAAACTCCTGGGCTCAAGTGATCCTCTTACCTCACCTCCCAAGTAGCTCGGACCATGAGTGTGTACTGCCACGCCCAACTAATTTTTTGACTTTTTTTTTTTTTTTTGAGACGGAGTCTCACTCTGTCGCCAACACTGGAGTGCAGTGGCATGATCTCGGCTCACTGCAACCTCTGCCTCCCTGATTCAAGCGATTCTCCTGTCTCAGCCTCCCACATAGCTGGAATTACAGGCACGCGCCATCACACCTGGCTAACTTTTGTATTTTCAGTAGAGACAGGGTTTCACCATGTTGGTCAGGCTGGCCTCAAACTCCTGACCTCGTGATACGCCCGCCTCAGCCTCCCAAAGTGCTGGGATTACAGGCATAAGCCACTGCGCCCGGCCAATTTTTTGACTTTTGTAGAGACAGAGTCTCCTCCTATGTTGCCCAGGATGGTCTTGAACTCCTGGGCTCAAGCAGTCCTCCCGCTTCAGCCTCCCAAAGTGCTGGGGTTAGAGGTGTGAGCCACCTGTCCGGCCTCCTCTTCCCCTCCTCCTTGTCCTCAAGGTGCTCCATGGGCCCTGGGCCTCCTACTGGTACCCTGGGACAAGAGCAACACCAGCCCAGCCAGTCCTGAGTGGCCCAGCAGACACCTGGGCCCCAAACCACCTCCAGACACCCCATTCCTCACCTGTGACCCCAGTGTCTGCCAAGTTCCCATTGCAAAGGCTCCAGCCCAGGGATTTCATCTTCCCTCCTTCCCGGTGCAATCCAAAGACCACGCTTTCTAGAGCTACAGTGGTGTGGGCTTTGGCAGGGAAGGTAGGGGAGGGCACACAGAGGGCAAGGGGAGGGGGCTACCAATAGTTGGCTTTTTAAATGGGATTCTCTGGCTTAGCCTTGAAAACTCAATCTAGACTGGTAAATGCAGGAACTACTGGCCTCCTCTGATTTAGAGCATCCACCTTCCCTCTCTCCCCTTTACCATCTCCCTCTCAGCACCTTTAGTTCATAACCAAATTCTTGCCGAGATGTAACCTCTGTCAGCTTATGACCAATACTGCCTCTTCCTCCGACTGGAAGATAAACCTCTCTTTGTTTTCATGACCCTCAGAAAAGTCACTCTTGTAATCTTTCTAGCACTTATCACCATTGTGAATAACTATGATTCTGTGCTTTTATTTAATGCCTGGCTCCTCCATGAGGCTAAAGTTTCATGAGGGCAGGAATCACATCTGTCTTTTTCACTACTCTATCTCCTGTAAGAAGAAGGTCAGGAAATGTCTGTTGAAAAGAAGAAAATACTATTTCATTGTTGTGGCGCTGTGAGAAGTCCTTCTTGCAGTCTAACCTCCAATGGTCTTGCTGCAGTACCAGTTCCTCTCACTCTATCATCTATGGAGCTAGAACCCTTCCTCTCCCAACGGCCCCTGAAGATTTGGACACCACCCACCCTCCAACCACGCCTGGTATCCTAGTCCTCAACCCTCCCCACCCTCAGGTTGGCTGGTGCAGAGGGTGAGACTCTAAAGTCTTCTAAGGAGCAGCCCTGAGCACATGGAGATGGAGAGGATGGGGTTGCTTAGGCAACTGTCGCCTGGCAACCAGCTCCCTGGCTGATCTCCTACACCGCCCCCCCCACCCCCGCCTCAAGCTGGGGGAGCTGGGACGAGAGAGGGATCAGGGCTGAGAAGGCAGGGAAGCCACAGAGATTCACTGAGCATCGTCTGACAGAGAGAAGTCAGGGTTAAAAAGACCAGGCCCCATGTATCCCCACTCCCTATCAAGGTAGCCCAAAGCACTTTTTATAATTCCATGCTTCCCAGGGCCCTTTCCCCACTGCTGCTCCCACCTCTGTGCCAACACTGCCAGAGGAAGAGATGCCCCTGCCTTAGGCAGTCCTTCCTCCCATCTAACCACAAACCTCTCTACAAAGCAGGCGTAGTGTGTACTGACCTTTTTTCCTTCTGCTCTCCATTCCACATTGCTGCAGGGTCTTTGAAAGCCCTGGGGCAACAACATGAACTCAACCCTGATTTTGCAGGAAAGGGCAGCTGGGGCCTAGGTAGGCACAAAATACCCTAACCTGACCCTATCCAAGGTTTGGAGGCCTATCCTGGCTAAACCTCCCTCCTATACAATTAGGGAGGTTTTAATGAACACCTGGACCTCCTTAATTAGCCCTCTGCCTAATTACCTAACCAACTGGCAGGAGCCAGAGGCCTGGGCATCTGTTCTCCAGATGTGAGTCTCTCCTCTCCAGCCTCCCCTGGCCCCATTCTTCTCCTGTCTGGTCTACTCCTCCTCTAGGAAGCCCTCGCAGATGATCTGGCCCTTGGCTGCTTCTTTTCTAACCCTCTCTCCTTCACCCTGCCTGGTATCTGGAGCCCAGGGCTTGGGAGGACTTGGGCTACCAAAGAGATGGGGTTAGTCAGGATGGCCTTCCTGTTCCGATGGCCCCAGGGCCTGCCGAATCCTGACCTCAGGCCACAGCTATGACTCCTCGGGCTGACAGTATCTATGTCACCAAAAGTTCCCCTTCAAAGGCTCTCAAGGCTCTGGCTGCTTGACTCTGATTCACCTGACTCCATGGACAGGACAAGGGTGGGGCAGGGTGAACCTCGTGGGTGGCAGGGGGCTGGGACAGGCAGAGGCAGGGCCTTCCTGGTAGACATGTGAGAAGCAAAGATGGGGAGGACATTTGGCAATGTCCACCCATATCTGTTCCCATCCTAGTGGTCCCAAGGCTCAAAGAAAGCACAGGGCACCTGCTTCCAGAGCTCCCATACCAGCACGGGTCAAAAGGGAGCAGATGCCCAGAGAGGGAAGCAGGCACAGACTCACCAACTATAGAGAAGGGTGGCTGAGAAGAAGACTTCACAAATGGACAGCAGGGAGGATGCAGGGCAGGAGGCCCCTCTGACAACACCCTTGACAAGAAGGAGAGCTGAGAGGACCAGGGGAAATCCAGAAGGACCCCACTGATGGCCATTTTTCCAAGCCCAGGTACAGACCCAATTAGAACCTGTGGGTTGTGTTTACATACAAATGAGCTACAAATGATGTGCAAAAGGTACCCTAAAGGAGGACTGGTTTGCAGGGGGCATGGGAGAAGAAACAGGTCCCTGGCTCCCCCAGTGCAACACCTCTTGGTACCTGAGCAATATTCAAACCATTCTCGGGTTTCAGAATGATGCTATCTCAGTTCCTGTGTGAAGGTGGCCTGGGGCCAGTGGGGAGAGCGGCAAAGGGGAGAGGTCAGGGCAGCCTCCCTGCAGCTGCAGCAGGGCTGAGCAGAGCTGTCCTTCCCATGGAGCTGCAGGGGAATTCCTTTCCCACGGCCAGCCTCTATCCTCTCTTTCTTGCTCTTGGCAGGGGAGTACCTACCTTTCCTTCTCCCCTATACCCTTCCACCCATATCTGTTCCCATCCTAGTGGTCCCAAGGCTCAAAGAAACCACAGGGCATCGCTTCCAGAGTTCCCATACCAGCACAGGTCAAAAGGGAGCAGATGCCCAGAGAGGCTGAGTGAGCAGCCTCGCATCACAGAGCAGTGGGCCTCAACCTGCTCTTCCTCATGGTGAGAAAGGGAGCTCTCATTAGGCGGGCCCTTCATCTCTCCCTCCCAGGCTGCTCCGGGCTGGAGGCTGAGGACTGGAGGGTAAGGCAGGAGGCGCTGGAGACAGCTGTCATCCCTCCTCCCGCCCCTTCCCTGTGGCTGGGCTGCAGGGCATGAAATAAGCAGCAGGCACTGGGGGAGGGGGTGACAATCCAATCCACCTGTCACCCCCACAGTCAGGCGGCCTCAAGCAGCCTGCTCACTAATGAGGGAGGAGGCGTGGGTGAGGCAGACACAGAAGAGGGTGGCAGAGGGGGGACAGACACACAGACACAGGAAAGATAACAGAGAAAAAGAGGCAGCAAGGCCAGAAGGCATTATGGGGCAGAAGCAGAAACAGACAAGGAGAGGGCTAGAGGAGAGGGGGAGGCAGGAGACCCGCAGAGACAAAGATTCAGAGAGAAGCAGGTAGAGAACAAGAGACAGGTTCAACAACGGCTTCCAGGACTGACTCCTGGCCCAGCGCTGGGGGAATAACTCAACAGGACACCACCCCTGCCCTCTGAGAACTTGCAGTCCAGCCAAGAGACAGACAAGGGAGGGGCAGGTCCCACCCAGGGCAAGGGCAGGGAGAGGCAAGGGGGCCCTCGGGGGCCTGGACTGGACCCAGACCCAGCCCCGGAAGGAGTATCCCAGAGCAGGCAGGCCAGCCCTAAGAGGCAGCAGAAGTGAGGACCGAGGACCAAGGACCACAGGTGCCCAGCTCGATCCCCAGGCCCTGCCTTATTACCCATCCTACCCCCAGGTTCACAACCTTCCTAGTCATTTCTCTCCCCCAACTTCAGCCCTGGGACCTCTTCCCTAGTGCAGAGACACAGGCTAAGGAGCTCTGGGAGACAGGGTGGCGAGGTGAACCCGGTGATGCCCCCAAACACCCAGGCAAGATGGTCCAGAATCATTCGGTGGTTCACATAGTGAGCTCTTCCTTCACAAAGGAAGTGGGGGGCATTACCCCTCTGAAATCTGAGCCAAGGCAGGAGCCTCACATTGTCCCTCTCCCCATCCCACACACAGCCCAATTCTCACACCCCCTCCTGCATGGCCTGCTCCCCACGCCCCTGCTCCTGGGCCCCTCTCGGGTCTCCCTCTCACGCTGCATTCTCTCTGCCCCCTCTGTGTCCCCGCCCCCTCCCACAGCAGCCTCTTTTCTTCACCCCAGAAGTGCTTCTAGGGTCTCATCTCAAAGCAGGGCCCCAGCCCCAACCCTTCAAAGTTCTGTCTGGCAGGCTCACTACCCAAATCCCTGGTTCCCACCGTCTTTCCCTCTCTCGGGGACTCCCCTCCCCCAGTCCAGCAGCCTCAGGGCTGGGCAGGGGCTATTTTTAGCCTGGGCACTGAGCTAATTTTAACTCACCGACAGGGGACCTGGGGGCGGGCTGTCGGGCTGTGGGGACAGGCAGTCCAGGAAAGCTGGGCCTGGGGCAGGGGTGGTCTCAGGCCCCAGGCACCCTAGGAACTCAAGTGGGGGGCAGGCCCTGCAGTCTCAGCTTAAGGGACAGGACCTGACTTGCCAAGGGGAGCACCCGGTATGGACAGCAGGGCTGAGCCCTCCCCCTAGCTTCCGCTGGACAACTCTCCTGAGCCCCACCCTAGGCTTCCCGCCCTCTTCTCCCTGGCAAGTCTCCTGGGATGGGGTCATCCTGTTCTCTGCCCAGGAGATGCCTCTCCAGTGAGGGTCTGTCTCCTGAGCCTCCTCCATGTCTTCCCCACCCCAGCTTGTCCTTCCTGTAGTCTAGCTCTCATCCTTCCTGTAGCAGCTGTGAGGCCCTTTGGCTCCCTACAAGGCAGCAGCCTGTCACCCAGGGTCCAGCACTTCCCACTCCTGCTCTGACCTTCCCCTTATGGCCTCTGGACTGGCTCCTAGGTAACCACCCCACCCTGCAAAACAAGCTCCTAGAGCTACCCAGACTGATCTCAGGAAGTATTTGGGGGCAACAGGAGATTGAGTCCCAGTAGAGAAGGGATGGGTGAGGTAGGAGAATGAACAGCTTAGGGAAATATGGGGTCTCTAAGCTGGGATTCTGGATACCTGGATTCTAGTCCCTGCTCTGGTCTAAGGTGTGATCCTGAGTAAGTCACTGCCTTCTACAGGCTTCACCCCACTGGCCCGTGTTATGGGTAGCTGGGTGGACTAGGTACCCAAACGCCCTTCTGGCCCAAACACATGGCTCCTGTGCTCTCTGGGGAAGCCCAAAGGGAAGGGAGGTCAGAATTGTGTAATTCATGGAGAGGAACCAAAGAGATGGCCTGGCTGGGTCTGTCATCCTCCTGCTGGGGAGGAAAGGCAATGAGGGTGCTAGAAGAGAGTCAGGATGGGGCTGGTGAAGGGGCAGGTGCCTTCTGAACAGTAACCCTCCAACAGATGGCCAAGGGTTGACAAAGGCTCTGGTCAGCCAGAACAAGTACCAAGTGGGGCACACAATGCCCTTGTGGCAGAGGCTCAGCCATCCCAATCCCCTCACACACTGGGAATGCCTATCAGACCACCTGCTTGTGGTTACTGAGCAGCAACTAGCCCAAGGTCACTGTTTGGTCCCTGGTGGGACCAGCTCTAGAACCCAAGCCTAAGGCTGTCTTCAGATTCCATCCCAGCAGGCCAAGCTGCAATGACTCACCACCACTCATTTGCATGAGGATTTGCATAGTGTCTCTGACCTTATTCCTTCAGGCTCAACTTCCCATTCCAGGACCTGGGTCACCCCCACCCAGGATCCATAGGCACTTGGGGACACCAAGTGGAGTTCTTGGCACCTCAGGCCTTTGTTCCCATCTTTCCCCTCCAGAAAGCATTATTGGATTTATAGTAACCCACAGTGATACAGTCTAGAGCTCTCAGTACAACTGGGTCCCCTACTCTTGTCTAGGCAGAGATGGGGGAGGGGTGTGAAATCACGAGGAATAAGCAAGCATGGCAGCTACAGGAGTTTGGTAAGATTCACAGGGTGAAGTGTGGCTCTGTCACTGCCCTGAGGCGTCACAGGAGAAGAATCCCATTCCCCTCTTTAGTGCCAAGGTTGGGGCAGCAGCAGCAGGATGGAGGTGAGCTGTCCTTTACTTCCATTTCTATCTCCATTTCCAAAACCCACCCACAGTGCAGGGTGGGAGGAAATGGCCCAGGACAGCAGGTAGGATAGATATAAGACTACAGAAAAACTTCTCAGGGCTGAGTCCTTGGACTCAAAGTAGTCTCTGGGGCTCAAACTTGCTTTGTCAGAAGCCCTCCAACCAAGCATGTGAGGTTGGTGACACGTGGGAGGGCATGGAGGCCCCAGCATTGTATGCCAACCAATGGGAGCTGCAGACAACCAATCTCCTACCTACCTTTAAGTCTGACCTACATTTGTCCAGAGTATCTACACCGCTCCCATATCCTCTGAAACAATGAAGCCCAACAGTGGTCTCCAATCCTAGGAAGTCCTTCCTGCTATCTAAGTGCCGTCCCTCCCACCGCAGCCAATCCTTCCACTATTACTTAACCCACTTTGGTCATCTAGACAAGAGCAATGGACAGGGGCCCTTAGCCATCAGAAGCCCTGACTGAGGAGAGGTGGGGGCCGTTGGGACGGTTAGTGTGTCACCTTCCACCTCCCCAACCCAACTTCCCTCTGGGGTCTCAGGAGACAGAAGTGAAAGTGGCAGCTGGGGCCTTGGGGGCGGATCTGCTTGAGAGCCGTTGGAATGAGCATAATGCCACCAGTGCTGGGTCTGGGCTGCCTGCCATTGCAGCGGGTGGGCTAATGGTTAGATCAGGGGAGGGACTTTCCGTGGAAATAAAGGCATGGGGTAATGAGGAGTGTGGGCCCCTGGCCAAAGGAAGGGCAGGCTGAAGAGAAAAAAATGGAGAGAGGCAGGCAGCAGACAGTCTCAGAAGGGCATTCTCTTCCTGGGCAGTGTTTGTCCCCTTTTTTAAAGCAGCAAGATCCTTTCTTCTCACCCACAGAACTGAGACAGGGCTGCTCTGGCTGAAGCAGATGAAGGGGTCTGAGCCCTCACTGCTGGGACATGAGAGCAAAGAGAGAGGGGAGAGAGTCCAAGGTCTGGGACCTCAGGCTGGACAGCACTAATTATGAGGAAAGGGGAGGTGGAGAACATGAAGGGTTCACCTACGATGATGACAGGGGACCCGAAAGAGGCCAATCCAATCAGGGAAAGCAAATCCTCCTAGAGACATCATGACCTCGAGAAGCCACTGAGGATTTAAAGGGGCCGTTCAGGGCAATGGCTGGGTCTCCTTCTAACTCGAAGGACAGTCCTCTAAGCCCCTGGCAGCGGAGGGAGGGCGGGCATCGTGGCTGCGTGGGCCTGCTGAGGCGGCCAGCCAGGCAGCTCTTACAGGATTAGCTTGCTGCTTTCAGGAAAGGTGCCAGGTGAGGCTAAGATGCCCAGCCAGATGGAGGGGGGGCCCAGAGGGAAGGGGGTAGGGAGAGTAGTACCTGCACAAGGCTATGCAGATACATGTCCCCATATCCGTGCCCCTTACCAATACCTGGCTTCTAACCCTTTCATGAGGATGCTGTGCAGGGACCCTTCAGATTTTTGCCAGCAAGGACCTCTGTCTATCAAGTTTTCCCTGCCATTATTATGATCTGCAGTTATCTTTCCTCTGAGGGGAAGTCCTGCCTGTTGTCTACTCTTGACTCCCCTGCTACAGTTTACAACCAGGGCCCCACCCCTCAGAACAGGTGAGGGGCTAAGTGGTTCCCCTAACTCCCCGCCCCCTTAGCTCCCCACCCCCAGGCTGACAGGTGGGGGAGACAAGAGGAAGCAGCTGGGCTAGGACACCTGTCCCCACCCAGCCATCACGGGCCCCAGAGGCCTGCATAAGGAGACTCAGCACAGAGAAGGCAGTGGTGGTGGCTGGAGGAAAGGGGCACATAGGTTAAGGAGAGAGGTGACAGGAAGGTCTGAAAAATCCACTTCCAGATCATTCCCATCCTCCTAGTCTACCCCAACCATCATCTCTCACCAAATGCACAATACACGCATGCTTTAAAGGGAAAATCTCAAGGTTTGAGGTCATCCCTCAAACCCCTTGCTCTATTCCCTTGCCTACACATTACTTGATCCAGCTGGAGTGGAAAGACCCCAGGAAAAGGGACCAAGCCCCCTCTCCTCACTCCAGCCTCCTGCCGCGCATTTCTACTTGAAACTCAGGGATGGGCTCTCTCCGTATTCTTTGTTCTCTCAACCCTCAACCCTAGGTATTTGCTGGTGGGTTGAGGATGAGAGAATCATGAGGGGTAAGCAAGCAAGCAGCCAGAGGGATCTGGCAAGACTCGTGGGGCTAAGTGTGGAGGAGGCAGGTTCTCAGACAAGGAGATGGCTGGATGGGGAGGGGAGGGCTGGGCTCAGCTTCCCAAACCATCCCGGGGCCAAACAGAGCCCTAGGCCAGGAGGAACCCTCAAGGCCTCCTCAGTCCCTACCCTGGACACCAAAGGCATTGCTTGCCCCCATCCCTGTTTCAGGCAAGTCCTGGGCCAGCCTAAGGCTCAAGGTCTGAGAGAAAAGATGTAACCATCACACTTTTTCTGGCGGAACCTCCTTCCCTTCCCTTCCCATGTGAGGCAGGTAGCAACACTTCCCTTTCGCAGGTATGGAAACTCACACAGAGATGGGCAGGGAGTTGCTCAAGGTCACCAGAAATAAGGGGCAGAGGCAGACTGACTGTTGGGCACAAGGCTTCTGCTCACAACCTGGATGGGAGTGGGAGCGAGTCTCCCTCATCTGGGAGTTCTAGCACATTCCTTCCAGGGCCAACTCCCCAGGTCTGGGCCTGGGAGGCTCACACCAGCCTTGTGTCTGCCTTGAAACAAGCCCAGCCTCTTGTGGTTCGAGCCTTCCCACTCCAGTGTCTTCTCATTAGTCCCATGCGGCAGCTCACAGGGATAGCAGGAGGGGTCTTGGAGTGTCATTTGATCTTGCCCTCAAACCCTTGCTTTGGGGGCTTTCTCCATGACACTCAAGTCAAAGCAATACCTCCCTCACCTTGCCACCAAAGGCCGGTTCTCTGCCCTCTGCTGAGGAATCCTGGTTTTCTCTTCCCTTCAATTTCTCCTCCTCCTCCTCTCAGGCCTCCTTTCCATTGCCCTGTCCTGCAGGGCAGGATCTCTCCTTTAATCTCAGACAAAAGCCCTTTACACCTAATAACTAGGAAAGCTTAAATAAGTCACTTAAATCTCTGAGACTGTTTTCCAATTCAAAATAACAGTTTTAGAGAGAAACAGTCTTCTTATGTTCCCATGCTCAGTACAAAGCTTGGCACACACGAACACAAGAAATGGAAGTTTCCTCCCTCCCTTTTGGGAACCTGTCACCTCTCTCCACTGGGATCTCAAAAGTTTTGGTTTTTGGGCGGGGCACGATGGCTCACACCTGGAGTCCCAGCTACCCAGAAGGCTGAGGTGGGAGGATCGCTTGAATGGGAGGCTGCAGTGAGCCATGATGGCACCACTGCACTCCAGCCTGGACAACAGAGCAAGATCTTGCCTCAAAAAAAAATCTAAAAGTTTTGGTTTTTGGTCTTCAAAGTATACTGGAAAGTTGGGCAAGTGGGGTAATGCTGAGGGTAAAGCTCCTTTGACCAGGGGACAAAAAAAAAAAAAAAAAAAACCTCCCTCTGTATGGTTTCCTGGTCTGCCCAGCTCCTAGGAGAGTGGCCAGAGCACCTAGCCAGAGGCAACAAGCCAAGGTCAGTGACCAGGCCTAGAGCCCAGAGCCTCCTGGGAGGGTAAGTTTAAATGAGTAAATATGGTCCCGCCTGGGTGTGGCAAGCAACAGGCCAGAGCTTTGGACATGTCCCTCCCCTCCCAGACTACAGCAGAAAGAAGAGACCTAAGACAGGCACAAGAGCCTCCCACCCCCTTGGCTACCAGGGTCCTGTGCAGAATCAATGAATGCATTCCCCTGTCTCCACACCAGCCAGGACTAACCAGAAGCATGACTTGGCTCTCAGAAAAAAGAGGCTTGTAGCCTCGGCCACAGGAAAAGGAAAATGTCAGATGAAGAGGGCCTTGGGGATCACCTAGGCCAAGGACCTACCCCCAAATGCCTGAGGGCTTTGATGTAGCCTTGATGCCTCACAGTGGCCTTGTTCATCAAGGTGAGTGGGGAGGGCAACAGAGACCAGCGACAAACCACCAAAACACCCAGGTGTTAATCACCGAAAGGCGAAACTCTGTACATCTGGAAAGCTGGGGCCCAAGAGGAGTGACCCGGGGACACACGGTCAGTGTGAGGGGCAGAGGCAGGCTGTGCCAGGACCACAGAGAGAAGCATGTGAGGGAGGGGTAAGGGGCAGGGATGGAAGTCAGCCAAGGCTCCTTGACTCACAAGCCATGCTCTTTATTTTGCAGACAGGGCTCTGCCTGCCCATCTGTGGTCTAACCTTAATCCCTCCTGCTCCAGTCAGCCCTTCTCTCTTCAAAGTTCTTGCTATGCCCTTCGCCTTCTTGCCTCCGGTCCCCTCAAACCCATCCCAACTCTCCAATCCTTTAATCATCTTTGCCATTCACTACCCCCCACCTCCCGCAGTGCAGCAGCTGCTCTGTGGGTGTCTATATACCAGTGTGTATGCGTTGCACACCTTCCTGCATGTGTACCACTAAATGCTGTGGACCGCATTGGGCATGCCTGTCTACATGAGACCCCTATCTAGTTCCCACTACTAGGAGAAAGGGGCCTAATGGCTAGTTCTCCCACAGCTCCAGGACAAATGCCTCAGAATACTTTCAGCCACAAGCAGGGAGAGGAAAAAGAAAATAAATATTCCAAGATCCAAACAGCACCGACCCCGCCAGGCCAAAGGTCAAGGCCTTTCGGGAGAGCCACTGGAAAAGAAAGCGCTTTGAGTTCCCCTCCTTTCCTATGCCAAATTAGAGCCATCTCTTTCTCCCCAGCTTCCCCACTGGGAAGTTCTTCTTGAAGTCTAAGCTCCATCCTGCTACAGAGAGATTATAAGTGATATATCCATGTGATCATGGATAGACGAGTGACATCAACCACAATACAGTCAGCCGTCCAGCTTCTAGAACACAGCTTCTAGTACCTAACCGCCCCTCCCTCCATGAGTAAGTCACCAAACTGGGACAGAAGGACAGACAGTTGGCCGGACTCCGGCCCCATGACTGGCTCATAAAAGCCACCAGCGATTACAGTGATGCTGAGGTTGTGCCGGCCTGCCACCATTTCCTCCTTCCCTATAAAAGAGAGATAGTTGCCTTAAACCACCGGGCCTCAGAGAGTCTCGAGAGTCCCAGCCATGGTCCCGCGGGATGGGGAGAATCTCACCACCACAGTGCCAGGAGACTGAGAACCCGACCCTTGATGGCAGGTTCCAAGCTCACATCGGATTCTCATACCTCATACATCCTCACTTACAGAAGCTGATGAACACCAACAACGATCTGTGTCCAAGAGGTCAAGGCCTGTATTAAGTCAAGGCCCTCAACTCCTCTCTTCCAGTAAGGCCACCACCCTCTGGACTAGAGGGGCAAAGAAACAGGGGGCCTGGCTCAAATACAACTAGGGAAATGTTGGGCCCACCCATCAGATCCTGGACTTCCCTTGTCCCCATAGAGGTACTCAGGTGTGTGGCAAAGTGTGCAACCAAGGGCCCACACCAGGCCAGCAAAAGCACTGAGATTCTGGATCCAGTGCCAATCAGGGAGAGCAGGGGGCCCAGCTGGCCAGGAAGAGAAGGTTGACAAAATGGGCAGAGGTCCAGGCCTCTCTGGGGGTATAAGAGCAAGGGACGACCACAGCAGAGGGACCCTTTGAGGGCACCGTAGAGAAGAAGGGTCGGAGGGGCTGGGCCACAATCAATGAGGGCCTATCCCCAAGGCCTCCTCAGGGGCCAAGGTACCTCCCACCACAACCTTCCTTACTACTGCTCCTTTAGCGCCCCCCAACCTGAAGAGTCTCCCTCTGCCTTCTCTTCCCCATCACATCTCCCAGGAAAGATTGGAAAAAAAAAAAAAAAAAAAAAAAAAAAAACCCTCCAAAAAAATAATAAAAAAAACACCAAAAAAAAACACAAACATCCCCCCCAACCAGGGAGGAACCAGGCGCCAAAGGGGCAGAGCCCCA